>NC_081408.1:132911567-133241567 GCF_030272615.1 Cryptomeria japonica
AGAGAGGGGAGGAGAGGGGAGAGGGAAGGGGAGAGAGAGAGAGAGAGAGAGAGAGAGAGAGAGAGAGAGAGAGAGAGAGAGAGAACATGGGGGAAGGGAGAGGTAGAGGGAGGGAGAGAGAGAGGGAGGGAGAGAGGGAGAGAGGGAAGGGGAGAGAGAGAGAGAGAGTGAGAGAGAGAGAGAGGAGAGAGAGAGAGAGAGAGATGAGAGAGAGAGAGAGAGGGGGGTGGGAGAGAGAGGGAGAGGGAGAGAGAGGGAGAGAGGGAGAGAACATGGGGGGAAGGGAGAGGTAGAGGGAGGGAGAGAATACATGATAAAAATCAAAGAGGAAGTTGCAGATAAGAAATCAATTCACTTACTTCTATAGAAGTGCAGACACAGTTGCAGTGGGGTATGGAGGGAGAGAAGAAGAGAAAAAGGGATGGGGTATGGAGGAAGGGAGAAGGGGAGAGAGAGAGAGAGTGAGAGAGAGAGAGAGACCTTGTATGCGTTTGAGAGGGAGAGACGATACACTTACATGTGTATATATATGTTTAATATTTTATGTATATAAACTTATTATATATACCAATGTCATATACCATCATATATCACATAATATATGACAATATTATGAAATACACATATTATACATAGAATATCATATTATACAATAGCGCATACGCGCTTCTTACACTATAAATACCCCGTACGCACTTTTTAAACCATAAGTACCCCGTACATGCTTTTGACCTTTTTAGGCTTGGAAATAGGCCTGGATGACAAAGCTACGGATTGGAAGTTTGATTTCCCTCTATTTCTCTCATTTTTGACATGTTTATTTTATCAACTTGGTTTATCGACTTTGTCATCATCAGGTTTACACTTCATAAAGTGGGTATTTCTAAAATTGCCACCATATTTTCACCCATCTTCTGAGCTTTCTAACCATATCATTTTTTTTTCAATTTGAACGACAATAACATATTATTATTGAATTTCTTTTACTAGTGTCTCCATAGTTCTCACAGACATAGGTGCACCATTTTTTGAATAACTTTTGATATACGTATCCAAATTTAAAAAACTTTATATATTATTGTAGTACACTTGATTCTTTACAATTTAAAAAAAAAATTTGCATTTTTGATTTGTTTAGTGCAACTTATGCTTCACGCATGAACAGGTACCAAATTTTCAGGATGTGCTTGATTGGAAAAATCATTAAAAAAAAAATACTCAACAAAAAATTACAAAAAAATACACATCTTCTAGTGCTCACTCTTAGCTATCTTTCTGCAAAAGGATTTGTCAAAATACTAAATATAACTATTACTTTTTTGAAGCGCATGTCAGACACTATGTTATGTTTTTCAGAAAAAATAGGGTCAGTTTTTCGTGTGCAAAGGATTTGACCCCCTTAATCTTATCCAATTTTGAAAAAGTTTAGTAGTTTGAAAACTAGATTCAGAGTACTACAATATTTGTTTTTTGATTATCTTCATATCTTGAGTGGACGACTTTCAAATTTTCCCTCTAAGTTCAGGTTCACCTGATTTCAGAAAAAAAGTGTCCACTTATACCCCCTTTTTGACCACCATCTTTGTGCACTTACCCTAGCATGCAATACCAGATTCTTGAAAATATTTATTGCACTTGTGTTGTCACAAAATATACTCACCGATTCAGATATAGGTACTTTGAAACCATCCAATACATGTTTCATCCATATTGCTTGAGTGTAGTTCATAAATGCTACCACATAGTCCATTTTAGCTATATACTGGGAAGTACAACTCCACTTCTTACTCATCCAGGAGACTAGTCTTCCACCAAGAAAGAACGCTCCACCGGTTGTGCTCTTCCGGTTGTCCACATTACCTGCCCAATCTGCATTGGTAAATACTTTGAGATTAAAATCACTATTGTATGGATACCACAATCCATAATCAATAGTCCCTTTCAGGTATCTAAGAATCCTCTTGACTTCTACCAAGTGGGATTCTCTTGGACTCTTCTGAAAATGAAATACAATTCCTACCACATGAACAATATCTGGTCTGTTGTGTACCACATAGTGCAACTTACCCATCATTGACCAGTACTCCTCCTCATTCACCAATGCTAAATCACATTCCTTAGTCAATTTGCAGCTAGTCACCATCAGTGTACCAACTGGTTTTCTCTCCTCCATTGCAAAGGTCTTCAATACCTCTTTGACATACTTGGACTGGGTAATGAAGATACCCTTTTCATCTGCTGAATCTGTAGACCAATGAAATTTTTTATCTCTCCAATCTGATACATCTCAAACTCTTTTTTCATTTCATCTGCAAATGAATGGCTCATTCCATCATCTCCTCCGAAGATTATGTCATCAACAAATACATCATAGATCAGAATTTGATCTCCTTCGGATTTCAGGTAAATGTTGCTGTCCTCACCTATTCTCTAAAATCCTATCTTTACAAGATGAGAGTGTCCGTTCATACCATGCCCTTGGTTCTTGCTTCAATCCATACAGGGGCTTGTGTAATCTACACACCATGTCACTATCTTCTGATAAGGCAAAACCCATCCGGTTGCTCAATATACACTTTCTCTTCTAGGATTCCATTCAAGAATGCAAACTTCACATCCATCTAATATACCTTGAATCCTTTAAATGCTGCAAATGCAAGTAGCATTTGAACACCTTCCAATTTGGCCACTAGGGCAAAAGTTTCTCCATAGTCTTCTCCCTCTTCTAAGCATATCCCTTGCATACAAGTCTTGCCTTGTTCCTTACAATTGTGCCTTCTTCATTTAGCTTATTCTTGAAGATCCATTTGGTACCTATGCCATTCTTATCTTCTGGCCTGGGTACCAAAGACCATGTTGCATTCTTTTCTATCTGGTTCAGCTCCTATTCCATTGCCTTAATCTAGCCTTCATCTGTAAGTGCCTCTCTTGTAGTCTTAGTCTCAAATTCAAAAATCATGTAAGAGTTTTCTTTCACCTTTCTTCTTGTGAGTATCCTTGCATCTTTATCTTCTATGATCAACTTTGGATCATGATGTAGTTTCACATATCTAGGAATGATTCTAGTTGGTTCTGCTTGCTTTTCCTCTTCTTCTTCTTCACCTACTGTAGCTTCTACTGGTACAAGAATACTGAGATCTTTGCTTGTTTCTTTCTTAAACAGTTCCAGAAAGCTACACTCGATTCATCTTCCACTTGTTCGTTGCAGGTTTGCTTAGGTTTCTCAGGCGATTCATCAACCCTGATGTTGATACTCTAAAAAATTCTTTGAGTTCTATTGTTGTAGCATTTGAGAGCTTTGCTCTTAGTGGAATATCCCAAAAATATTCCTTCATCACATTTAGCATCAAACTTGATCAGATGCTCACCTCTCTTGATGTAACACTTACTACCAAAGACTTTAAAGTAAATCACCATGGGAGTCTTCCCGATCCATTACTCATAAGGGGTTTTATCTTTACCTTTCACCATGCAAGGTGCATCGTTGCCAAATTGGACAAAACCTCCATCATATTCTTCTAGAGATAAAAATTTCTCCAGTCACCAATCATGTGGTGAGAACACTCGCTATCAATGATCCATTCATTTGAGTTGTCAATGCGAGAGACAAGGGCTTTCTTTTCAGACACTTCTTCCTTTACAACTACAAACACTATATCCTCATTCTCTTCATCCTTAGATTCTTCATTAGTAGCACCTTCATCCACTGCAACCAGACAATTTATCCTACCTCCTCCTTTATACTTTCTAAACCTTTCTGGTTTATCCTTATTATCAATGTTAGGACAATTAACAACTATATGTCTTATCTTATTACAAGATTTTTTTTTAAAGGAAGCTTACCTCTGTATTTTCCGATGCCTTTTGGAAGTCTCTTGGCAAGAAGAGGTTCAAACTCCATCAAAATCTCCTCATTATCCATGTCTCTGTTTGGCCTAGATTCATAGTTGTGCTTACTTCTTTTCCTTTGCTGGTTGGTGCAACAGATGCTCTAAAAGCTAACTTGGTCTACTGAACATTGCCATCATATCTATTCAACTTATATGCAGTCAACTTTGCAATGATAGATTCTAGAGATACCTTTGTCTTGTTGATAGATCTTAACTCTTGAATAGCAACAACTCTGATTGCATAGACCGGTAACAATGATCTCAAAAATTTACTGACAACAGTGGCATCATCAATTGTTCCACTAGTGCTCTTGATATCTCCAACCACAATCTTGATCCTTATGCCATATTGCTGAATGGTCTCTCCTTCAACCATCCTCATTTTTTCAAATTTTCCTCTATGGCTATCTTCCTTAGCTTGCTTGACATGCTCATCACTACCATAAATGGTTTCTAGAGTTTCCCATACATCCTTAGGAGTGTCCTTATCTTGTACATCAATCAACTCAATATTAGACAGACTACTAATAAGGGGTTCCATGAGTTGACCATTTTCTTAAATCTCTCTTTTCTGATCATCAGTTAGAGTGCCAGTGGGGATAACATAGGCATTCTCAACATAGCTCCAATGTTGAGCACCAAAACTCTTTATATAAATCTTCATTCTGTCCTTCCATATTTTGAAGTTATCTCTATTAAACTTAGGACCTTCCCTCTTCATCATTAAAGCAAGATCTTTAACCTCAAGCGGTTAAGCTTATATCACTGAGGACCTGGAGTTGCTCTGATACCAATTGATGAATAATGATGAACAATAAATACCGTAACTAGTACTGAGAGTTGGGGGGGGGGGGGGGTGAATCAGTACATACAAAAACTTCTCAATAACTTATCAAGTTAAAGCAATGATAACCGGTTGTCTTCATCACTAAACTTTAACCATGGGAATACCGGTTAAACACAGTAAGACTTCAGACATCTAAACTAGTAAAACTGAATACTTTAAATATCATTCAACACTTGATAACAACTTCACCAATATACATATGCATGTGTTGTATTTGTAATACCATAACCATTAGCTCTTCAGGCACAATCACCTAAATACAGAATACTCAGCCATCACATGAAAAATGCACAACTCATAGCACACAAATTTTCACACGGAAACCCAAATGGGAAAAGCCATGGTGGGGATGAATACCCACAAGCTTGTTTTGAACTCTTTTGAAGCTTGCTCTATTAGGAGCCTTGTTCGGTTAAAGAATTTACAATAAGGTTCCGATCCTGTTCAAGATCACCCAACTAAGGGATGGCTATATACCCTGTTAAAGGTTAAAACCCTATTAAAGGTTACCTTGCTAGAGGATTTGAAGAACTCAATGAACTTGAGTCACCTGGTTAGAGTATTTATAATAAGCTTGTTAAAGCTACCTGGTAAAGGGATTTTCCAACTGTTGAAATGGTTAGAAGATAATAGGTAAAGCTCTGATAAGATAACAACACTACATGCTAAGGCAAATCCTTTTCAGTTCCTCTACGCTGCAATCACACTCTGTAGTTTTCCACTCACCTCTACTCTGCAATCACACTCTGCAGTTTTCCACTCACCTCTACTTTGCAATCACACTCTGCAGTTTTCCACTCACTGGTCTGGCAAGTATCTTATCACTTGGATACAAACACAACATTTGCCAACACAAACAATACCAGACATCATCGACCTTATAGACAACAATTACGTTGGTAGCATAAACCCTAAACCCTAAACATTTAGGTTTACAATTACAAGTGGTCCAATCTTGACCATACAAAACACTTTACATAGAATGAAACAATCTCAAATAGATCACAAGTCATTTTGCATCATCCATTCTCCACCACATATGGAAACCAATAACCCATCACACTCTCTTCACATACTACTAAGAAGAATGTTCATTCCCGAGGTAGACATTTAATGCAATCGATATTCACATACAAGATCCTCAAGGAAATCCTTCACGTGCACAAAAATGACGTGGCATATCGATCTCATCCTTATCTCTTAGCAAACTCATCACAGAATGTCACCGGTTGCATCACATAAGCTAGATTGCCAAACTAGAAACCCTAGAGCTGAGATTACCAACCGGTAATCACACTTAGTGAAACCCTGACACCGGTTCACTACATCTCTTCATACCAGTTCTCCAACTTGAACATCAGTAACAACTTCTTCCAATCTTCATACCAGTTCACCTGTGCTTATTGACATCAATGACAACATACATTATCATCATATAGTCATATGCCAACATATCGGTTCTTCAAATGCCAACACACGTGTGTTGATTTGAATTCATAACTTTTATTTATCAGTCACTTTAAATTTGTAATTACATAAATGAATTTTCATTTATACATCGATTTAAATTGAGACAAATAATATGCATTTCAAGATGTAGCATCGGTATCCCATACTCCTCCCACGATTACTACAGCTGCAACTTCGATGCCTAAGGTATAAATTTTGTAACATGTTAAAATAGAATAGTACACTTTGAATTTAAAAAGATTACAAGATATACTAACTATCTTTAATGCTTGGTCCAATTTTTGGTTCGTAGGTGTTGATAGGAGACCAAATATCCTAGATTCATGACATCACGCTCTCAATGATCGATTTTGGCCAACAAGGCTATACGGTATCATATTTTGTACAACCTTTTTTATTTATTGTTTTGATGGAATATGCAATTCATTTCATTTTATTGTTAATTAAGATGAGAGGGGGGGGGGGTGAATCATAAAAACTTCACTCTACAATATATTCACTAGATTCAACCTCGAAAGCCTTTACTGATATGCAATTATGACTATAAATCATTAAATACTCATAAACAGATACACTTAAAACATCATAACACATTTAACACCAGATTTAACGTGGAAACCCAAATAGGGAAAAACCACTGTGGGATTTCGGACCCACTAAGAAATATACCCTTCTAGAGTATGCTCGGTTAAAAGCTTAATCCAGTTACAGATTACAAACACATTGCTAAATGTGACCCGGTTAAGGGATTTCCCTCAGACTTGTTAAAGTCTTGTAATTTGTTAGAAGTGACATTGTCAAAGGATTTCAAACACTCATTTAGAATGCTACCTTGTTAGAGGGTTTACAAATAAGACTGTTAAGTCCACTCAGTTAAGAGATTTCCTGTCACTTACAAAATAAATAACAGTAATAAAATATATCTACAACTTCACATCTGGAAAGCTTAAGCAAATTCTATGTGCTCAAAACAATTTTTTCATAAGACTTATCTTGTCCCTTGTTGGGCTTGTTGGGCTTCTCAATCTGTTCTTCAATCAAATCTTCAAGCTTCTGTGCTTGGTAAACATTACTGTAGCATCATTGTGTATACATTTGCCCGCATGCATTGTTCATCAACAATTCCTTATTTATAAACAATTTCTAACCTCTTAATCTCCTTGATCACATTTCCCATGATCAATCTTAGCCATCAAATCATCAAACTTGACTAGGTTCAATGTATCCTTCGATTTGAAAAATGTTTTACCTCGCCTTAGAACTTGCATTCCTTCCTTGGAACTTGTGCTAGGTTATTGCGGATCAATCTGTGCTGTAGATATTCCTCTTGATTTTCGATTGCTGTAGATCCTTAACAAACTTCTTGTGCGATATACCAATCATCTGATCAACTCCAGCTCATCAACATCCTTCATTAAGTAATGATTTTATTCATCCAATGCATTCTGTTATTACTCGGTTAATATTGAACTTCACTCAGTAGACATTCTGCCTTCTTTAACCGATATCAATAACCTTAGGATTTACCGACTAGGTACCTTAGGGTTTACCGACTAGATTCTTTTCTCGGTGACATAGTACAGTATTAAACTTATAATCAGCAACATATGTAGGATATCAAAACAATCAAAACAACATGATCTCATCATTGTCTAACTCAGTAATAGTTGCCCATTGAATAACTTATTTCTTCCCTTCATTATCACATTCTTTTTGTGTTACTTACCGACCTCTTAATACTCTTCAAAACATACTTCTCAAGATATGGCAACATCATACTGAATCAGAAAATCAATTTCTTGACATCAATGATAAAATAATATTATTAAGACAGTAATCATCCTTCTTCAGTTATATCAATAATCTCCAACAACCTTCTCAATATCCTTATTGAAATGCCAACAATCTCCTTTCTATTGTAATGCCAACATTTATATTGTTTAAAATTATGTTTAATAAATTATTTGTACTAATATCTCATGTTAATTTTTTTTTAGGGTACCCCCTCCGCATCTATTCCTCATCCTTAGCAAAAGAATTCCTCGAAGATGCCAAAACGTGGGAAGAAGGTAACTGAACACATTTTTAGTTGTACAATTATTTGAAAATGTTGAAATCAAGTCTTAGTTGGGCTTTGTAAATTGATTAGTGTTTTTTGTCTATTTTACATGTACAACGACCATTGCGCTATGTGGATTTGTTGAATGCACCCGATTCACCCGTGGATCAAGAGAGGGTAGAGGTATGTATCTCTACTTTATTTTCTTGATTTCATGATTATATGCAGTGTACATGTGAACTTGTGATAAATTATAATCTTACAAGTTTTTCATATAGAAAACATCCATAGCTTCTTCATCAATGGCAAGCCCTCCTCTGTGCACTAGAGAAGCATCTCAGGATCCGGTACACTTTTGTTTGATATATTACATTAATTGTTTTTAACCTACAATACTTATCATTATATTAATTTTATTTAATCTTTGATCATTTTTTGTATAGGTAATAGCAACAGTTTCTCCATCGATGGTGAGCCATCCTCAGCCCATTTGAGAAGCATCTTAGGCACCAGTACGCCATTGTTCTTTATATTATAAATTTTAATTATTTTTGATGCATTTATTTTAGTACATTGTATTAATTGTATATTTAATCTACAATAGCCACCTTGATGTTTCGACCATAACGTGGATCCTTTTAAGTTTGTCTTCAAGAAAACTCCTAAGAGTGACAAGGAGAGGAGAGCAAAGACCTTAGCTCTGAGATCAGCTGATGAGGTAATCTATATTTCAATTGCAAAGGAATTATAGTTAAATGCATAGTTATGTTGTTAATTGTGAACTATTTTCTACAAAACAATTCTAACTTGGCTTTTAAATTGTGGTTTTGTAGCCATCTATAGAGTTGCATACTGCATCGAAGAGGCTTGATTTTGATGATCCACCACAAGTTTAGGATCATATAGTGTTAGTTGTGGTCATAGAATGACCAATACATGTAGATATATTCTATATTTTTATTGTATATTGAATTGGACATTGCATATGCCACGTTTTTGTAATACTTGTATTGACTTGGCAAACATGCCTTTTTTTGATATATATATATATATATATATAAATATTGATATTCAATGCAATAAATGTGTACTGAGTTCATTATTGTATATTCATTGTAGTTCGTGGCTGTCCTTTTATAAATTTAATTGATCATTTGCCTATGTAATCAATAATATGAATATAAACAACAAAAATCTATGATATAAAACATTGCAATCGTGTAATATGATTTGATAAAATATCTAAAATTTTGAATTAAACTCCTTGTATCCAGTTCATTATTGTGTATTTGTTGTATTTGGTGGCTGCCCTTTTATAAATTTAAATGAATATTTGCCTATGTAATCAACAATATGAATATAAATAACAAAATCGACAATATGAATATAAACAACAATATGTGTGTGGTGCGAGAGAATCCTCATGCTCACAATGGTCAAATTTTGGTTCTCATATGTAGAAACCAATGCCACGAGCATGTTCAAGTGGGCAGGTTTACGCTAGGCATGCTCTTCTTGTGCATCCTGAAGCATAAGATCATCGATAGTCATACCCTACCGACGCGATCTCTCAAGTGCCTTGAGTCCAAAAAATTGTCAAACTTTGATGGATTGTTTCTTCCAATCTAGGACACATATGATCGATCTGTTTGAACCTATGGGGTCGCATGAGGCTCCTCTACAATGGCCTATCTTGGTTTTTGGCGACTCGGAGCCATTTTCAATTGGTAGCATTTTTTGGCCTACTGCAAAAACCATCAGTTACATGCAATGCAAAGTGGCAAGATAGGATAGAATTGAACATACATCACGAGTGCATCCAAGTGGGAAGTTTTATGCTAGGAATGCTCCTCTCGTGCATGCCAAAGCATCAAAATGTCGAGTCATACCCTACCAGTGTGATATCTCAAGTGCCCTGAGTCCAAAAAATTATCAAACTTTGACAGATTGTTTCTTCCAATGCAAGACACATATGATTGATCCATTTGAACCCATGGGGTCACGTGAGGATCCTCTATAATGGACTATCTTGGTTTTTGACAAATCAGAGCCATCTTCAATTGGTAGCATTTTTTCGCTTGTTGCAAAAACCATCAGTTGCATGCAATGGAAAGTTGCAAGATAGGTTAGTATTGATTTATTTACTCATGTTCACAAACTGACGTCACGAGTGTTTCTAGGTAGGAAGGTTTATGCTAGGCATGCTACTCTCATGCATCCACAAGCATCAGAACATCGAGAGTCATACCCTACCGGTGCGATCTCTCAAGTGCCCTGAGTCCAAAAAATTATCAAACTTTAATAGACTATTTCTTCCAATCCAAGACACATATGATCGATCTTTTTGAATATGTGGGGTTGCATGAGACTCCTCTACAATTGTCTATGTCTTTTTTTGATGACTCAAATCCATTTTCAATTGGTAGCATTTTTTCGCCTGCTGCAAAAATCATCAATTGTGTGCAATGCAAAGTTGCAAGATAGGCTAGAATTGATTCAGTTTGTCGTGTGCACAAAATGTCATCATGAGCATTTCTGGGTGGGAAGGTTTATGCTAGGAATTCTCCTCTTGTGCATCCCAAAGTGTTGGAATGTCGAGAGTCATACCTTACCAACACGATCTCTCAAGTGCCTTGAGTCCAAAAACTTGTCAAATTTTGATGGACAGTTTCTTCCAATCCAGGACACATATGATCGACTTGTTTGAACTTGTTGGGTTGCGTGAGGCTCCTCTACAATGGACTATCTTATTTTTTGATGACTTGAAGCCATTTTCAATTGGTAGCATTGTTTCGCCTACTGCAAAAACCGTTAGTTGTATGCAATGCAAAGTTGTAAGATAGGCTAGAATTTATTCGATTTGTCATGTCCGCAAACCAACGTCACAAGTGCATCTGGGTGGGAAGGTTTACTCTAGGCATGATCCTCTTGTGCATCCCAAAGTGTCAGAACGTCGAGAGTCATACCCTACTGATGCGATCTCTCATGTGCCATGAGTCAAAAAAATGTCAAACTTTCACAAAATATTTCTTCCAATCCATGAAACATATGATTGATCCATTTGAACATGTGGGGTCATGTGAGGCTCCTCTACAATGGTCTATCTCGATTTTTGATGAATCAGAGCCATTTTCAATTGGTAGCATTTTTTCACCTGTTGCAAAAACTGTAAGTTGCATGCAATGAAAAGTTGCAAGACATGATAGAATTGATTCGGTTCATCGTGTGCACAAACCGATTTCACGATCGCGTCCAGGTGGGAAGGTTTATGCTAGGCATGCTCCTCTCATACATCTGAAAGAATCACAATGTCGAGAGTCATACCCTACTGGCGTGATCTCTCAAGTGCCTTGAATCCAAAAAATTGTCAAACTTTAACGGACCGTTTCTTCCAATCCAGGACACATATGATCGATCCATTTAAACCTATGGGGTCGCGTGAGGCTCCTCTATAGGTTCATTTTTAATACTTGGAGCCATTTTCAATTGTTAGCATTTTTCACCTACTGGAAAAATTGTCAGTTGCATGCAATGCATAGTTGCAAGATAGGCTAGAATTGATTCGGTCCATCGTGTGCACAAACCGACATCATGAGCACTTCTAAGTGGGAAGGTTTATGCTAGGAATGCTCCACTCGTACATCCCAAATGGTCATAACATTGAGAATCATACCCTACCAGGGCAATCTCTCAAGTGCCCGGAGTCCAAAAAAATGTCAAACTTTGACAGACTGTTTCTTCCAATCTAGGACACATGATCGATCCATTTGAACCTGTGGGGTTGCATGAGGATCCTCTACAATGGCCTCTCATTTTTTGACAACTCAAAGCCATTTTCAGTTGGTAGCATTTTTTTGCCTGCTGCAAAACCGTCACTTGCATGCAATGCAAAGTTGCAAGATAGGCTAGAATTGATTCGGTTCATCCTATGCACAAATAAACATCATAGGTGCATCTAGGTGGATAGGTTTACATTAGGAATGCTACTCTTGTACATTCCAAAGCACTAGAAAGTTGAGTCATACCCTACCGACGCGATCTCTCAAGTGCCCTGAGTCCAAATTTTTTTCAAACTTTGATGGATTGTTTCTTCCAATCTAGGACACATATGATTGATATATTTGAACCCGTGGGGTCGCATGAGGCTCCTCTACAATGGCCTATCTTGGTTTTTTATGACTTAGAGTCATTTTCAATTGGTAGCATTTTTCACCTGCAACAAAAATAGTCAATTGCATGCAATGCAGAGTTGCAAGATAGGCTAGAATTGATTCGGTTCGTCGTGTGCACAAACCAACATCACAAGCACATTTGGGTGGGCAGGCTTACACTAGGCAAGCTCCTCTCATGCATCCCAAAGTACCAGAACATCGAGAGTCATACCCTACTAGCACGATGTACAAGTTGCTTGACAACTTTTTTGACAATAATGACAATTTTTGCTCAAATTGTATCTAGAATCAATCTATGACTCCTATGACCCGATAATGACTCAAACAATTATCCATGATTATACAAGAATCAAGAATGCTCATGATTGAACTTATCAATAATGGTCATGATTGACCTTATCACATCACATAAACTCAAAACATAGTCACAAAACATAGATACAAAAAATAGTCACAAAACATTGTCACATATTATTCAAAAATTTGCCTTTAAATATGGTCAAATTAGCTCTTGGCTATTTGAATATACAAAATTTTTTCTTACAAATCATCTCATTGGCTTTTATACAAAAATTTAGTATTACAATATGTGCGATTCAGCTCATCGCCATTTTAATATACAAAATTTGGCATCGAAATATGTACAAATAAGCTCATTTCCATTTAAATATACAAAATTATGCCCCTAAACATGTAAAAATAAGCTCATGGGCATTTATATATACAAAAAATGAATATAGAACAATTCATAGACAATATATACAAAATTCTCAAAATCATTCTACTCTGAACCATAGAATCAATCAAGTGAGCCTTCAAGACCGGTTCTAACCCATATTGTGTCAAGTATTACCTCGTGGTCAGATTCACTAAATTTCCATAAAATATTGTTATGAGGTCTACCACGATACTCATCAAATGAATATTTGTTGCAACAACAAGGTTAGAGAAATGAAGAATATGTTTGTGTGTTTCAAAGTCCTCAAACAACCAAACATCTGAATTCTTGATAGGGTATCTCCTAAGCCATGTTCCTGTCATGACAATAAACCCTATTGGGTATTCAATACCCTCTCTGTCAATGATTGTGGTTGTCAATTTTCTTTTAGGCTCAACACAATGACACAAATAGTAATCTATTCCTTCTTCATTATTCTCTTCTGTAACAATTGCATACACATGACCTACATTTTATAAAGTGACAATTGTATACACCTAAAAATGGTCTGAAGATAATTAATTGAATAAGCAATTATTTAATTAATCCCCCTTCCTAATTTAATTAAATTCATTAGGCAATTTGATTAAATTCCCCCTTTCATCTACTTATTAATAAATCCAAGGATTTATTCATTAAGTTCATTCCATGGTCTCCTTTGATTAATTAATTCAAATTAATTAATCTTCCCCCATCTCAATCAATTCTTCTAATCCCCTAATTAATTAAAACAAATCAATCTATGAGTTGTTGAGAATTAATTAGTAGTTTCCTATTATTTGAATTTTTAAATTCAAATTACCCACATGCCTCCTAACTTCTAACCACCTAGCCCAACCATCTCTCTAACCTAACCCATTCCACCTAACCTGGGGTTTAACTAATTGTATCCTATCTTGCACATTCTAACCTCCTTATCCTAACCTCCTATGGTGTGGATATTTTCTTCTTGAGACATTTGGCACTTGGGCCACATTTCTCCTCTCTTGGACACTTGCCCTTTTATGAGCAAGGCTCTTTGACACTTGTCACCACAAAGATGACAAGTGTCCCTTCCTCCAACCTCTTCTCCAACCTCCTCCAATTTCACCCTTGATATCTTCAGACTCAATCTTGATCGTTGATTCCTACCACCTCACCCCTGGCCTTGGAAATCCTATAAATATCCCTAATTTTGGAGCACAAAGGATCCCATCTCATTATCAATTTAGGCATTGTTACTATAGTCATATCATTTGAGCATTATTGCTATAGGCAATTGCATCTTAAATTTAGCTTAATTTAACCATTTCCTAGCATAATTGTTGAATCATTTAGCTTAATAAATCTCTTTTCTAGCTTAATTGCATCATCAATCATATCTTAATCATGCATATCATTAGCTTAATTAGTCTCTTGGATCAATCTAGCATAATCAATCCTGTCTTTGCATATCATTATCATTTAAAATCCTCCATCTAGGTGTAGTCAAGTCAATAGGTTTGATATGATAGAACATATAATAGGCTTTCCACAAACATGTGGAAGATGAAAAACAATCTAAACTAAGAAAGAGACTTCTTCTCACTCTCTCAAGAAATCAAGAAACGATAGGTTTTCCCTGCATTAACTTTATACACGTTGACATTGCTGCCCCAAAAGAGGTCAATAGTCTCATCAAACCCAAATAAATGCATGAAGTTTATAAAGCCTTCATACACAGTCTGAACCAAACCAATATTGTCTTCTTTGAGTAAGTTCCAGCAGCCAATATATGTCTGGAAATTATGAAGGCTCATTATATGTTTGGCCTTGACTTGATTAAATAGAACATCCAACATTCTCAACTCAAACTCTACAAAATTGTTCCTACAATGCAGTATGCTTATTTGCACCCTGAAAGTATTTGTTTGAAACTCAAAATTGGGTTTGCTGATATCAACCTCATAAAATCTTTCCTTACTAATCCACTCAACTAGACAATTCAAAACTGTGTTATAAGTTGTATAGAAGAATTCACTCTTTCTGATCTTGACCTTAAAGTCACTGATTGAAGAGGGCAAATATTTGCTGTCAAAGTTACTCAACAAGTTAAACAATAGAAACCTCAAATTTGTAGGAAGAGTAGACAAAATTAATTGTACACATGTGACAAACATCAGATATGCCTTATCCGGTAGTGGCACCCAAATGTTGTAAGTGAAATCTAGAATGATTAATGTCAATGTCAATATTGATGACAGTTCTTCTTTGCCCTTGACATTTAAATACAAGGGAATACCACTTAACACTTTTGAAAGGCAATTTGTATCCAAAATAAGTGGCATGTGTTCAATCAAACACATACTAACTATTTTCCTGAAGGACAATCTAAATATTTTACTTGGAAAATGCATCCTTATGGCTTCATCAGCTGAGCACAGAGTCCACACACCCATAAAAGCATTAATTGTTTTGAATTCCTTAAAAATAGGCACATTATTCAGCTCTGCAGCAATCAACAATCTTACTTGACTAGCCTTTTGATTATTACATATATAATGAGATTTTTTGTACTTAAAATGTATAGCTGATGAGCCATCCAAAGTAAACTCATCTATTTTACTTTTGTTTTCTTCACAAAACTGGTTGACATTGGCTGTGTCATTATAATCTGTTGATAATAACACAAAGTAATCACTGTGAAATTCTTTCCCTTGGAAAATCTTATACACAACAATGCTAAACAAGGCCCATGGAACCCTAATTATTGCAGCAGATCTTAGCTTTCCATACAAGAATACCATAGAAATCCCTTAGAACTTAGAAGCCCAAAGAAGATGTCCATTACTTTATGTTGTGATATTTCACAGATATAAACCCTAAATCCAACTCTTATGTGGTTTTAGCATTTAATGAGCTGGTTCCCAAGATTATGAGATTAATAAAGGAGCTAATTATTGCTTTGATATGATAATAGAGTTTCTAATAGTAGTGAACGACAAGTGACCATAAAAATACTCTATTCTAAAGAAAAAGTACATAGAGAACACTCGCATAAAGAGAGAAGAGTACAATCTGTTGGGTCTCAAATCAACAGATTGTATAGGTTCTAAGGAAATGCCAACTCCTATACTCAAACCTTCCAATTGACTTGGCCAACTTATAGAGTGAACCTATTTGATTACTAACTCTCTCACTTTAGGCTTTGCTCGACCTAGGCGGGTATACTTACTCACTAGTTGTTTTCAATGACTAATGCTTTTTATAGCAAATTAAGTATCTTGATCTGATTTTCTCCTATCTCAGAATGGCATAAATTCCTAGGATGGAGATATAGCAGATGAGTTCAAGATTGTTGTTGTAGAAGTTATTCGATCTTTGTGCTTGAAATTTATGTGTATACACTATTGCTAGTCTACTCTATATTTCCTACTCAGCTACTCCTATTACTTTTAAAGTGAAATGTGAACTGATGAGTTGTATTCTATAGATGACCAATGCCTTTCTTCGCTGTTTGGGCTACAAAGTCTTTATATTTCTTTAGGACTTATTGTGTAAACTTATGAGACAATTTTTAAACCCACCCCCTCTCGACGAGTCTGTTAGTTACCATTTCTTATGAGCTCTACTTCAGTGTCTATATTTTAAACTGCTTGAATGAATTTAACCCTAACTTTTAAGAGACCATCCAAGGAAGAAATACAGGAAACAATTACAATTCGCGAGTAAATCTTTTTGATCCAAATATACAATATGAAACACAAAATTTTACTGGAAGAACACGAATAACCTTATCTCCTTTAGATAATATTATAAGCAACTGCCTGCAGAAAATGCAATAATCCACAACATAAACGCAAAGGAAAATGATTGATTATATTATATATATTTGCCAGAATAGTACAATGGTAAGCCTGAGGCTATAATCTACTCCTTCTCGAATAATAATTCATATTACAAAAGTTTCCCCCTTTATATGGAAACACACATTATCACCAAGCATTGTAGCTTTTCAACATATAACCGTTAACTAACACTTTTGTTAACAAACTGGAAGATAAACAAATTCAGCACCCCTAGGTGTTGGATGTACTTGTCATCTTTATACATTATAATACTGCTGTTTAGCATCCTCATATTGTTTTCTATCAAGAAATAATTGGATAGAATGTGATTCACATCATGTGATAAGTCTTTGTCCCAATCCAACTCTGCCACTACTCGACTCTTCTCCTCAAACTGATCCTCCAGGCCTTCCTCATCAGCTTTAATCTTCTTGGACATCAAACTGGATGATGGCCATTGATCAATCAAGTCCTGGGCCAAAGAACACCCTTCCTTTTTCTATCTCTTAGGCTTTTCCTCTGTAGCGATAGGTTCTTAGAATTACTGAGTATTATCTATCTCTTAGGCTTTTCCTCTACAATGATAGGTTCTTGGAATTACTGAGTTTTATCTGTGAATTTGCCCAATTTCTGCTTACAGTTCATCACTTGTGAATTCTTTGATGCTGTGTCCTTTGATGTTGATCTATTACTTATGGCATATTTAATCAGTTAGTAATGGCAGTTTGGACAATGGTCACCTGGGCACATGTTTGAATTTAATGGCGATGTGACCTAGCCTGAGATTTTTTATGATTTTCATGGCAATCAATAACCATTTCAATGAGAATATATCTTTCGATCATTAACTTCTTTAGTCCATCGATCTCTTTTTTTCTATCAACAATAGTTTTCTTTCAAATTTCACTTCGATCAAGTATCTCCTTCATTCATCGAAATACTGTATTCAGTCACTATGAGTGTCTCCTCACTGATACCTATCTGATATCCATCGGTTTTTTTATGTCGAACAAACCCTAGGCTTTGGTGACTTCCTTTAATTTTCCATCGAAATGCTTCTTCCATCGACATCACTATGCTCCGTCGATGAAAGAATCTATTGTCTCACCGAAGCCTTTCTTTATTCTCTTTTTGTCATCTTCCACCAATAAAGTTGTATCGATGAAACCACGTGTATCAGAGACATGCCTTTTAGTCTCTTCAAAACCTATTCCCTCATCGATATCTTTGATCGATGTAATTTCTTTTGTTTGATCGGCTTTATTCTTTCAATGAGAACGTCTCTTGAGTTGAGTCCTTTTGCACCGACGGTGTTATCTCCTCAAAGACCTTTTCTCATCGATGAAAACCATCTCTGCTTTCCTCGCTATCCTTTATCGATGAAATTACTGTCTTCGATGAGTCCTTTCTGAAGTTCATCGACATTTCCTTTCTTCAATGCCCCTTTTATATCGATGAGACATCGTTGGGTCTCATCGATACTATTTGAATCTTTGATATTTCGATAGAATGCTATTAGACTTGTTCGATAACTTATGGGTTATTACGGTATCAGTGAAAATGATGATTTCTTCCAAAGATAGATGGCTTCTATGATTAATTTCTCAAATCAAGATATTTTACTTAATTCAGATTTGATGCTCAACAGTTGCTATGACTGGGGAAGGGGGTATGCTATAGATGCCTTCAAGAATCTAGACTCTCTGGTTTATATAGGGAAAAATCAAAAGAAATGTGGTTTTTACAATGTGGGTGAGACCTAAACTACTGTACACGGAGAAGGCTATTTTCAAGAAAAGAAGTTTTTCAAGAATTGTCCATGTACTGGCAGTTCTTGAACTTCTCCAGTAGCACTTTGGAGAAAATAAGAATCTTCCCTTGCTTTATCCATTATCGAATATGGTCCAAGCCATAAAGCCTCAAACTTGCCATGCTTACCTTTATCTTGGCTCCTGGCGTTCCACATTAAAACCAAATCACCAATTTTAAACTTTCTCTCTGTTGTTCTTTTGTCATACAATTTTTTCATCTGATTTTGAATTTTAATGTTTTGCTCCTGTGCTTCTATCTTGACTTCATCAAGCTCTACCAACTGTAACAACCTCTCCTGTAAAGGGTCATCAATCTCTATCCCTTCTTGTGCTATGAATTTATGTACAGGTAGGAGGTTATCCAAAGGGAGTCTAGCCCTTTTACCATAGACCAGCTCATATGGGGACCTCCCTGTAGATTTTTTTACTGTTATTCTATCTGCCCATAATGCTAGATTCAATTTTGAGTCCCAGGCCCTTTTATTTTGTCCTAGCACTCTTTTGATAATCTTTAGGATGTTTTTGTTGCTAGACTCAACTTGCCCATTACCTTGAGGGTGGTAAGGAGATGAATGAGATATTGTGATGCCATACTCTTCACAAAAGGTATTGAATTCTTCAGACCTGAAAGCCATGCCGTTATCAGAGATGATCCCTGATATTTCATTTTGCCTGAGAATTTTTGACAAGCCTCACATTTTCTAACATAAGCATAGGAATTATTGAAGACATATGGCCAAAAGTATCCAGCTCTCAATATCTTATATGTAATAGTCTTGGCTGAGAAATGACCACCACAAATCCCTTCATGCATCTCTTGTAGGATCTTCTCTCCCTGGTATTCATCTAAAGACAACAACAATATCCCATCTTTATTTTTCCAATACAAATCTCCATTGATGATCACATATTTTGCGGATTTCAGTTTTACTGTTCTCTTTTGATTGTTAGTCATACCATCTAGACATCTTATGTGCTTGAGATAATACATGATATCTACATACCAGGATGTATTTTCAATACTGAAACTGGCTTCATCTAGTCCAACCTCATTTACCTAAAATTCTTCAACCCTTGCTCCTGCCATAAGTTTAGCCAATCCCTGACCTTTGATAAATTTTGAAATCTTGAGCTCAATATTGAACTCTTGAATTTGGTTGATCCATTTACATCTTTTTCTTGTGACCTCAGTTTGTCTAAATATGTCCTTCACTGCTGCATTAGGAACATATGCTATAACTTTTGCGCCTACCAAATATGGTCTAAATTGTTTTACTGGCTTTACCAAGGCATAAGCTTGTTTTTCATTTAGGTCATATTTAATTTCAGATGAATTCAGTGACTTACTAAAATACGCAATAGGCTATTCACAATTGTCTTGGTTCTTTTGTAATAACACTGCTGCCACTGTATGACGAGATGCAAATGAAAAAATTAAAAAAGGTTTATTGAAATCTGGGGATATCAATATTGGTGCCTCAGATATTGCCTTTTTTATATCTAGAAATGCATCTAATGCCTCTGAATCCCAATCAATCTTAGCTTCCTTTTTCAACATCCTCACTATAGGTTTTATGATATCTACAAAATTAAGGATGAATCTTCTGACAAAATTGTTTTGTCCCAAAAACAATTGAACAACTTTGATAGTCTTGGGATAGGTATTTCATTTATTGCAGCTACTCTTTCAGGGTCAATTTTCACCCCTTCCTTGGACACTATATGTCCTAGGAGCTTCCCTTCTTCAACTGCGAAATGACATTTCTTCAGATTGAGGGAAATTCCATATTCTAGAGCTTTCTTGAATACTTTCTCAAGGTGATTGCAATGATCTTCAAACCTTTTTGAATAAGCTGTTAAATCATCTCGATACACCACCATTATTACATCAATCAGTTCTACAAATGCTATATCCATTGCCCTTTGAAATGTTGCCCCTGCATTTGTTAATCCGAATGGCATTCTTGCATATACATATGTGCCCCATGGTGTTGTGAAATCTATCATATATTGTTCAACTTCTTTAACTTTTACCTGATTATACCCCAAGAACCCATCCATCATGGACAATAAATCACATCCAGTTACCTTCTACAACATATTATCCATGTTTGGCAAAGGATAATTATCTTTTAATGATGATATGTTCAGATTTCTGAAGTCCACACATAGTCTTATATCCCCATTTTTCTTTCTGACAGGTACCAAATTTGAAACCCAAGTAGAGTATCTAGAAGGTTTAATTATCCCCGCGTCTTTCATTTTTATTATTTCCTCTTTCATCTTAGGGAGTAAAGTGGGGTTTATAGGCCTTTGCTTTTGTCTGAATGGTTTAGCATCAGGCTTAAGAGGTATCTCATGTTGGAAGAGATCCTCCTTGTATACTTTGAGGTCATCATTTTAGGAGTCAATTTATTACCAATTTATTACAATCTGTTGGGTCTCAAATCAATAGATTGGATAGGTTCTAAGGAAATGCCAACTCCTATTCTCAAACCTTCCAATTGACTTGGCCAACTTATAGAGTGAACATATTTGATTACTAACTCTCTCACTTTAGGCTCTGCTGGACCTAGGCGGGTATACCTACTCACTAGTTGTTTTCAATGACTAATGCTTTTTATAGCAGATTAAGTATCTTGATCTGATTTCCTCCTATCTCAGAATGGCATAAATTCCTAGGATGGAGATATAGCAGATGAGTTCAAGATTGTTGTTGTAGAAGTTATTCGATCTTTGTGCTTGAAATTAATGTGTATACACTATTGCTAGTCTACTCTATATTTCCTACTCAGCTACTCCTATTACTTTTAAAGTGAAATGTGAACTGATGAGTTGTATTCTATAGATGACCAGTGTCTTTCTTTGCTGTTTGGGCTACAAAGTTTTTATATTTCTTTAGGACTTATTGTGTAAACTTATGAGACAATTTTTAAACCCACCCCCTCTCGATGAGTCTGTCAGTTACTGTTTCTTATGAGTTCTACTTCAGTGTCTATATTGTAAACTGCTTGAATGAATTTAACCCTAACTTTTAAGAGATTTTCCAAGGAAGAAATACAGGGAACAATTACAATTCGTGAGTAAATCTTTTTGATCCAAATCTACAATATGAAACACAAAATTTTACTAGAAGAACATGAATAACCTTATCTCCTTTAGATAATATCATAAGCATTTGCCTACAGAAAATGCAATAATCCACAACATAAACGCAAAGGAAAACGACTGATTATATTATATATATTTGCCAAAATAGTACAATGGTAAGCCTGAGGCTATAATCTACTCCTCTAATAATAATTCATATTACAAAAGTTTCCCCCTTTATATAGGAACACACATTATCACCAAGCGTTGTGGCTTTTCAACATATAACCGTTAACTAACACTTTTGTTAACAAACTGGAAGATAAACAAATTTAGCACCCCTAGCTGTTCGATGTACTTGTCATCTTTATACATTACAATATCGTTGTTTAGCATCCTCATGTTGTTTTCTGTCAAGAAATAATTGGACAGAATGTGATTCACATCATGTGATAAGTCTTTCTCCTGATCCAACTCTACCACTACTCGACTCTTCACCTCAAACCGATCCTCCAGGCCTTCCTCATCAGCTCTAATCTTCTTGGACCTCAAACTAGATGATGGCCACTGATTAATCAAGTCCTGAGCCAAAGAATGCCCTTCCTTTTTCTATCTCTTAGGCTTTTCCTTTGCAGTGATAGGTTCCTAGAATTACTAAGTTTTATCTGTCTCTTAGGCTTTTCCTCTGCAGCAATAGGTTCTTGGAATTACTGAGTTTTATCTGTGAATTTGCCCAATTTCTGCTTATAGTTCGTCGCCTATGAATTCTTTGATGCTGTGTCCTTTGATGTTGATCTATTACTTATGGCATATTTAATCAATTAGTAATGGTAGTTTGGACAATGGTCACCTGGGTACATGTTTGAATTTAATGGCGATGTGACCTAGCCTGAGATTCGTTTATGGTTTTTGCGGCAATCAATAACCATTTCGATGAGAATATATATTTCGATCATTAACTTCTTTAGTCCATCGATCTCTTTGTTTCTATCGATAATACTTTTATTTCAAATTTCACTTCGATCAAGTATTTCCTTCATTCATCGAAATACTGTATTCGGTCACTATGGATGTCTCCTCACCGATACCTATCTGATATCCATCGGTTTTTTTATGTTGAACAAACCTTGGGCTTCAGTGACTTCCTTTAATTTTCCATCGAAATTCTTCTTCCATCGACATCAGTACCGAAGCCTTTCTTTATCCTCTCTTTGTCATCTTCCACCAATAAAGTTGTATTGATGAAACCACGTGTATCAGAGACATGCCTTTTAGTCTCTTCAAAACCTATTCCCTCATAGATATCTTTTATCGATGTAATTTCTTTTGTCTGATTGACTTTATTCTTTCAATGAGAACATCTCTTGCGGTGAGTCCTTTTACACCGATGGTGTTATCTCCTCGAAGACCTTTTCTCGCCGATGAAAACCATCTCTGCTTTCCTCGATATCCTTTATCGATGGAATTACTGTCTTCGATGAGTCCTTTCTGAAGTTCATTGGCATTTCCTTTCTTCGATGTCCCTTTTATATCGATGAGACATTGTTGGGTCTCATCGATACTATTTGAATCTTAGATATTTCGATAGAATGCTATTAGACTTGTTCAATAACTTATGGGTTATTACGGTATCAATGAAAATGATGATTTCTTCCAAAGATAGATGGCTTCTATGATTTAATTTCTCAAATCAAGATATTTTACTTAATTCAGATTTGATGCTCAACACAATCGAATGTATTCAACAAATAATATTTTGAAATAAGAGTACGAGTGACTATTGATACCAAATGTTATGGTAGAGAATCACTTTTTTTAAGGATGGATTTTATTTTTAATAAATATATTCTTTTGAAAAGAAAGTATGGAGAATGATTACATAGGAAGGAGAAGAGTAAATTTTAGGATGTTAGGCAAAGAATATCTTTGACCATTCATATCAAGTGTCATAGTATAAAATAATCTTTTTCTGATTCTCTCTTTTAAATTTCTCTTTATAAAAAAAACATCATACATGAAAGGAATATTATATAAGGAAGATGAATTTGAATGATCATAAATTAAGATATTAATCAATTATAAAGAAGGAAGATTACATTTAAAAATGTTAGATAAAAAATAAGAATAAAAAATAATATTAGCATATTTATCTTTGGAGAATATAGGTCAAATAAAGATGTCATATTTATTCATTAGTCCACTTTAAAATAATTATATTATTATATTGTAATTAATATTAATCGCTAATTGTAATTAATATTGTAATTAAGATGTCGAATTGAGTTGAAAGGACATTTCAGATCAATTTGCTTCGAGTCGAGGCTTTTCTTGAGGTTTTATCCAAAATTGAATGTGCTCTTTCTTCTTTATCAAGCTTCTTTATCAGATAAACTTTTCTTCTACATCTGTTGTAAACTAAAGATAGGAATTGTTGCCCCTTGAAGTCTATGTGTTTGCAGGTTTGGAAAGAGGTGTAGAAGGCATGGACACCCCCATTTGACTCCTTTCTTCCAAAAGGAAGATGGCGTTCTTTGGAGAAATCAAAGATAAAAGGTTCAGGGAGGTAATGAATGCATCTCACCATATCATAATTAGAGAAGTCAAAGGCATTTTGGGAGATTAATTTCTCAGGACCAACCACAAATAGAGAGTAAATATGGAGATCCCTACTATTTTTGTTGCCATCCTTCTCCACTTTGGTCTGCCAAAAAACAAAACGGAGGATTTATGTAGGAAGGTATTCAAGGCTGACTTGCTAGGAGATTTGAGAAATGTTTGGTAGAATATAGATGATAAATTGGCAATCCCGATGCCAATGGACTACAGTGTCACCATCAGAAATGGTAAACCTCCTCCCAAGTTTCCTATCTTATACTTTGAGGATGAAAAATCATTTAAAGTAAGGAAGTTTATCGTTCAGATATATGCAAATTTCCTCTTGTCCTTGTTCCGGTTAACAAAAGTAGCAGATGATAATTGGATTAAGGATCATTTTGAGTTATTTGGTTTAACAAAAATGACTCCAATAGATAGGTTGGCGGAATGGGAAAATAAATTCAAAGCTATTATGGCTAAAGTGGATCCAAAACCTTTGGAAGTGGTTGATTGCTTCCCCTTTCCTCCAAAAACAGTTTGGACTTGGCAAAGAATTCTAGTGGTGGTTAACCTGGTAGATACGTCGGTAGCTCCCAGACCTTCTTCCCCTACCCGATGACTTCCTTCAAATAGAAAGCTTCAATGTCGGTCCTCGAGTTTGATCAATATAATTTTTTGAGAATTCTAGTTTAGTAAGGCTAGTTTTAGAATTTTCTTGCAAATGAACTAGTTTTGAGCAAGTATCTGTGCATCTTATGCTGGTGGATTTAGGTCATGGAGGGATTTTGGCATGATTGAATATGGTTGAATTTATGGTTATTTTCAGTCTGGTTAAAACTCTCTATTATTTATTTACTACTACTTTTAATATAGCTTCGGCCCATGATTGATGAAAAAAAAAAAATTAATCATTATTATACTATGATATTATAATTAATATTAAATTATTATTAAGATATGTTTATATTACTATTTTTTAATACATTCTTGTTATCATATTTTAATATTTCTATTAAATTCTTTAGAAAAGAAAAAAAGGTTTTAGTATCAAGTTATTATTATCATATTTCTATTAAACCCTTGACAAAAATAAAAAACCGTTGAACTGGAAGGATGACAAACAACAAGGATGTCCAATTTAACGCTTCTAGTTTTTATTGATTGAGGTTTTTGCATCCATTCTATGAGTGTGATATGCCTTTGGTGTAATTAAATGTTATAATAGAAAAATAATATTTTTTAATTATCCCCCTTCAAAGGAAAATTTAAACTTAAAAGCAATCTCATATGAGAAAGATAAATTTTAATTATCAAAATAGTTTTACTTATATGTAATACTTTGAAAAAAATTAGTTTTAATTTTCAAAATATTTGTCTCCTTAAATATGAAAATTTCAAACTTGTATGATAAGTTATTGTATAAAAGGACAAATCCTAATTCATTATGATCATTTAGGGTGGTATTTAGCACATCTAGATTCTAGATTAAGGATTGCAAAAGAATAATCTTATGATACCAAAATCTACACATTAAACTAGGAAGACATCAATTGTGTGGGAAAATTGCATGATTAATTGACATGTCATTATTTATTGTTTGAAATATTAATTCAACATCCAAGGATTGACTAAGAAGATTACCATATGAAAAGTTCCTAAAGGAGTTCACTTCGATTACAATTTTAGACACTCAAGAAGTAAATTAATTTAAGAATGTTAGCAACACACATGCCATTTTCATGAATAGACATCAAATCTATATGTTTAAGAATGATCTAAAACAAGGCATGATAGAATTTAGATTATGTCAATGATAGTGCTTGACAGAGATTTCCGTATGTGAAATATCAAGGAATTCTAAAGTGTCATCTATGATAAAATATTCTACATAAAAGGAATTACTAGTCATAATCTACTTACATACAATAAATTAATAGCTAAACACTAAAACTACATATGTACTACCATATCCCTATATCTCACTCAATGCACATTGTGTCCACCTCTTATCAAGTTGGACCCTAATCAATTATGGTTCAAGAAAGGGACCTTTATAATAGTAGAGGTAGGGGTCAAAAAGATACTCCTATCCATCTATAATATATTTATATAAATAAAAGGTGATACACTTTCAGCAGAGTACACATAAAAGGTGATACCAGTAAGACTCCTTATGAACTACGGTTTGGTCATACTCCTACTGCCAAACATTTTAGAATTTTCGGAAGTAAATGCTAAATTAGAAGAGATAATGCATTAGGAAAGTTTGATCCTAGAAGTGATGAAGGAATATTTTTGGGTTATTCTACTAAGAGAAAAGCATATAGATGTTATAACAAAAGACTGAATAGGATATTGGAAAGCATAAATATCAAGGTGGATGAGCAAGACAATAATTAGAATAGATCATATGACTATGGACCAGAAGATGAATTTATTAGACCTAAACCAATAATGTAAGAATTAGTTCAGAGCATTGAACTGGTAACTCCGGTAACATCATAAAACTCAACACTGACCGATGAACAACAAAAAGATTCAATAAATCAAGAAAATTCAAAGACTCCTAGGTATGTGAAACTAAATCATTCTAAAAATCAGATCATTGGAGATAAAAGGAAAGGTGTGATGTCTAGAAGAATATTAGATGCTGAAGAGGTATGTTTAATTTTTCAAATTGAACTGGAATCATTTATTGAAGCAAGTAAGGATGAAAATTTAATGAAAGCAATGTAATAAGAATTAGATAAGATAGAAAAGAATAAGACATGGGAATTAGTCCCTAGACCTAAAGACAAGAATATTTTTGGAACTAAAATGGATGTCAAATGTGCATTTTTGAATGGAGAACTTGAAGAAGAAGTCTACATTGAGAAGCCTGATGGATTTTTCTTATCAAAAGACAAAGACATGGTTTGCAGATTGAAGAAATCTTTATATGGTATGTTATATTAGACAAATATCTTTCAAAACTGGGTTTTAGAAAAGGTAATGCTGATAGTAACTTATATTACAAAATTGAGCACGATGACATATTGATTATTAAAGTCTTTGTGGATGATATCATTTTTGGAGGAGAAGAAAGTCTATGCATGAAATTTGTTGATGATATGAAGAATGAATTTAAAATGTCTATGATTGGTGAGATGAATTTGTTTTAGGTTTGTAGATTACTCATACTGATAAAGGTATTTTCATTTGTAAAACTAAGTATGTGAAGGAATTACTTAAGAAATTTTGATTTTAGAATTCTAAACCTGTCAGTACTCCTATGATAACCGATTGCAAATTGTCATAGGATGATGAATCTCCTAGAATAAATCCAAGCAGATACAAATCAATGATTGGAGGATTGTTGTACTTAACTCAAACTAGACCTGACATAATGAATGTTGTTTGTATTGCTTCTAGATTTCAATTAGATCCTAGAGAAAGTCATGATATTATTGTTAAAAGGATATTATGATATTTGGCAGGTACAATAGACTTTGGGTTATGGTATCCTAAGAATGATGACTTCTGATTATGTACCTATACAGATTCTAATTGGGTAGGAGATGTGGATGACTGGAAGAGCACTACAGGAAGTGCATTCTTTCTTGGAAAAAAGTTGGTTTCATGGCTTACTAAGAAACAATCACGCACTTCATCATCTATTCTTGAAGCGGAATATGTAGCTGCTGCAACTAACTGTACTCAGATTTTATGGATGAAACAAATGTTAAAAGATATAAGGGCAAGTTATGATGAGCCTATTGTTATCATTATGATAATATTGTTGCTATTGATATGTCTAAGAATCTGGTATTTCATTCCAAATCAAAACACATTTCTATAAGGTATAATTTCTTGAAAGAAAAGGTTGAAGCAAAGGAAGTCAGATTGGTTTATGTGCCTACTAAGGAACATAATGCAAATATTCTAACTAAACCATTTCCTAAAGATACTTTTGAATATCTTAGAGATCAGTTGGGGGATACCAACCCTCCAGAAGAGACTTAGAGATGCAAGGATGCATCAATCTGGTGAGTTTATTAGAAATATTTTTTGATCCGGGTTAATGAGGCATTTCTACTACTCAGGGGAAGTAGTTAGCTGTTTGGTTCAGTATTTTGGCTTGGTATCCATCCTTTGTCATTGATGTCAAGGAGGGAGAAGGTGTTCATGTGAAAAAATGTTAATCTAAGGGGGAGATATATTTCAATTCAATCTTTGGGAGATTGTTGGCATTCCTTGGCGCTTGGATGTTTTTCACATTCAGCATTGCCATAAATGCAAAAGGGGGAGATTGTTGGCAATATGCTGGATTTGGTTAAGTGTTTTCATTGATGTCAACACTGTATCCCAGTTGGACATGGTTCTACTATCCCGATTGGACCTATCCCGGTTTCACTTGGTGTTCATCTTGGTTTCGGTTGTGATTCTGATCCGCTATGTTCACATCTTTGAGTTCGGTTTTGGATTCTTATTCAAGATAGTTATATGCTTGTCATACTCTAGTGAATCATATTTTTGTTCTCCAGTAACTATCATTTTTGCTCCCAGTTAATATTTCCTAGTACCGGTTAGCTTTACGGATAAGTGATATTTGATGTTTTGATTAGATGATTTTGATCTAGCTTATGGAATTAGTTTCTATCATGCTGAAGGTGTTTCTTGATCATTTCTTAATTTTTTGGTGGCTTTGCATTGGGTGGCATTCTATTATGATGATCCTATTTGGATCTGGTTAAACTTTCTATTATTTCACTGAGGGTTTCTACTGGTTGGTGAAACATGTTGGATTTTGGTCTTAGCGGAATTTCCGGTGGATGGAATTGTTTGGGAACTTGAATTAGGTCCATGCTATGTAATGTAAATTAAATTATTAGTTGGGTGATATCGTGTGATATAATTTTTGTAATTATGGGTTTATAGGTTCAGGGTTTAGTCGACCTTGTCAATAAGGTTTAGTCGACCTTGCCAATAAGGTTGATGATCTATATTTATAGGTGACTTATTCATGGTTTTGGCAATTGGTGGTTATGTCTGCATTATTAGAGGAAGGATTATGTGTGAATTGAGTCATATCATTTTGGTGAAGGATTGAAAAGGTTTTGTATTGCAAGGAAGACATATGTGCTTAACCAAAACTGTATCAAGCATTAGTAGATGCTACTCTCACAGTTAATTATTTCCAGATTGTAGTTTGATTCTTTATAAGTTAGTGAGACTTCTTTTTGTGATGAGCAGTGCACTCTAGGCTATTGGCCTAATTGCAAGTGCAATCACCATTTTAATTATTTCAAATCCTATTATAGAAGTATTATCTGATTGTGGGTAAGGTTTCCCACCATGGTTTTTCCTCTTACTGGGTCTCCACGTCAAAATATTGGTGTAATGTGCATAGTGCTTTCAATGGTTTATCTTTGATTGTGTTGTGCTTCGGTATAAATTTATAATCTGCATTAACTACTAATATTGGTAGAAAATAGATTCACCCCCCCTCAGTTTTCTCCCGGTATCTGAATTGTCTAACAACTATTGGGTCCTATGGGGTCAAATTATGTCCTAAGGAGTACATTATATAAACTAGGATTCTATAAGGTGTCATATATGGTCCGAAGTGGTCATGCATGTGTTCTAACACATGCGTGACCACTTAGAACCACATATGGCCCCTTATAGCATCCAACTGTGTATGTTGTCCATGCTATTTGGTCATAAGGGATATGTTATATAAACTAGGATGCTACAATAGGTCATATGTGCTCCTAAGGGGTCACACGTGTCAGAACACATGCATGACCCCTTAGGACACTATTGGATACTACAGAGTCAAATTGGGTCCTAAGGGGTACATTATGCACACTAGGATGTTATAAGGGGTCATATATGGTGCTAAGGGGTCACGTTTGTGTTAGAGAACATGTGTGACCACTTATGATCACATATGACCCCTTACAACATCCTAGTGTGTATGTTATGCATGCTATTGGGTCATAAGGGGTATGTTATATAAATTGTGATGTTCCAAGGGGCGATATATGCTCCTAAGGGGTCACGCATGTGTTAGAACACATGCATGCCACCTTAGGACCATACATGACCCCTTAGGACAATATTGGGTCCTATGGGGTCAAATTGGGTCTTAAGGGGTCATTATAAGCCATAATGTATTATCTATTAAGGTATTATTATGCTTCATTAAAATCATAAGAGGTCATTACAGTCATAATAGATCTTAAGGGGTCTTATTGTGTCATATAGGGTCTTATATGTTATACATGTGAGGATGCTAAATTGGATCAAAATATGTTTTAAGATGTATTAAAGGATCATTCATGCTTTAATAGTTTCTTCAGTTGTTCTAATATGTGTTTAGGTGTCCTAAGGTTTATGTCACATTTATTTAACTAATCAAATATTTAAGTATTTAAGTAATCTTGTCCTAAGGTGTTGTGTGTATGTGTATGTGCATGTCAAATTTATTTAACTAATTAACCACTAAAAAAATCAACCATATAAATGTTCAAAACTAATAAATTATTAAATGTTAAAAAATAATTAAAGCTAAAATATTATTAAGAATTAAAAAAATAAACAGCTAAAAAACAAATAAACTATACAAATTTTTTATGAAAAAAAAAATAAAAAAATAATATTTTACTATTAATGCATTTAAAAAAAAAAAAAAAAACTAAAAATACTTACCGCCGAAACACTTCCGGTCGGACCCCTACCCGTATGCTCTCCTCGCCCGCTTCTCAGTAAGCCCCTCAGTGCGAAATGAGGGGTTATGACTATTTCCTAGCTTATATAGGGCAAGGGGTGTTTGATCGGAACCTTTCTGGTTAGAACCCTTACGTTCGAAACATTTCTGCCCGAAACCCTATTGCTACGCTAGTGCTACGTGGCTGCCACATTGGTCTAGATGGAAGCATTCCGACTGGAACCCCCTAGCGTGACACAGATCCGTACTTTTACCCTTCTATATCTTTTTACTATTATGCATTACCACAATAAATATTTGAATCTAAATATACCAATTTATCACCTATCAAATCAATCAAATCTCTTGGCGGTTTTCTTTGTAGACCAAGGGTAACACCATATCTACATTTTATCTTTCTATATCTTCTTTTAGACTCTTAATATCAATAGAATGTAACATTAATTATTTATCATTTTAATACCTATAAATCTAGTATTTGTGTTGTTTGGAACACAAAAATAGGGAATTGACTAATGAAAACCCTTAAATTGCTCCCAAAATTTTTCTTGTTTGTGTGTGCAAGTCATATCAACCTTGACATCATAGATGAACATTCAATAAAATATTGAACCAACTATGTGATAACGACAATACAAAATTCAAGAGTCCATTCTACACACATTAAAAATGAAGCCAAGATCCCCTCCATATGTTGTGAGATTCATTTTCATTTGAGTATTTATTTTTCATAGTAACAAGATTTTAATTTGCTCTAAGTTAATAAATATTTTAATTTTATCTCTTCTTTATTTCTTCTTAATTAATGATAAAATAATTTCTCTATCATAAATCATTTTTGTTATTCTTTCCTATAAATCTTCATCTATATATTAAAATGCCAATTTGATATATGTTTTTGATTAAACAAGGAAGGACCCAAATCTCATACAAGTAACAACACAACAAAATCTTCAAAAAATAGTCACTAAGACAAATCATCAAGAAATAGTTACTAAGACAAAACAGCTGGAAGCACGCTACCATCTTTCAAACAAACACAATCAACAATTTGATTTATGTTATCTTGAGGTAATTTAAATATTTTTATTTTTATTTTTCCCTTCTAAGTAACAAATTGTTTATTATTACAACTTGGTATCTAAAAAAAGTTATGGTGTAAAACAATATGTGTGGTAAGAAAGTATTTTGTAGGCTCGATAGGAAGGCACTTCAACAAATCACATGCTAGGATACATAAATGACATTGGGAATATGGGAATCATGAGTTTGAGTATAACAGTGTTGTGAAAGTGAGGGCAGGAGTAGCCACATCTAAGGGAAAAAATGGACCCTAGAGAGTAAAGAAAACAAGAAGTAAATAATATACAAGTACATAGAAATGACACGTCTAATGGAAATCGTGTCAAAAAAAAAGAAGGTTCAAAAGTAAAAATAGATAGAAAGAATTTTTTTTTCTTAATTTTAAAAAATTTAGACAAGTGATTGAGACAAGTAGAATAAAAAACCATGATCTCAAATACAATTTTATCAATTTATAAATTCATTTGAAAAAAAAATATATTTGAATATTAATAAATGACAATAAAGACCATAGAGAAAATATACTTACATAAATTTACACTTCTTAGGTTAAGACCCAACCCAAACCTTACTTCAACTAGATGCTCGTGCATCTAAGTAAAAATCTTTTGGTATGGTAAAAATGAGGTGGTTATAGTAAAAGCCACATGTGAAGCATGCTATCCAAGTATTATAATCCCACTTGTTTTTGTCTTCTTAAATTTCAAAAAAAATTGAAGATTTTTTAATTCCGTTCTTAACAGGATTTTAGTTAAAACTATCCAAAAATTCACAATTGACATATTTTTAACTATTTTAAAATAATATGTTAAATTTTTTTTCATTTATAATTAAAATATTAATATGTTTGAAAATTTACTATACATAAAATTATATTATCTTATATGTTTTTAAACTTTCTTCTCCAATATTAAATATTTATAAAGTCTACTATATAATCTCTCAAGTTCATTATGATTATTTAACATTATTTGATTTTTTATATATTTTTCAATAGTAATAATATACGGTTCAATTAATATAATATTAAAATAATCAAATTATTATTAAATTTCAATGACAAATTTCTAATGTCATTTTGAATTTTTTGAGTGGTTTTACAATAAGTCATCTTTGAAATTCAAGAAATGTAACCATTTTCTAATTATAAGACAAAAAATAAGAGTTTCAAAATTAAGAGATTTCTAAAATTTTAAATAATTCAAAATTTAATAAACTAAAGATTAATAATTTAAAAAATAACATAAATTTTTGATAAAAAATTATATCCTTTTAGTAACTAGTCATAAGAAAATCTGCAAGTTGGTGATTCAATTTGTGCATGTTTTTATAAGCAATATTTTGATTTGCACTCAATGATCACATCTAATGATGAATCTTTGAATGCGGTTTGAACATTAAACATAAAAAATAAACTTGCCCATCTATCTATTGGAATATAGAAAACTCATACCAACTATAATCATAAGAATTCAGGACACTTGAAACATTTTAAAAATGTCACACTAGATTTGATAATTACAAAATTCATATTGTGGACACCTAAATGATATTATATTAAAACTTTTACAATAATAAAAAAAATAGGGGAAGAGCACCAATAGATAACATAGTTCCAATAACCGTCACCTTATTGTCATGTTGATCCCCCAATAGCCATTAATAAATGGATTTAGTGGCAACTATATAGCCAAAAATATAGGTAAATTTAGGGAAAGTTTGATGTCCATTTCTTTAAACTTTCCAGAGGTGGATAGATTATGATAGATTATTATATATTTTGGTGTCTATTTTTTTTTTTTTAATTAAAGTTTGTATTAACATGATGAGGAGGAGAGCTTTAATGGGAGGGGCCACTAAATAGAGTACTACCAATGAACAATTAAAAAGTGTATATATTTTATCATTAATTTTATTTAGTTATTTGTCACTTGTAAAAAAATATATTATAAACAAAAATTTATAAAAAAGTATTTGGAATATAGATTGATTTTAATATTTAATAAGATTTTGTCAAAATTATTAATTGTTTATTGTTTATATATTAATAAAATTATTGATTGTTTGATTGAGTGATTTTTTTAGATTGCTATTATTATTATTGTTCATTAAAAGATCTTATTTTTAATTTATAAAATAATATTAAATTTTTACACTATACATATTTTTGAATTTATCTTCAACATATATATTTAAGAGAAAATTATGAAAAAAAAAAACTTTAATATTTATATTTTCATGATAATATAATAATACAAATTAAAGTAACAATATACTAACTATAATTTAATAATATAAAAATGATAATATACTAATAATAATTTAATAATAATATAAAATAGTATATTAATAACAATGTATTTTTAATTATTACAATAGAAAATTGTTTATTATATTATCTTTTATGATATACTATCTTATATTATTTTTATTGTAAATTCATGTTCTTGTTTTTATTACTATAATAATAAAAAATATTAGGGTTAGAATTAATAATAGGGTTTAATTAGGATTGGACTTGGTGTTCCTAGATTTAAAATGGGATTATGGGATTATAGGATTAGGGTTTAATTAGTATTAAGGTTATGGTTATTATTATGATTAGAGTTATTAATGTATTATTTACAAAATATTTTATAATTATGCATTTAAGACAACACAATTGTAGAAAGATAAATAATATAAAATATAATAAATTAAATTAAACAATATACTAGTTACAATTAATAAATTATTATTTCAACTACAAATTAACAAGAAATTACATAGTGGCGAGTACTTGCCTTAATAATTTTTAGTTTAATAATAATATTTGTTATAATTATTATAAATATTTATTTATTGTAACTAGTATGTTATTTTCTTAAATTTGTTTCATTTTATTTTATTGTTTGAAATTTAGTGAAATATTGGTAAGGCAAAAGTTTTAATTTAAGTTTTAACAAAATTTGTATTTGTTTAATGTAACTAATACTTATTTGAGGTGATGCATTATTAATTTGTATACAAAATAGTGAACATAAGAATTATGTAATTAAAATATATAAGCATAAACATGCCAATTAAATTTCAATTAGATGCATTTATTAACAATATTTATTAATTATAACTAGAATTTGAAATTTAGTGAATTATTTGTGAGGCAAAAGTCTAAATTTGACTTTTCACAAAATTCGTAATGATAACTTTGTCATGAATTTAATTGAAAAACCTAGGGATGCATTTAGTCAATTTTTTTTACTATAATTTAGTTATTGAAGTACTTTGTACTAATTATTGAAACTTCAATACATGGTTATTGCTGTGAGAAGAGCATGACAAAATTCTTTAGGCATGGAATTTGAATGCAACTGTTTGGCTCAGGTTTGTATATAAGAGTGGAGCCTTTTGCTGTGAGGAACTCTTGCTTTTGGAAACAACTTTTCTAATCAAATGTTATTGATATTTGTAGCATTACCCTTCATTGCATTGCAAAATGATTGTGCAATGTAGAGTCTTAAAGAGTATTTATGTCAAATTCTTTTTCTAATAGATAGTATATCGCATAGAAAATGCTTTCACCAAATTGTCACATATAGAACATGTTGAGTATATGTACAAGAATATAAATGGGAAAACAAACCATCAATTATTAAAGTATTGAACAACTTAAGTCACATACATAAATATTTGATTTATGAGATTAAAAGCATTACTCAAAATTGATTACCATTCTCTAAGCTTAATTTGTTGCTTAGTGTGTGGGGTTTTAAAGTATCCAAACCTTTGCTGAACTCCTATAATCTGTGCATCCTTCTAGTTATTTTTGACTATGGAGATTCACATTCTTAAGCTTTTGGGTCCTTGCACTCGTAAGATTTATACTCATAGATGATTCTTACCTCTATATATATCTATATATATTCTGAATGCATAGGAGTTTACAATGTTTCTTTTTTCTTCATATTAATCCCATAACTTAGTATTTTTCTATTGCATAGAAAATGCTTTCACCACAATTGGTTGTCACATATAGCACATGTTGAGTATATGTACAAGAATATGAATGGGAAGACAAACCATCAATTATTAAAGTATTGAACAACTTAAGTCACATACATAAATCTTTGATTTATAAGCTTAAAAGTGTTAAGCTTAATTTGTTGCTTAGTGTGTGGGGTTTTAAAGTATCCAAACCTTTGCTAAAATCTTATAATCTATGCATCCTTTTAGTTATTTTTTACCACGGAGATTCCCATTCTTAACCTTTTTGGTCCTTGCACTTCTAAGATTTATACTCATAGATAATTCTTAGCTCGATATATCTCTATATATATTCTAAATGCGTAGGAGTTTACAATGTTTCTTTTTGCTTCACACTCATCCCACAACTTAGTATTTTGGTAAGTAGATGTTGTGTTGTCTTTGTACCACACTTATGTTGTTTATAGTATTGAACCATTTTTTTATCCACATCATGAATCTCACCATTGAGAAGAATAAATCATCGCAACAGACAAATAAATAATCATCATATGTTTTCCATATGACTAAAGGTTTACAAATAGGTGTATTTATGGCACCAATAAGTTTGTCTAAATTAATTGTAAAGAGAAATTATAGGAGAAAACTAGTTGTTTGCAAACCAAAACTAGATAAACAACCATAGAAGGATGATTGCTGCAAAAGATTCAAGAATTAAAATTTAAAACCGAGAAAAAATAATGAATTAAATAATGAATAAATAGAATTCACAATTATTTAAACACCAAAAATATTTGTATATGTATAATAATTGAAACATGTACAGTTGTGAGAAGAGCATGACAAAATTCTTTAGGCATGGAGTTTGAAGGCAACTGTTTGGCTCGGGTTTGTATATAAGAGTGGAGCCTTTTGCTGTGAGAAACTCTTGCTTTTGGAAACAACTTTTCTGAAATCAATAACCATAATGAAAAGGCACTGTATCACACTCTTATAGTGAAGATGAAAATAGAGTCATATGAAAATACATGAAAGGATATAAATGACATCGTTGAAAGGTTTGATGAAAATACTCTTGTAATGAAATTAGAAGACAAGCATGACATCGTTGAAAGGTTTGATGAAAGCATTATCTTTAGGATTTCATTGATTATTTTGAATATAATCATTTTGGTTTTTTAGCAGACAATCCATAGAACTGAAAGCTTGATAATGCTACTTCCATGAATATCTAAACTTAAATCCATTTTGCAGCATATGAGAAAATATGCAAGGTCAATCATTCAACTTGCATGAGCCCTTAGAGAACACAAGTTTTGGACAAGAAGGCTTCTCAATTTGCTCCAGTAAGGGAACGAAAGCCAAAAATTGTAGAAGAGGATTGACAAATAGGTTGAAAAAAGGATCATATCTCGATTCTTTAAGCCCAAATACCTTTGCAGTTTATAGAGAATTAATAGGGCCAAACTTGCCCTCTTTCTCTATGGGAACCATAGGAGCCATATTTACAAGCGCTATGAATCCTCCATTTGCTCTATTTATATTCGTCAAAGACTTTTCAAATGGAAACATTTGAAGGTATTTTGCATTGATACATACTCTAAATTCAACTCACATGTTCTTATGCAAGTAAAATTCTCCTGAAGGTAGCTGGTAAAGTGAATTTGAAAAAGAACTTGGGCAGATCCATAGATCCTTGTTTTCAATTTACAAAACTTGGAATTTTCCCATAAGAATTTGGCCCCCAAGTTTTAATTTTTCTTTAAAACTAACAAAAGTTATGCTAACTTTTGACTGAGATGAAGAACACTGATATGGAACTAGTCAAAGAAAAATGAGCATTTGAAGTTATGATATACAGGGAGAATGCAACCATGATTATAATAGTCTTAAAGATTTCCAAAAGACAGTTCATAAAGTATATTAACAGAGAGCAGAGTGACATTATTGAAAGGTTTGATGAAAATACAGTCATTTGATTATTACAATAGAAGTTAAGGAAGGATTAAAGTTGATATATAATTTATCGCAAAGAATAATTTATATAAATGAACAAAATAGTTTGCAATAGTGTTAGCAACGATAAGAAGCAGAAAGCGATGAAAATTTAGAATGGAGTCTTAAAATAATTTCGGGGAAGTAAACATTTTATCATGTTATAGATTCCATAAGGAAGTTCAAACTATCTGAAACCTAGAGAAAATCTTTAAGCAGAACTGAATAACAAAAGGATGTTTAATACATATGAGTTCATTGGGTTGTCCTGAAAAAAAAATTGTGTACTTTATGATATGTATCTTGGAGAGCACTAATTATTTGCTTTTAAAAGAAAAACTGTGTAGTTTATTATATGTACAATATACTTGAAAATATTTTGATTGATACTATTTGTGCTACAGGTAAGTGACCTGCAAAAGTAACAAAACAAAATTAGTTAATGTTTTTTTATACAAGTTATGAAATTTTGAAATATATGAGTACTTGTATAATATTCTTTGTATACCTAACTTGAAGATTCAATGACTAGCAAATGGTTATCCTCCATTTTTATAATAACATTGTCTTGATTGAGTGTATAAGTTCCTTCTTTTTGTAAACCATGTACAACAAATATTGTTTTACTTTTATCTTTCACATAATCTTTTTAAGTGGTTTCTTGCAGCTGTGGAAACAGGTGACCGAATATGTCCTTTTCAACAACACATTCCAAATTATTCTTGTTTTCTATTGTTAGAATGCATTTGAGGGAATGTGTAAATTTGTATTCAGTGTCTTTATTACACTTGTTGCAGTGACCAACATCATTTTTCAAGGTGCCAAAGGTGGTGCTGTTGTAATTGCATGTGGAGCAACTCGGTTGGAATAGCATGGAGAAAGCATTGGCAAATCGTAATACTTCGTATAGCTATGATAGTAAATGTTAGAATTAATTTATTTTATATTTGTTAAAAGTAAAATGTATCGTACAAAAGAAAATGAAATTGTATTTTATTGAAGCATAGAAATATTTACCTCATATGTTGTATTGAGAAAACTTTGTAGATGTTCTTTTGTGTCTATATTTGTGAGTGACCCAATGTATGTTGATTTTCCAGTGTGGAGTGGAGGATCTTTTATATCTGGTCGTCAAGCAATGTTTTTGAACAACAACAGAGGATAGTCTTTCATTTGGACACGTTGCTCGATGTGTACAAAGTGATGTAGCAGATTTTGGTGGATAGACATCTTTCAAAAACCAATTATATTAAGTATGTAATTTGAATATCTTAAAGTAATTAGTTATGAAAGTTGTAGTATGTGCTAAATAGAGAGGTTTAACAATATACCTATGCATTATCAAATTTTGTGTCTCCGTCTTTGAGATCTAAGATGTATTGAAATGGCTTTCTTTTTGTTCCAACAACAATGGTGCCAATTGATCCCACTGTGTATTGGTCCATGCTTTGCACAAGAAGTCTTATTGTTGTGCTTGGAATGAATTTATATTCATTGCAAACTTGACCAATGTTGTCTACGATACTTGCTTCTGTTAGTAGCAAGATACAGTCACAATCACCATGGTCATATCCAGTTTTTGGAGAAATTTGGAAATTGCTTTTTCCTTGAGATATCTTATGTTCAAATTTTTGAACCAAGTGTTTTGTGGCATTTACTATTATTGTCATCTCTCCTTTGTGGTCTATCAAGTCTGCTTGGAGGACTTCAATTGCATTCTTGATTTTATCAAGGTTTGTTCTATATGTCACAACTATATCTCCTTCGAAAATATCTCCACTTTTGTGTGCATTCAATTCTTCAATTGAAATTGATTTTGGAGTTTCTTACTTTGCTCTGTAAGGCAAAAATGAGGCTTCCCTAATAAAACTTTGTAGTAGAAGAAAATATGTTGAAAGCCAAAATAAGGATTTTGTAATAAAATTGTGTGATAGTAATTCCTTTTTAGTAGACTTTGTTTACAAATGAAAGAGGGGTACTATGGAAACTTTTAAGAAAGTGTTTGATAACTACCTAGCAAAAATAATCTTTCAGAGAGTGAATTCATGACTTGTACGTAGTGGAGGGCTTCCAAAGTTTATCAAAGAGCAGAATGGAAAAGCCTTCTTGAGAGAAGCATTTATATTTTCTAGGGAGCATGTTTGCAGACCTTAGGGCAGTTGATGCAAAGATAAAAACAATGACCTAACACTGTAATGATAGTCCAATGTAATAAGCAACAAAGATTTCATGAGGAGATTTTCATTATGGACTTGTGATAGCAAAGTGGGTACGGGAACAGTGAATAAAGTCATTACAACATCCAGAGAGAAAGATATTATAGATTATCTAATGTCAAAAGGAGCAGCTAGATAGAACAATGTAATGAGTAGTGGTAAAAGAAACTTCAAATGGTGCTATTGGCAGTGGTAAAAGAAATTAACAATATTGGTGTTGTAACCTATACAACTTGAAATGATATTGGTCAGATAAGTAATTACTCTAATAAGTAATTAATATAATAACTACTATTATAGCTTGTTAGGCTAATTAATTTGATATGTTGAGGAAGGACATCACAAGATAGTGATTGAATAAAGGCATTTGAGCCTTTTGAGGGACAATCACATTCCCAAAGCAAGGAGAGTAAAGGATTGATCCAAGATCTCGATCATAAAGAGAACTCAAGAAGCATGTGAAATGAAGAGGACTCATGGCAACATGATCTAAATCAGAATGATTATATAATTGCTAACAAAGTTTTGACAGTGGCAACAAAAATTATTAGTCTATAAGCAAAGGAATAAGCTTCAGATTATGTAATGTAAAAGCGTCTTCAAGTCATTGTTGACAGTTTGAAAATTTCAATTATATTTTCAAAGAACAGTGATTGAAATGAGCAAAAAGATGTTATAACAATCTATTTATAAGAAAAGTGTAATTAAGCTGGATAGCTTTTACAACTATTGTATTTGACAAAGGTTCAAAATTTTTCATTTGGAATGAGTAGAAGGATTTGTGTTAATATTTGTATACCCTTAGGTTAAAAAAACATTGAAGCAAGAATAGGTATCAAATGTTTCACTTGAGACTAGCAATTTATATACATGGTTGTTCTCATATGACACTGGATGACCTAATTGACCAACATTATTTTGCTATGAGATTCTAGAGAATCCTCTTATGCAACATGTAATGAGAAATATTTGTCGCAAAGTCAAAGAAATTGCATCTAACAAGTGAGACATGTGTACTTGTTCATGTCTGTGCTTGTGTTTTTAGGTTCTATATAGAGCAATGTACAAGAAGAATGCAGGGATCTAATAGATAAAAGACAGTCTTATTGATGGATACAATCTGAGTTTACAATTTTATAATAGTGTATTGAGGAGGAATAGTAAGAAGGAAATTTAAAAATTCTAAACCAAAATTCAAGATAGTTTTGAAAAGAAAATGAATCAGTGAGAACAAAGTTTACTATATGACTGAATTTAAAGAAATTAAATTTATATGAGATCATAATGAGAGAGGTTTAGATTAAAAGTAAAATTAATTGAGAAGTCTGAAAAAAAACCAAATTAAGAACTAATACACATCATGTAACTCGTGAAAGTTGTAGGAGGCCAATGACTAAGGTGGAGTGATGTTTAAGAACACTTACATCTTTGATTGTCCTATTTCATTCATGATTTTGTTTGTTTCAATCCTTTTCATGGTTTTCATTTCTGTGGTAGTGAAAGAGTTAGTAAATGTAAGTGTTTAAATATTCAAAAGAAGTAGAAAGCAATGAAATATTGATGTGAAAATGTGAACAAAAAGTTACAATAACTTAAGCAATGAAATATTGATGTGAAAATGTGAACAAAAATTTATAGTAACTTACTTTGATTGTCCCCTCTTTTTTCAATAAGTTAAGGTATAGACATATGCAATTATGATCAGTCTAGTATGCATCGGTTTTATAGATTTTAAAATTTGTTTTTTTAATGTTTGACCACACATGGTCAATAAGTGATTGTTCAGACATATTATTTTTGTCAAGTAAAAATTTAATATATATTTTTTTTAAAGAATGCTTCTAGTTGATTTGTCTTTTTGTTTTTCTTTTGCATGTTGATATTTACATCACCAATAATTGGTATGTTTTTAGATAGATCAATTTTATCTAGTGCTTGTTCTAGAATATCTATAATTGAAGACACATTTGTTTTTGGTGGTGAATACAAGTTTAATAATGATAGTTGATTGTTCTTAATGAGTAATTTTGTTTTTAATATTTCAATTTTTTGTGAAGAGTATTGTTGTGAATGTTTTATTTGTATATATTTTTTAGTTGATGTAAGAAGTCTATATGTATAATACATAGTAATATTTTGAAATTGTTTGAATTTTTTTATATTGGGAAAGTTAGGTATGTGTGTTTCTTGAACAAACACAATATGTCAACTTCTAATAAATCAGTCATTCATAATATTGTCGATATGTAATTTGAAGTTTCTAGTGTTTAGTGAGAACATAGTTAAAGTAATTTTTTTGTCAATTGGAATGAGTTGTGTTAATTTGATATCCCATTTTTCTTCTGTGCATAGTCGATGCATTTCATTTGTAATTTTATTTTGTATTTTGAAGTTGTATTTTGTAATTGGGTTTAGTAAGTATAGTGATTGAATATCTCGAACATGTGAAAGTGTTGTATATACTAGTCCATGATGGTTCACTTGTGATGGATCAAATGCAAGTTTGTCTAGTGTAAGTTCTTGGGACCTATGAATTGTTCGTGCACATGCTAGTTGTACTGGAAATTATTTTCAAATTGTCAATTTTGATGGATTTTTTTGTACTGATAGAGGCTTTGCAATTCGTTGTATTGGTACCCAATGTTTTGAAATATTTTTTATTATATAAATATGCTCATTTTGTTGATTGATTTTGACCAATATTTGTGCCATTGAATTGAATCCATATTGTATCCGTTTTGTTAGTATTTGTATATGCTTTTAGTATGAACCATCAGCACCATTCACCAGTCCATCTTTTATGTCATAATTTCCTGCATGTAATTCAACCAACATGTCTATTTTCAATACTAATTGTTGCGGTAGACTCTTTTTTTGATAATTTGTTGTATTGCCATAATTTTCATCTATTGCATTTATTATGATTGGTTCGCTAAGTTGCATTGGTAACATTTTTGTGTTGTGTTGTTCTACTTTCTTGTTAGTGTGGAAAAGATATGGGAATCTGGGATCATTCGAGGGTGTCCTAAAGCAAGTGGTATTGATGTAATCTATGTCAGTATTAGTTTGAGAATTAGTTCGTATTTTGTTTAGAATTGAAATGAAGTGCTCATTTTTTTGTCGCATAGTTATTTTTAGTTCATAACATTTGATCATTTCTGTCCAAAAAGTATATGGGAGTTTTTCTTTGTTCAGTATAGGTGATTTGAAAATGTAACTATCTTGTATTGGTTGTGCTTGGTAGAAGTCTCCACTGAAAATTATGTCAACACCACCAAAAAATTTTGTTGGGCTATGTTTTATTTCTCTCATTCTCTTGTCAATGGAGCATAAGAAATGACTTCTTATTAAAGATGCTTCATCTATAAGAAATACTTTTAATTGTTGAAAATGTTTTTGCAAACTATCTATTGTTTGATTGTTAAGCTGAATGATGGTGGATTTGTTAAATGGCAATATCAATGCAAAATCTATTGTTGTACCTCTTGCATTGTATGTTTCTTTGCCTGTGTAAGCCATAATCAATCCTTTTGGCTTAAGAGGATAAGAATATGGGGATGAATTGTATATACGAAGTAGCATTTGGAAAATAACTTTTGCTGTAAAATTTTTACCTATTCCTGCTCCACCAGTGAGGAAAAGGTACAGTGGTTTGTTTTTGTCCATTTTTTTTTCATTGCAATGTCCTTGAAAATTGCTTGTTGTTCTTTATTTAGCATTTGTCTTAGCTTATAATATTCAATATTTTTAAAAATGTTTGGGTTTTGTACAATATGAAATTCAATATCAAGTTTTTTTGTGTTGGATTTTTGTTGTAGGTAGAACAAGTCTGAAGTAAGGTCATATGTCTCTGCATTATTACTTGTTTTTGTTTCTTTGTTGAATTGATTTTCAATTGCAATTTCATTTGATTTTTCTTCTTCAATTGCATTATCTAAATCTCCCCATTTTGAATTGAAATTGTATGTATATTTTTTTTCGTTTTCTTTGATTTTGTTTTTATAGTAACTATATGCATCATGAATTGTTTTGAAATCTTCTGTAATTGAATTTTCATTATTATGAAAAGGTACATATAATAACAATTTTTCACTATAATAGTTTTCAGGATCAATGTGCTTGCTATATTTGACAAATCTGATTACAACAGCTTTTTTTCGCTTTATTATTTTGCCTTTACTAATTTGGTATTCTGAAGCAAATTGTGCTAGGTAAATGTGCTTCAATAGGTGTCAACGTGTGATGTATCGATCTATAAGTGATTTACACATTATTTCTATTGATTCATCGTCTTCAACGCTTAGTTGTGAACTTGAAGTCAAGGGTAGTGATAAAATTATATGTACCGCAAGTTGGGTCAACATTTGTTGTGGGTTTAGCATTGTATTTCCTAGACTTTGAATCATTTGTATGGCATCGATTTTTGTTGTTTCATGCTCTTTTCGTATTTGTCTAAAACTTGTTGTCATAGATTTGTCTACTTTAGTCATGTACGATAAACAATATGTTGTTGCAGCATATGCATTTAGTACAAATTGTGCATCAGTATTAGCTTGCCATAATTGTAGTATTTTCTTTGCAAAACTATTATTCCAAACATGTGCAGGATCTCTTTTAAGGAATATTGTTACCTTTGTCAGAGTTGACTATATTGCTTTTATATAATTTTGTTCGTCTATATTAATTATATTCAAGAAATTTTGGAAAGTAATTATTTCATCATAATTTTCTTGTTCTATAATTTTGTAGATCTTGTTTGCATTATTTCTTATACTATCATCCATTGGTTCTAGTGGTTCAAGTATTATCGTGTTTGGCATAGGTGGGATGGGAAAATTATATCTACAATTTGTTTTTTTGTTTTTTTAACAACTTTTCGTATGATAGTGTCGATGTAGTTTTGCCAAATTTTCATTAATATTTTTTGTATTGCATGTAATATACTTGTCAACAAATTTTTCAAGTTGTGAGTTGTTTGATTTTCCATAAACGGGAGCATCTTTAAACCACATCAGTGCTTGATCATGTTCATTTCCCGTATTTTGGAATTCAGTAACAAAAAAGAAATCATTGACATGTCCTAGAATTGTGTCATCTGTACTTAGTGGATTATTTAGAGAGCTCATTCTTTGTCTATAATAATGGGTGCAGACAACAAGATTTTTTTAGATGAGATAGTTAATATCAGGTTCATGTTCATCTTGGAATTGCCTTCTTCATCGTTCTTTGTATAATGTAGTGATTGCACATATCAATGGGGTTGCCATGTATGCTCTGCACTTGAGAATGTCAAAAAGAAGGTGGGAAGTCCTAGTTTCCTTATCATTGCAAATATGTTTTTTTTAATTTGATGTAGGTAGTTTGGAGATATACGGATTTGTTTGAAGTTCATATATCCTATGTTTGATTTTAAATTCTTGTCTAAGTTTGGCTTGTGTTTAACATATTTTGCAAGTAGAATACGTCCTCTTAATTGTCCTTTTCGAATTTGTATTGATATACTAGACATGCTATTTGCTCAATGATAATACGAATTGCTTTGAAGAAAAGATTTGTAGTGTGACTTGCAAAGTCACCGCTTGTGTGTAACGTCTCCCATTGTGCAATTTTTCGATATGTGAATGTCTTAGTTATGTCTTGATCTCGTGGATCGACAAAGAAAAGGGCTGGGAAGTTCATTTCTTCAGCATGTTTATCCTTCAAAATACCAAGTGGTTGATTTCCTTGAGCAGGAGCTATTTCGAATATTTTATCTTGTAAGTCATAAACTATTCTAGATTTTATAAATACGTGTACAAGAGTGTCTATTTGTGTTTCTAATTCATAGGTGCATTCAATGTCTTCAGTATTTGATTCATTGTCACTTTCTGTACTTTGTATTGTAATCTCAATTTTGTCTTGTTTAATTTTTTTTTTTCCAAAGTTTATCTATTGTAACATTTTCTAGATTATATAGATGTCTGCGACATAGAAGTGTTAATGCTTTCATTATTCATTTTGGATTAACAATTCCAACTTGATATGGATTCTTATATTCTAGTTTTTGTTTTAGTGCAATAGCAATTGTGATTGTATCATCTATTGGTTGTGGGAGTAATCTTTGTATTATGTTTATATTTGTGGGAACATTAATAATAGGACCATTTAATCCAATTTGTGATCTTTTATGTCCCCATTGTCTTATTTGTGCAAATGCTAGGCATGGTGATATAAGTCTCTCTTCAAGTTCTGTTATAGACGACAAAATTGATAATTAACAAGAAAGATAAATAATATAAAATAAATTAAATTAAATTAAATAATATATTAATTACAATTAATAAATTACTATTTCAACTACAAATTAACAAGGCAAGTAGTGGCCATTATGTGGCACTGGTTATATAATATAATTATGTTTCTTTTATTTACAACATCCATGCCACTATATTTATATGTGTATATAAACATATCAACTACATTATATTTATTTCTCTACATAAATTTATGAGATTAAACTTAGAATGTTGTACCTTTATCTATTTGCTCAACTCATATCTTAAACAATATTCGCCCATTCCATGTAACTTTCCTCAACCATAGTTTCTCTTATTGATTTATTTGAATACAGATATTTTATGACTATATGTAGCATACGTATAGATGACAAAGTATCGATTTCATTATTTTTCTATATTTATTTCAACATACACATCTATGCAACTAATGCAAATATATCTTTACTAATTTCTTTTGATACACATGTCATTAATCACCCAATTTTCATTAACTCATTATTATTTAATTTATTTTTAACCAATTATATATATGATTTTTTTTTTAATACAATCTAATAAAAAAATTTCTCACGTTGAGTTTAATTAGGAGAATTTTTGAGTTAGGGTTAAATTATGGTTATAGTTCAAACATGGTTAGGGTAAGGATCTAATTAGTGTAAGGGTTTGGTAAAGTTAAAAATTGGAGTTAAGGTTAAAAGGATTGGAATACTATTCATTTAAGTTATAATTGGAATTGGAATTAGAGACATGAATTTTATTACAAATCTAAATGGAAAGTACTAACCACTATTGTTTACATATTTGAATGCACATATTTATTTTTAATTTAAAATAAAAATATTATTCATTTATAACCTTAACTTTATGATTAAAATAATTATGAAGTTTGTAGAATAGTCTGGCATACCATATATATATGAATGTTTAAACTATCTAAATCCTAAATTATTAATTTTCCACACTTCTATGGGCTTCTTCGATCCACCTAGGATACTAAGCTTAAAAGACTTCATCCAACTGGACATGAACATCTTGCCAAATTGGAAGATATAATGATATTGGGTGTGAAGATGGTTGTAAGTTGAACTTAACACTTTAGTTTAGTTTGAGACATATCTCAAGTTTAATAAATGTGATGGTCAGTCTAAATTTCAAAGTTTTGTAACTGATAGAGAAGTATTTTAAATTACTTGAAATTAAACTTCATCAATCATCAAGAAAGTTTAATTTTAAACATTTATAGTGCTAGGAACTTGAGACATTTAATTCTTTAGCACAAAAGTTTATGACCAAAGTTGAATTGCATTGGATCACTTGGAGATAGAAAGTGTGAAATGATAGCTAAAGTTTAGGAAGGGGAAGATAAAATGCAACCAAGGTGCCTTAGTAGTTCTTACACAAGGGACCTAACTTGACATGTGGCCAAGGCATATGTACCACTTTGGGGGCAAGTAACCATGTGTTTAGAGTGATATGTAGGAAGCTGAAATAGAGGTTCATGACTTAAAAACAAATAGAAGATATTAGGGCGATTGCATTCAAAAGTAAAGATTCAGATGGAAAATCGGGGATAATGTAAAGAATAGAGATCCAAAGGGAACAATAAGGGGAAATAAAAAAAGTTAAAAAATTTTCAAATCTATCAAGCTATTATGAAACTAGAGGAGATATTCATCACCTTTATATAGATTCTCTTGTTTATATATTGCCTTCTATGGCTAATGATTCTTAGAGCTTTCTTTTTAATTTTAAAACATTTTGACCTTCATCAATGAGTTTCAAGAGGTATTATCTCTTGTTTCAAGCCCTCTCACATAAATAGGAGGAGGTCTAATTATTAACAACCAAATTTATAATCTAGGTTTATGAGTAATATATAGTGTCTTACAATCCTCAACAAACAACTGAAACTAACTTTAAAACTTATGCTAATCTGATTTGAACAAGTAATTTGATTTGAATGCCCAAATTCATGTAACAAATTAAGATAATTGTTATTAAAATTCGAATCATGTTTACATAACAAAGAGAAAACTATATTAACTTATTAATACATCATTCCAAATTGATTTTCCTCTCAATAACCATCTAAAGAACACTCCAAAATAATCAAGCAATATCATCTAGAAAAGAAAATTTAATGGATTCAAACTCCAAAATTATTCAAGAAAACTCACAGAAATTATCCTAGAAATTGTGAGAAACTTTGGGGCATATTGGCTTCACAATTTAACTTTCCAATCTGATATGTGTCTGATTATAGACCTACAACAATAGTGTATTTGTAAGAGCAAATGGCTTCCCAAAAAACCTCCTTCAGACTCTCCAAAATTCACCTTAAACCTGAAAATTAGAAATGAAATTGAACATGCTTCTTTTTTCTTCCACCAAATTAAATTTAATTTCATTCCCCATATATTAGAAACCAAGAAGAATCACATCCATCTTTCCTTGATTTGTAATTTGAATTTCAATTCCTCCATGGTAAACCAAGATGTAACGGTTTCCAAATAACCATCCATAATAAAATGATCAATCCATATCACTACTAAAGATACCACTAATTTAATGAAATATTATTACATTACATTCACTTTAAGCTAATACATGGGAGATATCATTGTTCCAAAATGATCAGGCTATGTTAGATAGGGTTGAGAGGCACTACCTACATTTATCTCCATATGGTTAGCTCTTGACATGACATTGTGTAGGGTTCTTCCATTATGTAGGCCCATGATGTAGGAGCATCTAGTGGTTAAGGAAAATCTTGTATTGCCTTAAAAATAATGTATTTTCCTTTTATTTAATAGTTTTCTTTAGATTTTTTGGAGAGATTGAAAAAACAAAAGATATTCATGTGCTATTTTCAATAAGTTGACTTATTTGGGTTTGTATTGACATGGGAAATAACCCCAAGAAGTAAATTTGATAAATAAACTAATTGGTGAAATAATTCCCCCAATTTCTTGCATCATTTGGAAGATATTAAATTTTTCATTTGAAGAAATCACTCTAATGAAGTTGCAAACTCAAAATTGAGAACCTTAGAATCATTGAAAAATTTCTATGATTGGCCAAATAGATCTTCATATGTATTTGGTATTGTATATCTCTTGAAAAGCTTTCCAAAAATATATTATAATAGAAAGGATTTGAGAGGAGGGAGTTAAAGTGCACACTTACAAGCTGTAGGACACTCAGAAGCTAGAAAAAACAAAAAATATTCACGTGCTATTTTCAATAAGTTGACTTATTTGGTTTTGTATCAACATGGGAACTAACCCCAAGAAGTAAAATTGATAAATAAAATAATTGGTGAAATAATTCTCCCAATTTCTTGCATCATTTGGAAGATATTAAAGTTTTCATCTGAAGAAATCACTCTAATTAAGTTTCAAACTCAAAATTGAGAACCTTAGAATCCTTGACAAAGTTCTATGATTGGCCAAATAGATCTTCATATGTATTTGGTATTGTATATCTCTTCAAAATATTTCCAATAATATTGGACACCTAAGTCAGAAGTTATGACTTTCAAAAGATATGCCACTAGAACTCAAGTTGCAATGAAAAATCTACCTAGGCGGGAAAATGAAGCACTTGACCATTGGGCACCAAAAAGAAGGAAAGTTATAATTTGTAGAACATTCTAGGGTGGCTATTGGTGGTAAAGAAAGAGGTTAACTAAAGTTTACAAGGGGATACAACCATCAGTAGAAATTGTGTCTCTAGATTGTAGGGTATTCTTAGAGATTTAATTTTCATTGTAATCATTTGAGCCCATGTGGCTATAGAATGTAATTTTCTAAATATTATAGTTCTCATTTGATTTAGATAATAGAAGGAAATTTTATGTTTATTTCTTTGTTGTTCTTTTGTATTTGGATTTTTGAGAGGAGTACTACCTTCATTAGGTTTGCGGGTGTTGGTTGGGATTGCAAAGTGGTTAGGGGATTTGCATGGCCCTTCTTTGAGATTATTCCTTGAAGAAGAATATTCATTTTAGATATTTAGTGATAGGGGAAACTTATTCTTCATGAAATTTATTTCATTGGGTTAGATAGAATTATAATAAAAACAAGTTTTTCACAAAGTCAAGATTTTCAACCTTTGAAGGTGAATGGATGTCTTGAAAGGAGCGAACACAAGCCAATGCTTGCATGATTAAACCTTATTTTATGGATGGGGAAGTCAATTATTTGAAAAAGAATGCCTTGATTTGAAATTTCATTAGAATTCTAGTTTCACTACCATTTTTGAAATCATGGGCTCATTGCATAGGGAATCCAGAGAGAAAAATAGAGGTGATGTTAGATACAAATAGCTATTTTCTTATGTTTGTTTTCATGCATATCAAACCAAAACAAGGATTTTGAAGGGGGGATTATTTTTATAATAAAGTTGGTCTATTCAGTAAGTTGTGGTATTTTGGGTTCACCCTATGCATGAGATTCCATCAAGGGTTCTAGTTTATAGGCCATTTCCATGGTTCATGCTAGAGTTTTGGAAAAATTACATTTTTCACTCGGTCGTATTGCTACTTAGAAAACCAATGGGCCAATTTCCACAAACTATAACAAAAACCTAATCACATATTCTCAATTTTGTATTAAAATTAAAGTAAATCCTTACTAGATTCAATGAAAATTTTCTTGGTATCCACCTCTTTGATATTGTAGATAAACTATGAAACTCTTCTACTTTCATGTCAGGTTTGTCATGAATATGAGTATTTGTAGAGGATAATTATTAAATATAATACTAAAGGGACTTCAATGAATGAGCCATCACATTTATTAGCTAAATTTTGTAAAGGGAAAACACCTATGATGGAAGATAAATAGGGATTTATCTGCGTCAAAGATGAGAATAAAGGAAGAACGTAGAAGTGGACTCGAAGAATAGGTAGACAGATGATGCCATAAACAAATTTGATGAACTAGAATATTTAGATCACTTTGAATAACTTCCTACAAAGGTTTTTATTGGTTAATAAACCATATAATTAGAACAAATAATTGTTGAGAAGGGTTACAATATTCTCATTGTTTCAAAGGGAAGAAGCCTAGATAATCAAATGGACAAAGATATTCCCTTGTTGACTTCTAGTGTGTTAGAGATATGTTGGTGTAAATAGGTGAAAAACTCACTCGTTTTAGGTATTTTAGTGACTTATATTAATAAGGATTGCAAGGACTTGAGTAAAAATAAGGAAACCTAGCCTAAATTGGGGTTACAACAAAATGATGACAAAAGGAGTACTCATAAGAAGCCTCCCATGGTGGGTAGAAGGAAAGATTGAGAAAAGGAATAATTAATTTGAGACATTTGTTGAGTATAGTGTAATGAAAACCATTGATTACCATTTATCTCAACCTAAAAAATGATATTTCTCTCATGGAATGTAAGGAATCTTAATATGATCCCTAAATAAAATCTATTTGAGATTTGATCCCTTTTCATTCTCCAGAGAATAAGATGTTTGTGAAAGGTATGTTGAGCTTGGCTAGTAGGATTTTGGCTAGAGGCTAATGTCAGTGCATTGGGGCTCAAGGCAACTTAAATGGCATCACTTTTATTTAGAAAACATTAAGATATTCTCTTATATGGTTGATCTATAGTAGATCTTTTATGTCTATAGCTACCAAAAAATTAAAATTTGGTAAAGCTAATCTCCTCACTAACGTTTATATTCTCTAACTAGTATTTATGGAAGCCCATTCCCTAGTTTCATATTGATTTGGTTAGGTCTCTAGATTCATATTATCCTTAGATGCTCAGGGATTTCAACATTAAAAAAATAAAAAAATAACTTGAAACATAAATATGAGGGTTGAAGCTTTCCTTAAATACTTTTGAACAATTCTAAGAGCATCTTTCATGAACATTATTAATCTTATATCCTACCAAAAGTCTGCCATTTGGTAGGTAGATATTTTAGACAAGGTTTGAAGGTGAAGATTTCAAGTTATGCAAGTGATAGTTATCAATTAGTTTAGATATTTTTTTCTATCACATTTATTATTATCCCCAACCACTTTTAATATAGAAAGATCAAAATAATTGAAAATTGAATTGAATTTATCCAAAAGCCCTTGAATTTTGTCAACAGCACCAGTTGACAATGTGTAAACACCCATAGGACAACTGCAAATTTTATGTTGCTCCAGTTAGATTGCGATGCGTAAACACCCATAATACATCTTACTTCCAATTTTCAATGGTGAATGGGATTATACTTGGAATTTTGAATTGGTAATGTGTAAGGAGGACATCATTTATAAAGAGAAACTAAACATAGATATGCTCAATCCAAAAGACAAAATGAATCCAAAAGAGGAAATGGTAAGCAGTAAATCATCAATCCAAAAGAGAAAATGAATTTTGATCTTTTGGATTGAGGATTTATAGCTTACCACCCCCTCCAATGTTATGAATTATTATTGAGCATATCTATGTTTAGTTTCTCTTTATGAATGATGTCCTCCTTACACTTTACCAATTCAAAATTCTAAAAAGTATAATCCCATTCTCCATTGGAAATTAATCAATAGTATATGAAAGGAACTGGATATTAATCAGCAGTATATGAAAGGAAATGAACTGGAATTCTATCATCTATCATTAAAGGCACCATGACTGAAAGTTGTGAGGATTCTACCATTAAAAGCACCATGGCTGAAAGTTGTGAGGGTTAACTATTCTACCATTGAAGGCACCAAGGCTGAAAGTTGTCAGGATTCTACCATTAGAGGCACCATGGTTGAAAGTTGTGAGGGTTCTTTCTCTTTATGGGATTCTACCATTGGAGCCACCACGGTTCCTGAATCTTCTTCTGATGTCATTAATACCAACAAAAGCTGTGAAGATTCTACCATTGCAGGCACCATGGTTCCTGAATCTTCTTCTGATGTCACTGATACCAACAAAAGTTGTGAAGATTCCAGCATGGCTGAAAACTCTGAGAAACTTCAATCTTCATCAGAGATTATAGATGGTTACAGTAATATTGGAGGCTTCAACATACCTGCAACATCCACTTATGCTAGTATGGAAGACGAGGACATTAACTGTTGAGCAACAAAGGATGGAAATATTATGTATTTGGGGGGAAATAGTATAGGTTCATAAATTACTGTATCAGGCTAGGAGCGTAAATCTTGGAAATTATAAATGTATGTAGTTAAAGTTCTTAAGCTATCACCATAGGTTTTCTCTTTGGCTTTTTGTATGCTCGCCTGAGTCAGGTTTGTAAAAAAATTATTATTAATAAATAAAATTTCGGCTACTATCCATTATCTATCAAAAAAAATGTTGAGTCACAAAATTAATAATAAAATCTAATGGCTGATTCTTTGAAATAGAGAACAATTAATTATGGGCTTCTCTCAAAAAGGAAGTATAATTTAAGATATAAATTTACTTATGAAAATAATTAATTTTATAATTAAAGTTTTGTGATAAAATTAGCAATAAAGATATAATGGTTCAAATAGAGGACAATCAATTAATTGATTATTTTAAGAAAAGTGATTTAACTTAAGATAGAAATTTAAGTATGAAAATACTAATCAAATAATGACAAAAACAAAATAAAGATCTAATGATAGAGAGCTAAAGGACAACTAATTTATAGGTTTCCTTTAAAAAAGAAAGCTTGCTTAAGATGAAATTTAATAGATAAAATATTAATTTGATGGTTATTATTTAAAATATTTAATTATATATTTATATTATTTAAATCTAAATAATATTTTTTAATATAATATAAAAGTAAAAGATATAACTGCAAACATGCTTATAACATTTAAACTCTTTAATGCAAATAACACAGAATTAAATGTTAAATTTCACTCATTTTCCTCTCCTCGTACAGTATCTACTACTCTTCAGTTTAGATGTTCAACAATTATCAAATTTATGAAATTCAAAAGGCTATCAGACGCTTCCTCTGGTCTGATGGTAAGGGCAAAAGAAAGGCCCATGCGGTGAAATGGGCCTGGTGCCACTTAGACAAAAAACTTGGAGGTTTGGGCCTTAAGGATCTTAAGTTGCAAGGAACCTCCCTTGCCGCCAAATGGATATTTCATGCACTAGATGGGCAAGAACCTTGGAAGATTCTTATCATAAACAGCATTCAAAATGGATTCCCTAAGGCTGCCAAATCATGGAAAGCCCTCCCACTCAGTGATCTACTTGCTGGAAGTTTCTCGGTGTCTATCCAAGGCACCTGGATCTTTAAGTCCATCTGGAAAGCCTGGGAGCATGTGCGTAGACTTATTTGCAACTCTAACATTGACTGTGATAACACTATACATGGTGAAAGCTCGATATGGTGGAACCTCCACCATAATTCTAAGCCACTGGCCTTAACCCAAGGCTATTTTGCTAGATTTTGGCATAACAAGGGGATCAAGTATCGTATAGATATCCTAGAAAATGACAACCTCATCACTAGGGAGGAACTTAGTAGTAAATTTAATCTCCCTACTTCGCATAAGCGGACCTACAATATGATTAGGAATACTTGTAACACCCTCAATCTTCATAAGAACACTCATGTTGACACCCACAGGTACCTCTCATTCCTTTGGAAGGATGGCTCCCCCCTCCCAAAAATTAAATCCAAAGTTATCTACAACTTGCTTAACCAAGACAACTCTGTGATCGACCATGTCAACACCTTATGGAATGTCCACCATAGCCCCACCGCTTGGTATAAAACCTTTGAGAACCTTTGGAAATCCCCCATCCCCGCTAAGATCAAGTGTTTTAGATGGCAACTCTTACTAGATAGATTGCCTATTAGGAATAATGTAGCTGCATATGATCTATGTTTTGTTTGCAATAAACCTGAGTCCACTCGACACATCTTCCTTGACTGGCCTTTTGCTAGGGAGATCTGGTTAATGTTTGGAATATCCATTACTGAGCATGTCTTCACTTATGATATAGTTACTGGTTTCGTCCATAATCTCAAAAAGGATGCTAACTTAATTTGGCAAATTTTGTCTTCTTTTATCCTTTGGTTTATTTGGAAACTCAGAAATGAGGAGAAGTTCCAAGGTAATGCTAGGGAACTTACTGGTTTTTTTAAAAAACTCACACACTATAAAATTGTTGTGCAGGTTTGCTTCCTGATGAATGTTGAACGAAACAAACTGCTGCGATTCCTCAAAGAAGGCCGAGCCACCATGTTTATATACGAGATGCAAGATGGGTATGAATGGGAAAGGATCACAGAAAATCAAACCGCCTTTGAGAGTGCAATTAAGAAACTGATTAAAGAACTTCAAGATACCAGAGCTCCCCCCTTCAATAGGGTTGACATGTGCATAAAAATCATGGAAAGGAAGAAGGTGGTCTAGATGGAAGGACCATAGGGGTGGACCACATCACTGGAAGACCAAGATGAAATCCTTTGCTAGTCCCTTATGGCAGCAAGCACAACTTTATTTTGGAGTTTTCTTTTAGTGCATTGTATATGACACTCGTCTAGTTCTTTTTGGTTTCACTATTGAGGTCGTGCCTCCCCTGAACGCATTTGTATAACCATCTTTTTGGTCTCTCAATTTATAATATTAAAAAAAAAAAATTCACTCATTTAAGATGTCTCAAATGTTTCAATATCAAAATTAATTTAAAATATGCTAACTATCAAAAATTCAATAAGGAATGTTCAATAATTATGAAAATACTATTTTGATAACTATTATTTAAATCTATTTTAAATAAATATTTAAAAATATATTGCATTAATTATATCTAAATTGATTTTTCTATTATTATAAGATTCTATCTTAATTTTTTGTTATCAGTTTGTAATTTATTTTAAAATACCAAATAATATGTTTTAATATAATTTTAAATTGAATTATAATTATAAATAATCATATATCATCTAGGTCTTTATTACAAATCATGCAAATGTTAAATTCCAACAATTTAAGATCTCTCATATGATTCAATACCCACTAATTTAATATACAATAAATATTAAAAAACTCAATACTAATATTTATGAAAATACTATTATCTATAAAATTATTATTTTAATGCATTTATTCTTAAAATTAAATAATATAATATTTTTAATAAATAATCATACAAATAAAATAAGTAGCTGATTAAGGACTTTGCACTATTTACCAAATTATATGTAGAGCATCAACACTACTTGAAAATAAACACCAAATTAAATAAAAACCATAAAAAAATAAATTACCATCACAACCATTTTACTCAATTAGAAGAAAAAACAGTTTTCTTGAAAAATCCAAACAATTAGAATACTGTATAAAGCAAAATATTTACAATTACTATACAATAAAGAATCATAAATATTTTTCTGATATTAAAATAAATAAAAAATGAATTCTCATTACACTCATGAAAAACATATTTTTTGAATTAGAGAATAAATAGGTTTTACCATACTCTTAAAACTCAATTTCATCAAAATATCAACATAAAATAGGTAACACAGCCAAAACGAAAACAGGAACAGCTTTTGACTCGAATATTCCCTTGTTGAGTTCTAGTGTGTTAGAGATATGTTGGTATAAATAGGTGAAAAACTCACTAGTTTTGGGTATTTTAGTGACTTATATTAATAAGGATGCCAAGGATTTTAGTAAAGGTAAGGAAACCTAGCCTAAATTGGGGTTACAACAAAATGATGACAAAAAGAGTACTCATAAGAAGCCTCCTATGGTGGGTAGAAGGAAAGATTGAGAAAAAGAAAAATTAATTTGAGACATTTGTTGAGTATAGTGTAATGGAAACCATTGATTACCATTTATCTCAACCTAAAAAATGATATTTCTCTCATGGAATGTAAGGAATCTTAATATGATCCCTAAACAAAAGCTATTTGAGATTTGATCCCTTTTCATTCTTCAGATATCCTCTTCAGCCATGAGAATAAGATGTTTGTGAAAGGTATGTTGAGCTTGGCTCGTAGGATTTTGGCTAGAGGCTAATGTCAGTACATTGGGGATCAAGGCAACTCAAATGGCATCACATTTATTTAGAAAACATTAAGATATTCTCTTATATGGTTGATCTATAGTAGATCTTTTATGTCTATAGCCACCAAAACTTTAAAATTTGGTAAAGCTAATCTCCTCACCAATGTTTATATTCTCTAACTAGTATTTATGGAAGCCCATTCCCTAGTTTCATATTGATTTGGTTAGGTCCCTAGATTCATATTCTCCTTGGATGCTCATAGGGGATTTCAACATTTTATTTTGTATGGAGCAAGAGAGGGGAGGTTCTATCAATATTGAGCATTATTCCAAGCTTGTAGCTATATATATATCTTTTCAAATTTATTGACGTAAACATGCAATTGCAGCATTTAGCAAATTATTTAGGATCCTCACTTCCAATCCTTCTTGTGGTGTATCTTTAATAGGACACATAAGTGATGTAAGATAAACTTGTAGTTGAGATTAAAGATGAATATGTTGTAGATGGTCATAAAGAGGAAAACACTCTAATAGTAATTCAAAAGGAAATCATGGGAGCAATATTTTATTTTTCTAATTTTTGTAATGATAAAGATATGCATACAAATGAGGCAGTGAGAATGGATAAATATGTGTAAAATTGTGGGAGGCCAAATTCCATTAAAAAAAAGGAGTGGAAAGATGATTTAGTGGAGAAGGATGGCAAATGTTGTTAGAAAATTATGAAAGAAAAGAAAGAAGAATACATGACACCTAAATAATATTTAGTGACAAATATTGTATTCACGTGCATATTTAGACAAATAGATCATATTGGTGAACCATGTGCACATATGATCATATGATCAATACATAAGGATTAGATTAAATAAGATAGATTTGGTCCTCTCTCCCCAAGAGGGTGCTCTTAATTATCATGTACACGTAATAAGACATTCCCTGGCATTTACTTTTAACATTAAAAAAATAAAGAACACAATAAATTATTAAAAGAAGAAAGGGTTTCAAAAGGATATTAAGATATATTAAAAATTATTTGGGTAACAAAGGGTTTCTCATAAATAGTTATTTAAAGTTGTTGATTAATAGTTTCTTCTTACACAAATGGTCAAGATTGTCTATCCACTAATAAGAAAAAAAAGATCAGAATTAGGTTTTTCCAGGTGAGTGTGGAGATAGAAAAATATAACAATTATCTAGTAATAGTTTCTAGAGGTTAATGTACATGGAGATACTATCTCCACAAAAGATCAAGATCAAGTTTCTAGAGGTTAATGTACATGGAGATAGACAAACAATTTAAACTTCTATTGAAAGTTAAATAAAACTCATGTCTTTATAATTCATAAATTTAGTTTTTATTGAGATATATTCTTAAATCTCATTTTAAAACATTTGATAAAGACATATGATTTCTATAATCCATATTTTTTGTTGTGCATCTTTTATATCAACTATGTAAGTTTATTTGTTGAATACTGTGGACCAAACTTATGATCCATCATCACAAAGAGATCAAGACAAGAGATTTAATGGTCAGAACAATGTAACTATTTCTACTCCTCGCATGTATATGATAAATCTTAATATGATATTTTAATTAGATTAAGCTGTGAAAACTTTTCCCATATTAAACTCTTTATTTTAAAAAATAAATCTTTAATATTAAAAATAATAGAATTTTTTCAATCTTTCAACACTAACAACACATTAAATCTTTATTGAAATCTATTAAATCCTATAATTTCCAACACCTTTCGCTTCACTCGAAGAATGAATCCAAGTTTCAACACTATAACAACCCACATTAAATCTTTATTGAAATCGATTAAAACCTGTAATTTCCAACACCTTTCACTTCACTGTAAATCTGACATTTAATTTGTGGAGTCCTAATCAAATACACGACGCCTTAAAATAAAAACCCTAATTTGCGCATTTACTTTCCTATCAGAACTCGTCATTATTCCAGGTATCTAATTTTCTCGATATTTAAATGAAACTCATCGGAAAAATAAAATCTTCCGAAAATTCCTTGTCAATGCACTATTGAAGTTGTAAGTCTGATAGTCTAATGGGCTGTGCCGGTGCTGCTATCTGAATATAATTTGTTTTTTATTAAAAAAAATGTAGATTTATGTGATTCATTTTCAAAATCATACCTTTTTTATAATTATATATATAAAAGATAATTGTATTCTTAATCTTGTCATAGAAAATAGTTTTGTAACCGTAAATCTTATTAATATTTTTATATACTAATATCCTGATCTATTTTTTTCTTGTATTTTTTTTTAGTCATATTCTTATTCCTGCCATTGAAGAAACCTTCACAATTGCATCCTTATCAATATTTTTATATACCTATATCCAGATTTATTCTTTTTATTAATCTTTTATCCATTTTTTCTTATATAATCATACTCTTTTTCCTACCATAGAAGACACCTTCACACCTGCACCCATATTGATACTTATTATATGTTAATATCTAGGTCTATTTGTTCCTCTATCTTGTCATGCATATAATTTTTTTAAATTGTATCTTTATTTGTTTTCCAGTTTACTTATTTCTTTTTATTCAATTTTATAATCAAATTTTAATATAATATAATTATACTTGTATTCATTTTTTCACATATTTATTTCTATACACACATTGTATGATTATTCATATATTATGTATTTAAACATGCATCTTTATTTGTTTTTCTAAAGACATTTTTTAATCATATTTTCTCTAATTTATTTACATATTGGATCTTTGTTCATTTTGTCAAATGTGGCTGACTCTAATTAATAAAACTTATACTTATTACTACTTCTAACCTATTTGCTCTTAATTAATAGAACACATGCTATTATGTTTGTCTTTAACAATATTTAATCTTATAATTTGCTAAAACATGAATATTTAAGTCCATTTCCGTGGTACTTTTACTCATTTATCCCAATACATCTTTATGTGACACCCTTACTCATTTACCCCAATATTCTTGAATTTAAAAACAACAGTTTCTAGATGACCATGGTAGTAATTGTGTAGGGTGGTCTGGGACTTAGATGTATGCATCTATGTCATGTATAAATTAAAAAAATTACTTGAAACATAAATATGAGGGTTGAAGCTTTCCTTAAATACTTCTGAACAATTCTAAGAGCAGCTTTCAAGGTTTTTTTTTTATATTAGATATCGAGAGTCCAAAAATAGAGAGTTTATACAAAAAGAGAGAGCAGGAGGCAGAGCCTCATCAACCAAACTGTGAAACCAGAGAGAGTAATATATACAATTATCTCCTAATCATATCAAGATATGGGGACACAGCAGAGTATAGCATGGTCCAGCCTTGTACTCCTTCCATCCATACCACCTTCTTTCTTGCAAGGATCTGGGAGCACATCTCTATCCTATTGAAGGGAGGAGGCCTGCTATCCTGTAGGTCCTTTATCAGCTTCTTTACTACCTTATCAAAGGAGGTTTGATTCTCTGCAAGCCTGGCCCATTCGTAACCATCTTGCATCTCATAAACAAACATAGTCACTCTGCCATCTTTGAGGAATCACAAGAGTTTGTTCCTCTCTATGTTCATCAGAAAGCAAACCTGCATAGCAATTTTGTAATTTGTGAGTTTTTTAAAAAACTCAGTACGTTCCCTTGTATTACCTTGAAACTTCTCCTCATTCCTAAGTTTCCAAATAAACCAAAGAATGTAAGAAGATAGAATTTACCAAACTAGATTAGTATCTTTCCTCAGTCCTTGAATAAAACCAGCAACTATATCAAGAGTGTAAACATATTCTGTAATAGAAATTCCAAAAAACAACCAAATTTCTCTAGCAAAAGGGAAGTCAAAGAAGATGTGGCTCGTAGTCTCAAGTTTTCTACAGACCAAACACCGATCATATGTAGCCGATTTATTCCTAATAGGTAGTTTGTCCAACATAAGTTGCCATCTGAAGCATTTGACCTTAGGGGGGATGGGGGATCACCAAAGCTTCTTGAAGGTTTTCCGCCAAGTGTGGGGGGTATGGTTGATGTACCACAGGGTGTTGATATGTTTGATCATCAAGGTATCACTATTGAGTAGGGTATAGATAGACTTGGCTTTGATCTTGGGGAGGGTGGAGCCATCCTTCCATAGGAATGTAAGGTACCTATGGGCGTCTACTTGTGTGTTCTTAGGGAGATTAAAGAGGGTTCATGCATTTTTAATCATGTTGTAGGTCCTCTTATGTCATGCAGGGAGATCATACTTAGTGATAAGAGCCTCCCAACTGATAAGGTCATCATGTTCTAGGATATCCATAATATACTTTATTCCTTTATTATGTCAGTGCTTAGCAGAGCAACCTTGGGTTAAAGCAAGGGGTTTAGAGTTATGATGTAGGTTCCACCATATTGACCTTTCATCGTGGAGGGTATTGTCACAGTTAATGCTAGAGTTGTTAATAAGACCACGCACATGCTCCTAGGCTTTCTAGATGGATTTAAACACCCAGGTGCCTTGGACAAACACAGGGAAACCACCTGCAATCAAGTCGCTGAGTGGGAGGGCTTTCTAGGATTTGGTAGTTTTGGGAACACCATTTTGTATGTTGCTTTTGATGAGGATTTTCCAAGGTTCTTGTCCTTCCAGTGAGTGAAATATCCATTTGGCTGCGAGGGAGATTTCTTGCAGCCTAAGATCCTTGAGGCCCAACCCTCCAAGTTTTTTGTCTAAGTGGCACTAGGACCACTTGATCGCATGAGCTTTTCTTTTACCCTTACCATCAGACAATAGGAATCGTCTGATAGCCTTTTGGATTTCAAAGACTTGGTAGTTACTGAACATCCACACAGAGGAGTAGTATATGTTGTAGGAAGAAAGGATTTTTTGGCAAACTTGAATCCTGCCAGCAAGGGAGAGGACCCTATTGTCCCACTTGTTGAGTTTGTTGTCTATTTTTCCTTTGACCCAACTCCACATGTCTCTAAGAGAGGGAGATATAGAAAAGGGGATACCAAGGTATCTGACTAATTTGTTTGGTCCTCCCCATGCATAACCAAATAGGTGAAGCCAGGTCGAAGGGTTATCTTTCCACCCAAGTAGAATGGATTTGGTGCTAGAAATCCGGGCTCTGGATGCTCTACCAATGGTGTCAAGTTTTTGATTAAGGGAATCAATATTATGCCTTGAGAGCTTCAGGAACAACGAGGTATCATCGGTAAACAGGATGTTGATCAACTCAAATTTGTCTGTCATAGTAATGCCTTGGACTCTGGGGGATAGGGTGTCATCTCTAAGGAGATAGTACAGGGCATCTGATGCAATGACAAATAGAGTAGGGGCAAGGGGGCAGCCCTGCCTAATTGATCTAGACAGAGGAATAGGCTGGGAGAGAGTCCCATTGACTTTGATCAGGGTGAACGCGTCCCTAAGGAGGATCCGAACATAATCACAAAACTCGCTAGGGAAGCCAAAGGCGGAGAGCATCATGAGGATGAAGTCCCATTCCACCCTGTCATAAGCTTTCTCAAAGTCGACAAGGAACATGGCAGCATCTTGGTTCAAGGTTCTAGCCCATTCCATGGATTCCTAGCTAGTTACAAGATTTTCCAAGATATATCTGCCTTTAATGAATCCTGTTTGGGTAGAGCAGATGAATTTGGGAAGGATCTTCTCAAGGCGAGAGGCTAAGGCTTTGGCTAGGATTTTATAGGAGACGTTGAGGAGGGTGATTGGCCTCTAGTTTTTAATTAGGGCTTTGTCCCCCTCTTTTGGAATAAGCTTAATAATACCCCTATTAATTAACTACCCCAGGGTGCCAGTGTCAAGGGCTTCATTGTAGATATCATAGAGGTCATTAGAGATCCAGTCAATGTTGGTTTTGTAGAATTCAGCAGGAAGTCCATCGGGGCCTGGGGCCTTGTTATCCTTGAGAGCCTTAATGACATCCTTAATTTCTTGCACGGTTATCTTATCTTTGAGGAGGAGAGCTTCATCCTCAGAGATTCTATTAGGAATAATGGTTCTACACTTGGTACGAGCATCTATCGAGGCCTCATTATCCTCCGAGGTAAACAGAGTCTTGTAAAACACTTCAAAGGCTTCTTTGATATCATTGATATCTAGGAGTTCCTTATCATCTACCGTTATCCTGCCTATTTTTTCTCTGGTCTATTTTTTCTTGAGTAGATTAAAGAATATTTTGGAGCCTTTATCACCAAATTGGAGCCAGTGGTTATAGGCTTTGATGAAATCCCCTCTGATTTTAACCTGTTGGTGTTTTATGAGGATGTTTCTAGCCTCGGAGACCTATTTGGCCAAGGTAGGGGAAGAGGGTTGCAATTGAATTTCTTGTTCTAGGGAGTGAAGTCGAAGAGTAAGGGTTTTTTCTAGGTATCTAGAGTCCTTGGCTTTTTTCTGGCAAATGGTTTGGAGTAGTTTCTACCAAGAGCAAATGTTCCTTTTCCATCTGAGAATGTGGGAATGGGGGAGATGTGGTTGCAGATTGAAGAGTCTAATTATTTTGATGGCATTTAGGACTTCCTCATCTTGCAGCAAGGAAGTGTTAAGTAAAAATTTCTTATTGCGAGGGTGACTAGGGGTGATGGACTTCCTGATGTTAATGATGGCTAAAATGGGGAAGTGATCAGAGAGGGTAGTTGGTAGGACTGCAACCACATTCCCAAACTGATTGAGGAAAAAGGAGAAGAAGTCCTTATTAGCATAGAATCTATCTAGCTTGGAGTAGATTCAAGTTATCAATTAGTTTAGAAATTTTTTTCTTTTTAACTTTTCTATCACATTTACTATTATCCCCAACCACTTTTAATATAGAAAGATCAAAATAATTGAAAATTAAATTGAATTTATCCAAAAGCCCCTGAATTCTGTCAACAGCGCCAGCTGACAATGCGTAAACACCCATAGGACAGCTGCAAATTTTATGTTGGTCCAGTTAGATTGCCATGCGTAAACACCCATAGGACATCTTGTTTCCAATTTCCAATGGTGAATGGGATTATTTGAATTGGTAATGTGCAAGGAGGACATCATTTATAAAGAGCAACTAAACATAGATATGCTCAATCCAAAAGATGAAATGAATCCAAAAAAGAAAATGGTAAATAGTAAATCATCAATCCAAAAGAAAAAATGAATTTTGATCTTTTGGATTGAGGATTTACTGCTTACCACCCCCTCCAATTTTATGAATTATTATTGAACATATCTATGTTTAGTTTCTCTTTACCAATTCTAAATTCTAAAAAGTATAATCCCATTCTCCATTGGAAATTAATTAGCAGTATAGGAAAATGGATACTAATCAGTAGTATATGAAAGGAAATGAACTGGAATTCTATCATTAAAGATATCAAGGCTGAAAATTGTGAGGATTCTACCATTAGAGGCACCATGACTGAAAGTTGTGAGGATTCTACCATTAAAAGCACCATGGCTGAAAGTTGTGAGGGTTCTACCATTGAAGGCATCAAGGCTGAAAATTGTGAGGCTTCTACCATTGGAACTAAAAGTTGTGAGTATTCTCCCATTGAAGGCATCAAGGCTGAAAGTTGTCAGGATTCTACCATTAGAGGCACCATGGTTGAAAGTTGTGAGGGTTCTTTCTCTTTCTGGGATTCTACCATTGGAGGCACCACGGTTCCTGAATCTTCTTCTGATGTCACTGATACTAACAAAAGTTGTGAAGATTCTACCATTGCAGGCACCATGGTTCCTGATTCTTCTTCTGATGTCACTGATACCAAGAAAAGTTGTGAAGATTCCAGCATGCCTGAAAGCCCTGAGAAACTTCAATCTTCATCAGAGATTACAGATGGTTACAGTAAGATTGGAGGCTTCAACATACCTGCAACATCCACTTATGCTAGGATGAAAGAGGAGGACATTAACTGCTGAGCAACAAAGGATGGAAATATTATGTATTTGGGGGGAAATAGTATAGGTTCATAAATTACTGTATCAGGCTAGGAGCGTAAATCTGGGAAATTATAAATGTATGTAGCCATAGGTTTTCTCTTTGGCTTTTTGTATGCTCGCCTGAGTCAGGTTTGTAAAAAATTTATTATTAATAAATAAAATTTCGGCTACTATCCATTATTTATCAAAAAAATGTTGAGTCATAAAACTAATAATAAAATCTACTCTTTGAATAGAGAACAATTAATTATGGGCTTCTTTCAAGTCTAATTTAAGATATAAATTTATTTATGAAATATATTAATTTTATAGTTAAAGTTTTGTGATAAAATTAATAATAAAGATCTAATGGTTCAAATAGAGGACAATCAATTAATTGATTTTTTTAAAGAAAAGTCATTTAACTTAAGATAGAAATTTAATTATGAAAATACTAATCAAATAATGACAAAAACAAAATAAAGATCTAATGATAGAGAGCTAAAGGACAACTAATGTATAGGTTTCTTTTAAAAAGGAAAGCTTGCTTAAGATGAAATTTAATAGATAAAATATTAATTTGATGGTTATTATTTATATTATTTAAATCTAAATAATATTTTTTAATATAATATAATATTAAAAGATATAACTACAAACATGCTTATAACATTTAAATTCTTTAATGCAAAAACCACAAAATTAAATGTTAAATTTCACTCATTTAAGATGTCTCAAATGTTTCAATATCAAAATTAATTTAAAATATACTAACTATCAAAATTTCAATAAGGAATGTTCAATAATTATGAAAATACTATTTTAATAACTATTATTTAAATCTATTTTAAATAAATATTTAAAAATATATTGCATTAATTATATCTAAATTGATTTTTCTATTATTATAAGAATCTATCTTAATTTTTTATTATTAGTTTGTGATTTATTTTAAAACAACAAATAATATGTTTTAATATAATTTTAAATTGAATTATAATTATAAACAATCCCATATCATCTAGGTCTTTATTACAAAATTCCAACAATTTAAGATGTCTCATATGATTCAATACCGAGTAATTTAATATACAATAAATATAAAAAAACTCAATACTAATATTTATGAAAATACTATTATCTATAAAATTATTATTTTAATGCATTTATTCTTAAAATTAAATAATATAATATTTTTAATAAATAATCATACAAATAAAATAAGTAGTTGGTTAAGGACTTTGCACTATTTATCAAATTATATGTAGAGCATCAACACTACTTGAAAATAAACACCAAATTAAATAAAAACCACAAAAAATAAATTACCATCACAACCATTTTACTCAATTAGAAGAAAAAACAGTTTTCTTGAAAAATCCAAACAATTGGAATACTCTATAAAGCAAAATATTTACAATTACTATACAATAAAGAATCATAAATATCTTTCTGATATTAAAATAAAAAAAAAATGAATTCTCATTACACACTCATGAAAAACATATTTTTTTAATTAGAGAATAAATAGGTTTTACCATACTCTTAAAACTCAATTTCATCAAAATATCAACATAAAATAGGTAACACAGCCAAAACGAAAACGGGAACAGATTTTGACTCGAATATTTTAAGCGGGCAAAACAGTGGCTACCAGAAAAGCCACAGAAGAGCACATCTGTAGTCAGGCTGCCATACTTATGCTATTACATTACCTTTATTCAGAGTTCTTCAAAGATGTGCGGAATTCAAAATTCAAAAAACTTTCTTTGCAGTTCCCATAAAATAAACGATCATAAATGTTTTAGCACTATGAAGATTCTTGGAGACCCGATATGATACTGTTCAGAAATATATAGCTGTGATTATTGATCTATAAAGCTCTTTGAATTTCAGATAGTCCTCCTCTATCAGTTCGGTGGAATGCCATCTGATACAGAACTGAATTCCATTTTCCTTGATTGAAGATCATCCAACACCTTGGCTACATCCCTCATGGCCAAAGGTGGAGTAATGTTAAACTTATTAAAAGTTTGCAGTGCATCCAATGAGAGACAAACCTTAGGGTTTTTTTTAGGTCCTCTTTCTTTCCTGCTTCTTGAAACAGTATCATCGCCACCCTTTTTGCTTAAGCTTAGAATCCCCTGAAAATCATTGTAATCTGCAATCTTATGTTCCTGTTTATCTGCTCTCTTCGAAGTAAAAATGGAAAGACGATTCGGCTTACGAGAAGGTAACTGAATCCTCTCCATATACCTTATGAGGTTGTCAAGTTCTATAATGGCAGCAGCAATATTCCTCTCCTCTTTCATCCTAGCATAAGTGGATGTTGCAGGTATGTTGAAGCCTCCAATCTTACTGTAACCATCTGTAATCTCTGATGAAGATTGAAGTTTCTCAGGGCTTTCAGGCATGCTGGAATCTTCACAACTTTTCTTGGTATCAGTGACATCAGAAGAAGATTCAGGAACCATGGTGCCTGCAATGGTAGAATCTTCACAACTTTTGTTGGTATCAGTGAAATCAGAAGAAGATTCAGGAACCGTGGTGCCTCCAATGGTAGAATCACAGAAAGAGAAAGAACCCTCACAACTTTCAACCATGGTGCCTCTAATGGTAGAATCCTGACAACTTTCAGCCTTGATGCCTTCCATGGTAGAACCCTCAAAACTTTCAGTCATGGTGCTTTTAATGGTAGAATCTTTGCAACTTTCAGTCATGATGCCTTTAATGATAGAATCCTCACAACTTTTAGTTCCAATGGTAGAATCCTCACAACTTTCAGCCTTGATGCCTTCCATGGTAGAACCCTCACAACTTTCAGCCATGGTGCTTTTAATGGTATAATCTTCACAACTTTCAGTCATGGTGCCTTTAATGATAGAATCCTCACAACTTTTAGTTCCAATGGTAGAATCTTCACAACTTTCAGCCTTGATGCCTTCAATGGTAGAACCCTCACAACTTTCAGTCATGGTGCTTTTAATGGTAGAATCCTCACAACTTTCAGTCATGGTGCCTTTAATGATAGAATCCTCGCAACTTTCAGCCATGGTACCACTAATGATAGAATCCTCACAACTTTCAGCCTTATATCTTAAATGATATTAATCTAATTCGAACAACATAAAATTAACAGCATCACAATTATCCTAGCTACATAAAATTAACAGCATCACAATTCTCAACGCATCCTGTTGACAGATTGCAGCTGCCTTTTGGATAAATACAATTCAATTTTAAATTATTTTAATCTTTCTATATTAAAAGTGGTTGGAGATAACAGTAAACGTGATGACCAATTTGAAATAATAAAAATTTCTAAACTAATTGATAAGTATCACTTGAATAACTTAAAATCTTTACCTTCAAACCTAGAGAGGCCAATTTTGTCATAGGAAACCTCTTGCAAGTGTTGCATAGAGGCTGGAGATTTCCCACAGATGCGGATGTTTAAAAAAATAATATATTTCTATATCTATTATATCTACCTGCCAAATGGCAGACCTTTGATAGGATATATGATTAATATTGATAGGATATATGATTAATATTGTTCATGCAAACTGCTCTTCGAATTGTTCAGAAGTATGTAAGGAAAAAGTATGTAAGGAAAGCTTCAACCCTCATATTTATATTTGAAGAAAAGTTTATGTATATACATGAAATAGATGTATACATCTAAGTCCCACCCCAGATTACACAATTTCTACCATGGTCATCTAGAGCCAACTGTTTTTAAATTCAGGCATATTGAAGTAAATGATAACGGTACAACACAAAAATGTATTGAGATAAATGAGTAAGAGTACCATGTACATAGACTTAAATATTCATGTTCTAGTAAACTCTAAGATTAAATATGGTTAAAAATAGATATAATCATATGGCTTCTATTAACTAAGAAGAAATATGGTTAAAAAACAGTAAAAAGTATAGGTTTTATTAACTGAATAAGAGAAAATATAGTTAAAGATAGATATAAAGATGCACCTTCTAGTAAATGAATAAAAGAGAAAATATGATAAAAGATGTGTGTCAAAAGAAATGAAAAAAGGTATATTTATAAAAATATAGTTGCATAGATGTGTGTAGAAATAAATAGTCATATAGATTTACAAATGTGTAGAAAAAAATGTGTCCTACAAAATGGAGGAAGATTAAATTAGAATCGGCCACATAGATGTACAAGTCTATAGAAAAAATGTGTCCTACAAAATGAACAAAGATCCAATACAAATGTGTAAAAATAAATGTACACTAAAAAATAAAGAAAGATCCAATTAGAGTCAATCACATTGACTACAAGAGTATATCAATCGCATAGATGTACAAGTGTATAGAAAAAAATGTATCTAACAAAATTAACAAAGATCCAAATATTCAATTCTAACAAATAGATGTGTGCAAAAACGTGTAAATAAATGAATAAATTAGAATAAATATGATTGAAACATGTGTTTAGAAAAAATAAATAAAGATTAATTTTTAAATACATAATATATATGAATAATTGTACATATTTATGAGGAAAAAATGATAAAACATACAGAAACAAATAGATCAAGATATTAGTATATAAAAATATTGATTAGATTTATAGCAATGAAGCTATTTTCTTTGGTAAGAATGAGAATATGATTATATTTTATATATATAATTATTTTTAGATGTGATTTTGAATATGAATGACATAAATATAAGGAAAACCTAGTACCAAAACAAATTATATTTATCACTACCATTAAACTATTAGACTTACAACATGGCTCCTTGGTCCAATGCAATTCTCAATGCTACATGCTTAAACCTTCTCCCAAAATGAAATCCCATCAAATTTTTAAAAGAAAGAAGAAATATCAAAATACAGTCAACATAAAAGTTTCAATTTGCTTTTTTTTTTCAATTTAATTTGTCCAAATTGCATTATCTTTCCATCACAAGTGTCATACATTAGGCTCTCAAATTGCAAATCAAATGGCTCTTTGCTTCAACGTAATGTGTTAAGTATAAGGTTTAACCTCTTCCCCCAATAACATTCACAGACATGATGCAGACATTCTTTTCAAAATTAAAACAGTAGAAGGAAGAATTCCTCCAACCTGGAAATCTAAGTTATGGAAATGCACTTGAAGAAGAGAAATCCAAATCCAAATCCAGCCAAGCAAAAATCCAATCTCGAAGAATATCCAAAATTCTCAACAATGCAGAAATTTTTTTTGAGAGCCAACCCACGACAATACGAACATATATATATAAAAATCTATTTAAAATATACAATAAACGACCAATCAAAATATTTCCTAAAACAATATCTCATACCTACCATGCACAAAATCTAGGCAAGAAATATTAAATAATATTTTATACCTACCATGCACAAAATCTAGGTAAGAAATATTAAATAATATTTTATACCTACCATGCACAAAATCGAGGTACTTACCCAAGTTCTCATCCAATAGTAAAATAGAGTAGGTGACATAAATAATTAATCAAATAACCCAGAAAGGTAAAAGAGAATTAAAATAATAAGAATAGCGGAATAAATTAAATAACCAATGGGTAAGTAATAATATGCAAAGCTCAATAAATAATTAAATAAATATAGACACCTTTTTTTGTCCACCCAATTAAAGGAATTTAATATTTGCTTAATTGTCATCCAGCTATTAATTAAATTCAAATTTAATTAATCCTTTCATATTTTTCAACCATTAATTAAATTAATGTTTAATTAATTCATCCCAACTCCCTTCTTCTATTAATTAAATAAATTATTAAATTTATTTTATTTAATTCACGTAGCCAAATTCAAATATTAAATAAATCATATTTCTTTAATTAAATCCCCCTCCCACATTTAATTAAATTGAAATTTAATTAAATCCTCATTTCTCATTTAAATAAATTAATATTTATTTAAAATTCTAAAATCCATCGCACTTCCATTCTCCTACAAAACTCGTTTGCACACTAACCCTTCTTAATTCTTCTATTCCCTTCTAAATTAGTATAACCCCCTTCTAAACATTTGCACATTCCTAAACCAAGGATTAGGAAGGATTCACTTCTCAAAAGAATTAAAATCTTTCTCCCTTCCAAAAGTTAACCCCCAAAGTCTTCTTAAGCCTTAATGGCTTTAATCTAACTAAGCCACCTTTGACCCTTGTTTAGAAACTTTTCCTCTAAGTCAACCATCCATTTAACTCTCAAGTCTCTTTAAGTATTTAATGTTTTGACTAAGGTTATCCTTTAACCCTTATACATTTATTTACCCCTTGGATAAAAGCTTTATCCATTAACCTAACCCTAACCAAATCCTTTAGGGTAACCCTCATGTCTCTTTAAGCATTCAATGCTTCTTCCCTTTCCTCTAAAGCCTTCTCATGATGCCACTTATCACCATGACACTAGTGGAAGATGCAAACATCAACTGAGGATCAAGCCCTCCTCATGCAATCCTATCCCTTGCTAAGCCAAATCCATCTTAGCCATCCAACTTCTCATTTCTTCTATAAATAGGGCTCATTCCCTCATTATCAAGACTACACATGATCAAGGTTTTTTCGTTATCAAGCAACAAATTGTTGTACACAAGTCTCTCTCACATACAAACATTTGGAGGCATTTTAAATCAGAATCAGTCATATCATAAGAATAGCATGTTGGTTCCATTATCATAGCATTAAATCTTCATTATAGCAAGCTTTGTGATAATCTCATCTAGATATTAATTGCATATCATATAGATTATTATTATAGCACTAGTTCTTTAAGTAATCATTCTAGAGGTCATGTGCTCAATTATCTATGAGAAAAATCATAACATGAGCCTAACTTGTTTTGTCAATTTAATCCTTTAATATATAATATTCTTTTGATGTGTCACTAACATTTTGACTACTTGATAGTCATAGTTTTGTGCACACATTTTTGGCACCCATCGTATAGCCTACCCCCAATATTTATAACTTTTTGTGAGAGGTTCAAGTGCAGGTTTTTGACGGAGTAGTAGAATAGCGCATAGGATTCAAATAGTAGCGCTTTCAGTATACCTTTTAGTGAATTTGACTTCTAGAATAGCACTTTGGAGGTCTACAGCAGTGCATACAAAAATACCTTCAACGCATTATTCTTTTCTCTATCTTTCTTTCTTTAGCGCATAGAAGACATTTAGTAGCACATAGAGTGTTTTTTTAGCACATAGATTGCAAAATTTAGCGCTTCCAGTTTTCTATTTCATTTTCTCTCTATTTTAGCCCTTCTGTCATAGATAGAGAGCCAACTTTTGTAACACCAAAAAGAAATTTAGGCTTGTGAGCCCACCTTATTGGACTAACATTTCAAGTGTTTTGTAGGGGTTAATTTTGCCTATAGGTACAAAGGAGTTAAATGAGTTAAATTAGTTTTTAATTTATTTTTTGTTTCAAGTTTTCATTTATTGTCAGAAAAGGTTTAAAAAGAACTAACATTGAATTTCTTGCAAGGTTTATAAATAATTTCACATTTCGTTTGGTGCAAAATAAAAAGGATCTCATTTGGCACCATAAAAAGAACAAATTTTCAAAATTAATCAATAATAACAAACAAAAGGTAAATGGTAAATCTTAGTATTAAAAAATTTATCTTTTCCAAACTAATAAAGTAATAGAGTTTATTACTTTGTAAATTTGTAATCATTAAGTTTACAATTACCTTGAAGATCCAATCTCTACTTTTTGCAACATAATAAAAAACACTCTTCATAACCCCTCCCCTTTTCAATTTATTAGAATATGGAGACTCCAATCATCAAGTGGTCACAAACATTTGAATAAGAAATGTTAGAGAGTTTACAATGTTATGAAATTTTGTGGTGAGTCATGTAACTCTCAATTATACAAGCTCCTTTTCTTTGGTTTGTTTGGTGATATTTCTAGTTTCTTCAAGCTGAGTTTTCACCCATCCAATTTTCATACATCCTCAACTAGACGATCAGCACAATGGTCAACATAAGGGCTCAAAAGCCCCCACGGGTTAGAGTAGTTGGTCTAAGTCTTGGGTTTTCTCCTCGAGGTCTTGGGTTCGACTCTCTGGCTCGGAATTACCCCTCCACAGACACTTGGGGGTTGTGATGGTTACCCCGTGGCCACAGGGATTAGTCTTGCCTCAAGCTCACCCCGTAAAGGGAATCCGTTGGGCTTGGGTTACGGGGGTACCCTGATGATAACAAAAAAAACATAAGGGCTCAAAAAATTATGGTATTGCATTTTCAATCACAACTTGGACAACATTCTCAACACCCATTTCCATGACCACATTTTCCAACATATTGCACACAGTGTCTACATTCTTCACTTTACAGGAGGCATCAATAGACTTCACAAACACTAGCTGACCAACCAAAGCCAATAAAAAGTTTGTCAATGTGTAATTCTTACCATTCATCCACCACTCAAACAAATTACTCTGACCTTGTCTAGACCATTTTTTATAAATATTGTATTATCATCTTCGTATTTCCCACAACTTCCTCCAATAAGGACCCTCCCTGATCATGAGGATTAGATGTCTTGTTTTGTCAACAATATTCAATGCATTGGATAATGACTTCTAATATCAATTTAATACTAATTCTAGCACTAACTTTGATTCTAACCCCAACTCTAGTGTTTATCATAACTCTAATTGCAAGCCTAGCCCTAATTCTAAATATAATCCAAATTTTAGTGTGGGCCTAGCCCTAACCGTAAGTGTAATCTAGTTATGCAAAAATTATTTATCACCTTTATGTTAATTAGAACTCTAATTCTAACCCTAATCTCAACTCTCATACTTTGGATAGATAATAAAGTTACTACAAAATTATCTATTATTATTATAAAATTAAATTTAAGCAAAATTATTTATAACCATAAATATTATAAATTTATTTTACTTAAACTAAATTATGTAAAATAAATTATAACCTTAGATTAAAAAAATTATTATATTTTTTATATGCAAATTGTAGGATTGTGGTTCACTCATAAATTCAAATCATTGTTATTTCTAACACTAACCTTAATTCTAACCCTTACCCTTACCTTAAGTGTTATAAGTATTATTCTTAAACAAAATTGTTAATTATTATTATAAATTTATATTATTAGTACTTTTTCATTAGGCTAGTATTATTGCAATCATTGTGATTTCTTTTCCACCAATTATATCTATGAATTTTTTCTTTCAGTGTTTTTCTATTCAATCTTTAAATAGTTAAAATGCACGATTTTAAAGTTTTCAAATTACATAAATTGTTTTTCCTCAATCTAATTGGCTCAAATAATTTGCATATGTTTGATAATAAAAATAAACTTTTTGTTTTATTCAATATATGTTACAAGGTAAGTACCATGACAAATAAATTTTTTCTTTATTATAGAAACTAGGTAAATATTTTGATACTAATTAATAGATTATTAATTAATTGTGAAGATCTTGGTAGTTACCATTACAAGGTAACACTCTTTTTCTTTTTAAATAATTTATAATTTATAATTATGCTAACCTAATTTAATACAATTAAATTTTGATAACATAACAAGATTAAAACAATAATAGAATAATTTCATAATATAACATAAAATATTATTAATATAGTCATAAAAATTATAAAATTGTAATATAGTGTTTAAAATTAAAATATTCGATAAACCCTAAAAATCACCTGCGAAAATAGACCGATTCTGGCAAGGCAAATGCGAATATGAATGCGAATGCCAATGCGAAGGGTCTGCTGATGCGAATGCGAATGCAAATGCTGATGCGTGTCTACTGATGGGAATGCGAATGGAGTTATCTTTGATGCAAACGGTGATGTGAAATAACTAACCGGCATGGTGGACACCCCTTGCGCACGCAGGCTAGTGCAAGCGGTGGAGGAGACCACTCTCCTCCATGTGGTCTAAGTCCTCTAACCGTACCTCTGTTCTTTGTTTTCGAATGCTTTGATAATAAAAGATTGCATTTAATACAGTATCGCCTCCACACTACTCTCGGCTCTTAATGGAGCCTGAGGACGCTATTGCCCCAGATCCACTACCTAACCCTAACCTCCCGCCATCGAAGCCAAACCATTCTTTCTCAGAGGTCATCGCAGGTCCCAGGAATGGCATCGCCTGCGATGGGAATGTTAAGTTCATGGCTGGCTTTGCTCGACTAGACGGAGAAGGTAAGACCTCAGCCATCTCCATCGATCTCTCCTCCATTTCACCTAATGATGGTATGTCTAAGGAAATATTAAATGAGAAAAATAGGTTAAGAAACACGGCAATCTTCTTTGCCGCTGTTGATGTGGAAAAACGTCCTCCTCAAAAATTCTTAGATGACTGGTTTCATAACTTTTGGAATTTAAAACTTGGATTCAGATTCTCATTTTGTAGGCAAATACAGAAGGGCTTGTTTATCATTTTCTTTACCTTGCGAGAAACACAGGCTAAGGTCTTGAAAAAGAAATACTGGGCTATAGGAAACACCTCCTTTCATGCCCTTGCCTGGTTGCCCAAAGCCGTCAATGAGGAGATTTTGGCTCTCTCATCCCCTAGGTGGCTTCTTCTTAAAAATGTCCTGCCATTTCTGTGGCACTTCCTACCACAAATTATCGAGCCCGTGGGCAAATTTATCAGGATGGATGACTCGAATAGACTCATCCCCCATCTTGATGCGATAATGCTAGTTTCAATTAAACCTGGAATTGATATCCTCGATACCTTGAACCTCAACATTGAAAACGAGGTGTATACTTGCCCTCTAGAAACCCTTGGAGGACTAAATGCTTTCTTTCTATGTGAAAAAGAAGGACATCAGCATAAAAATTGCCCTATTATTAAGAAAAGAACCACTGAGAGCAAGGTTGATCCCTCCAAGGGTGCCCCTCGAAATCCCATGAACACTGTTTCAATGATGGAAATGGATGGAACTGGTACCACCCCTCCACCTGGTTCTAACCCCCCTACAACTAGTATGGACAACCTGACTAGAGGAAGGACTACTTGTGAAACCTCTGCCTCAAACTTGAATATCAGCAACCCTAGCTAGGGTTGTGCCAATATAAGTCCCCTCCTACCAGCTCAAACCACACCTGCAGCCTCTGTCATGGATATCATCGAAACCCCCCTGAAGATGGCTTCCAAATAGCTATCAACAAGAAATGACGAAGGAAAAATGTGCAAGATCTAGTGGCCGATAAAATTAGATCTAAAAATAAACAAAGGAACTTTGGAAAGAAATCTTCCTACCATTCCTTGGACCACTCAAACGTCAAAACTATGGTTAGATACCTTGAGGGTACCATCCCTAGTAGCGCTGCTTTGGACCATGTTGAAATGGCTCATAAACCTGGAATACCCCTAAGTTCCTCTTCTATGATCTCCACCCTAGCAGTGGGTCCCAAGAACACTTCTGACATGTGTGGTGTCCCTAAGGTATTTAATGAATTAGATGACTCTTGTGTTATCCAAATCATTCCTGCTAACACCACAACTACCCCTGAGATGATCCCTAATATGCTCCCCTCCCTCAACACATCATATGAGCCTTGCATGGGTTACAGCAAATCGAACCCCCTAGACCAAAATAAAGAAGGGATCACCGATCCTTTAACTGGCTCCTCCCTTAGTGAGGGAGAGGAATACCAGGTAGACCTTGGCTCCATGACCAAGAAAAAAGGGAGGCCCTTTGGCTCCAAGAACAAGAAAAAGGGGACAAACCCCCCCACAACTCCTAACCTCCCTACGAATCATTCTAGCACTAAGGCTATCAGCGGACCCCTATCCCCCTAGCATGAATGATGAAGTTTATCTTTTGGAATGTGAGAGGGCTGGAGTCACCTGACAGAAATTTTATTGTCAAAAGACTCCTTGATATGCATAAGGACACATATTTTCTTCTATTACAGGAATTTAAAGCAACTAATTTCACTCTTGAAACTACACTTAACTTCATTTGGAAGGAAGCCACTAAAATCTACTCTAATCACCCCAGAGGCAAAGGGGGTGTTGGTATCCTTATCAGCCCTAAGTGGTCTAGTCTTATTACCAATAAGGGCATCTCCCCATATAACAGGGTTGTCTGGTGCTCCATCAAGGTCAAGGACACTCACTTTGGGATTTGCTCGGTATATGCTGCCAATGATTATAGGGATAGGATAGTCTTATGGGACTAGATTAGAGAACTCCCAAACATCCCCTGGATAATTGCGGGGGACTTCAACATGATAGAAAACAACTTTGACAAAACTGGTGGCCTAACTTTTACATGGAATAACTTAGAAAGAGACCACTGGGGAGGGATGAAATTGAATAAATCACTGTTTGATCCGATGGAGGAATCTGAACACTCCCCCCTTGATCTCTGGCATACCTAGTGCAACTATCAAAAGGGGGAGGATAGAATCTACTCAAGACTTAATAGATTCTACGCTAATAAAGACTGTTAGGCCCAATATGGAAAGGTAATGTACTGAGAGGGGAGGGGTGAATCAATACTTCAAAACTTTTCTTGAATAATAACTTTACTATTATGCATAAACCGAATAGTGCAGTAACATAAAATAAAGTTAAAACAAATAGATAACAATCATACATGATTCACTCCATAACACATATATTTTGGTTACGCAGAAACTCTTGGTTAGAGAGACAAACTGCGGTGGGGATGGCACCCACAACTTCACTATTGCAATAATAAAGATGCTCGGTTAGAGCTACATGTTTAGCTATTTCTGATAGCTTACGCTGTTAGGAGTATCAAGATCTATTAGATCTACCTTGCTAAAGGATTTTACAACATTTATTTTGAATGCTGCAGCTGGTTAGAGGCTTTACAATTTATAGACTTGGTTAGAGTCTTTTACCCTGTTAAAGGTTTCTCTTTCAACTTCACAATATTACAATAAAATCATTACAAATATCTACTTCTTTACATCTGAAATGTTAAAGCAGATTCTATGTGCTCAGAATAAGATTACCTTGCTTAAAGCATGCCTCGGTAACCCATATAGTAACTCGGTAAACCCTTCTGTTTACTCTGTTCTTCGACTGTTCTTTGAAAAACTTGTCGGTGACCTCTGTGTCTTTGTAATAGTCTTCCTACATTCATACATGGACACACCTTGCTCTTAACTCATGCTATATAAATAGATCTCTTAAAATGGTGGTCCAATTCATTGCTTCGATCTTACAAACAAGATTCCTCGATTGAATAACTATACAAAATATTTCATTGGTTAGATTGTCCTTGTAATCATACACAATCTTCAGGTGCAATTTCCAATGTAATAACGGTTAGATGTGCCTCGATCTTGTAACACATTTTCATATGCATGTCTAGGTTCAATGTATCTGGTAACATGTTTCACTCGATGAATATCAACTCGGTGTGTCATCTTTACTACTCGGTAGTCTCAAAAAGATACTCAGTAGACAACTCGGTGTATACTGTGTTCTGTAACTACTTTCTTCTGTAATCGACTAAACTGTGCATACCGACTTCTCTGTGTGTATACCGACTGCATGATTCGGTAGTACTAACTGACTAGAATGTATAGTATGACTTTGAATATAAAACTAATGGCAAATTGATAAGTAGTAACAATCTCCCCTTTTGACATTAGTTGAGATGTTTGACAAAAACTACTTTCAAAGTCATAACTCAAAAATCTATATACTTTGCAAAATGAAAATATATATAATAGTCAATGAAATAGTATATTCAGATATACCTCCCTTATCATTATCCTGTACATAACTCTGATTTTGCATGCTCAGTTTTGTGCTTGTGTGCTCTCTGCTTGCTCTGCATACTCTGTATACTCTGCTTGGTATACTCCCCTTTATACAATACTCAAAACTATATTATCAAAACTATATCACTCCCTAAATATAGTATATTACTCCCCTTATGTAGTATTACTCCCCTTTTTTTACAAACATCAAAAACTTAATTTCCATCCGAGGGCGGCAACTGATCAAAAATAGATTTATACTTCTTCCAGGCATCGGTGAGTGTGACTGAGATTGCATCCTTTACACTTTCCATTAAAGAATTTTGTGCTTGAATATCAGCCAATAGTGATATTAAGCCATCAAGAGTGCTTCCCTCTTGTGTAGTTGATAGGGGTGTAGCTTGGTTGATCTGTTCTTGAATTGATGAGAGATGAGGAAGGAATAATGTCTGGAGGGTCATTATATCCATCCTAATCTTATGCTCTTCATTTCTAAGTTCTAACTATTGAGCCATGAGTTGTTGAAGCTTGGTATAAAAGTTCTGAACTGAATTAGGCTCTGTGGTCAACTTAGTTGAGAGATCGGTGATCTCTTTCTCAATTGCATCAGTTTTATTCTTGATATCTTTAATGAATAAGGAAAATGTACAAATTTTTTGAAATAAATAAAGAATATGCTTGAGTTGAGGGGACAACTCAGCAATGAATTTGACAAGCTTGACTTTTCCTATAGCTAGAGCTTTTTGTACCTCTTCTATCATTTTTGCAGTAAGCTCTTTATCTTTTAGCTTGCTCAAGTACTTAGATGCATCAACTCCAGATGTTTCTATTTGATTAACGAGTTCATCCAGTTGAATGTGGATGGCTGCATCGGTTGACACTGTTGCTGATGGTAGCATTTTTGTTAGCAGTGTTTTCACCTTCTGTAGTACTTTATTCTTCTTTTGAATGGCCATTTGTTTTTCTTGTTTGGCCTTTGCTTTGCATAGTTCACCGAAATCAATAAGTGCTTGCCCCTTTAATTTTGAAATATCCACATTGGGCAACACTATTGGTTTAGTTAAATCAACTTTAAAACTATGCTTTTTCACTTTCTTCTCTTTACCTTTGGTTGGTTGTACCAAGACAATTGCTTGTGAGGCTTGCTGACCCTTAGTAGGTTGCTCAGTAGAGGCAACACTTTGGTTTGTTCCTATAGCCGTTGTGGTGTCCTTGGGTGTCTCGGTACTAGGGGTCTCAGCTGTAATATTTTCAGTGCTTGAGAGGTCTGATCTTTAGTTGTACCTTCTGCTGCTTTAGACTTGTGACCTTCGGTGCCTTGTGTTGTATCTTTAGGAGCTTAGGTAGAGACAGGTGTCTTGACCAGTGGATAAGGCTGAACTTGTACTATCATAGATTCACTAGATACAAGTTTTGCATAGGTAGTGCCTTCTATCATTTCCTACTCTGGTGCTTCTGTATCCATGACATCTTCATCAATTTGAATAGTGTTAGCCGGGTCTTGCTTGGTAGCATTAGGACCTTTCTCGGTGACATCAGGATCTTGCTTGGTGGCATCAACAATTTCAACTTGAGATTGTTCACTGACATCTTTTAGTTTGAAGATTTCTTGCCACTTTGCTTTTGTCTCATTTTCTACATCAATGTATAGCCCATTCATCAATTTTAAGGCTCTCTGTTTGACAAGAAATTTAGAATTGTAGGTTGTCAAATGCTCCTTTATTTCTACTATAGACATATCAGGAAATAGATGGACTAGACTTCTTTCTCTAATTTGTTTCTCTAAGTCCATTACATATTTCCACTTGTTATCAATATGTAAGTACAATTCACTCGGAAGTGACTTTACTAGTTCTAATGGAGCTAGCTGAAACTTTAGAAGTGTGCAGATGACAACTTCTTCAATTTGTCACTTCTCATCATTATTCCTAGTCTCATACTTGACATATCTAAATCCTACAAATCCACCATATTCTTTAAGATTGGCACAAAAGTTTTCAACACTATGAATATTTACCTTCTTGCTTTTTACAATCTGAAATTTGTTTGCATCATTAGATTCTGTATCACTAGACTCTTTTGCTAGAATGAGTCTCCGAGTAGATTTCTTGTAGGTTTTGGTTACCTTGGGAAGAGTAACATTCTTTTGTTTCTTACTTGGTGATGCAGTTGATGCTCTAGTGTTGGGTCTCTTTGTTGGTGGAGTCGATAGGGCCTTTGTAGTGTCCAGTTTCTCTCTTTTCAAAACTTTTCCCTTAGGCAACTCAGTACTCAATGTTATTGCTACCTCTTGAGCTTCAGATTCATCTTTGGTAATGGCAAGAGTGCCTTTGACAGGTGTAGAGGAGGATTCTTCTCCTAATTTCTTAGATAAAACCTTTATCATCTTTGTAGCCTTTCTTGTAGCTTTAGGTACTACAATGCTCATTTTCAGCTTTTCCTTAACTTCTTCATAAGTTCCATATCTCAGTTCAGTAGCATGCCTCGACAATGTAAGATATGCATCAATTTGTTGTTGTGTGATATCATAGTCAATCTCGTAACCCATTGGTGGCAAAGATTGAGTCCTAGGTTCTACAGCATCCACATAGTAGTAATCGGTGTCTACCTCAAAACATATATCATCCTTATATTTCTCTACTAGCTGTGGTGGAATCCGATACCTGTTGTGCATCTTTTCTTGAAATTTGCTGAAGTAGTCATCCATGATATCATTAAAATTGTCTCCCAATTTCTTGATAAAGTCATTAATTTGATGGGTGATAGGTCGGTGTAGCTCCCAAACTACTTTACCGACTGAGGGAAAGAACTTCTCAAAGTAGAAAAACATGCATACAAGAAGTGAACCAAACTTCGGTGTATTTGCCGAGTTGTTCTTTTTCGGCTTTCTTATTGTGTCCAGGTTCTCAAACAAGTTCTTCAATAATACTTCACATAAATCTACTTTCATTCCCTTTTTCACTATTTTGTAGGCTAAGTCAACTGCGGCACATGGTACACTATTTTCCCTTGCTGGTTGGAAGAAACAGTAACCAATTACTCTAATTGCAAATTTAAGTTTTGGATCTTAGGTGCCATTTGTAAATTTTAGATAAAACTTAGCAAACTATCCTTAGGGTTTGATGGTTTACAAACGACAAACGTTTCACACTCGGTAGATAATAGCAATTTGACAAGATCAGAAAACTAGCTTAACAGTGATGAGATTTGATGTAAATACCTTGGATTCGCTTTGAATGAAGTTTTGATTGCCTTGATTCGCTCTGCTCTGCTCTCTTGAAAACTTTGGTGAATGAAAATGACCGTGAAAATACCTTTAAGTACACAAAATACCTTATCGGGCTCCATGCGGTTAGGTCAAAACATTAAATGCACTCAGTTTACCTTTAACCAATTTACTCTCTTTTCTTTCGTTTTAACTGAGTAACCAAATTTCCTTGTTTACCAGCTTGACAAGTTTTCTGTAAAGTACTTTTGATAGAATTTCAAACTTACTAATGCATCTTAACTATGCAGATTTTTAATTTAGTACATAATAGAATAGGAACTATTATGATTTAACCTTTAGAGAATGCAGTCTCTTCATACCTTTGCTGATTAATTTGGAATAGGTGCACCTAACTCGATAGGTAAGGTGCTTTCTTCATCTAACATGATTTCCTTCTTTTTCCAAATCATCTTGAATTTTTCTTTTATCTCTTCAGTGTCTCCTCTAGGTTGATCTCTGCAATCTCTAGCTAAAATGTCCAACTTTGTGACAATGAAAACATGTCGTACCAGGATTTCTCCATGATCTTCGGTTGTTCATTCCAAATCTTATAAAATAGTTGGCGCTTATATGTCAATATCTTCCACAAAATTCACACCATATCCTTGTATTGTAATCCCATGGTACTGCTGCATATTGTCGGTAAGGATTTGTGTGGGTTCGGTAACCTCTAGTGTTTCCTCAGTGTGCAGACCACATGTGATTCTTTTGCTTAAACCAGCACTTCTCAGTACTATGTCCATATCTATTGCAGTTTTTACAAAACCCTTTGAATTTTGCCTTCTGATAGTTGTTAACAGACTTTTTCCTACATTGATTAGATGTGTGACCATATTTATTGCAATTGTAATAATATTAATACTCATTTGACTTAGTGATATTCGGTTGCTTACCTTTTCTGATCTAGCATATGTTGGCAGTATGACCTTGACTTCCACAGTAGTAGCAAATAGGCTTCTTCCTTTTGATTTTATTCCTATTTCCAGTTTGCTTTGATGATTCTCCTTTTTCGGTAGTATGAATTCCTTTCTCGGTAGAATCTTTTCCTTTGTAACCGAGTCTTGCATCTTTGTTGGGTCTTCTTGTATTCAGTTTCTCATCCAACATCTTTGATGCTTCATAACTCTTCTTCAATGTTTCTTTGGATTTCTTCTCTGTTTCAAGTTCATTGATCAATCTTGATACTTCAAGTTTCAATGCTTGATTTTCATCATTCTTTAGAATTGCTTCATGATGTGCATAACCTAGTTGATCTGTCATATTTTGTTGAATCCCAGTTGACCTTATGATTTCATCATTCTTATCAGATACTAAGACTTCAAGTTGTTGTTTCTCTCTTTGTAGATCTCTTGCCTTATCCTCAGCTGTCCTTAATGCATCTACATTTTCAGTCATCTGTGTGCTGAAATGTTCAAGTTCTCTTTTCATTGTTTTTAGTTGATTAGCCAATGCTTTGTTCTTTTCTTTCAATGCTCCAATCATTTCTTTAGTTTCTTCAGATATACTGTTCTTAGATGATGTCTCAATTTGTTCCACTAACTCTTGAGAATCCTACAAGTCATCAGATAATCTTCTTCTTACTTTCAGAGATTTTTGCATTTGCCTTTGCATGTCTGCAATCACTTGATTTGCATGATCCAGCTCTTCTTGCAGATATACAATCCTCTAAGATTGTTTATAGCCTTCCATTGATAAGATCTTTCTCTTTAGGTAGTTAAACCCTTTTCCAAGATTGAAGCTCTGATACCAATTGTTAGGCCCAATATGGAAAGATAATGTACTGAGAGGGGAGGGGTGAATCAATACTTCAAAACTTTTCTTGAATAATAACTTTACTGTTATGCATAAACCAAATAGTGCAGTAATATAAAATAAAGTTAAAACAAATAGATAACAATCATACATGATTCACTCCATAACACATACATTTTGGTTATGCAGAAACTCTTGGTTAGAGAGAAAAACTACGGTGGGGATGGCACCCACAATTTCACTATTGCAATAATAAAGATGCTCAGTTAGAGCTACATGTTTAGCCATTTCTGATAGCTTACCCTGTTAGGAGAATCAAGATCTGTTAGATCTACCTTGCTAAAGGATTTTACAACATTTATTCTAAATGCTGCACCTAGTTAGAGGCTTTACAATTTATAGACTTGGTTAGAGTCTTTTACCTTGTTAAAGGTTTCTCTTTCAACTTCACAATATTATAATAAAATCATTACAAATATCTGCATCTTTACATTTGAAATGTTATAGCAGATTCTATGTGCTCAGAATAAGATTACCTTGCTTCAAGCATACCTCGGTAACCCATATAGTAACTCGATAAACCCTTCTGTTTACTCTGTTCTTTGACTGTTCTCTGAAAACCTTGTTGGTGACCTCTGTGTCTCTATAATAGTCTTCCTACATTCATACATGCACACACCTTCCTCTTAACTCATGCTGTTTAAATAGATCTCTTAAAACGGTGATCCAATTCATTGCTTTCATCTTACAAACAAGATTTCTTGAATGAATAACTATACAAAATATTTCATTGGTTAGATTGTCCTTGTAATCATACACAATCTGTAGGTGCAATTTCCAATGTAATAACAGTTAGATGTGCCTTGATCTTGTAACACGTTTTCATATGCATGTCCAGGTTCAATGTATTTGGTAACACATTTCACTTGATGAATATCAACTCGGTGTGTCATCTTTACTACTTGATAGTCTCAAAAAGATACTCGGTAGATAGCTCGGTGTATACTATTTTCTGTAACTTCTTTCTTCTGTAACCAAGTAGACTGTGTATACTGACTTCTCTATGTGTATATCGACTGCATGATTCAGTAGTACTAACTGACTAGAATGTATAGTATGACTTTGAATATAAAACTAATGGCAACTTGATAAGTAGTAACAAAGAGAACTTCTCCTTCCTTCTTGATTCCCAAGGTAGACCTGTGTCTGTCTTTCCCACATCCCTGTCCGACCATCATCCCATCATGACTCTCATTAACATTAGAAATGCCATAGCAGCCCAGGATACTAAATCCAGTAAGTTCATGCTTAACACCTCCCTCCTCAAAGATTAGGATGTCTTGATTTCCCTTCACCTCATCAGACTCCTCAATCGACGAAATAATCTTATCCCATCCCACATTGATAAATGGAACTTGAATGTGAGCTCCTGGAAAAGAACCCTTTAGACCATAGGATAAAAAAAAGAAAAAGATTTCAAACTTGCTGAAAAATCGCTTACCAACTAGCTTCAGGCCTCAGAACTAGATATCCAAAACCACCCGACTTGCAATCATAGGGTTGCTCATGTTGCGCTTGCTAGAGAAGCCCTTAGGAAACACCAACAAGTCAAGATTCATGGGGCTATGGTGAGGGCTCGCTCCCATTGGCTTCATTTTGGGGACAAGGGCTCTAAATTCTTCTTTAATCTACTTAAACTCAAGCAGTCCAAGGAAAGGATTGATAGGCTGATCATTGTCAACAAGGAAATTATAGACCTCCCCAGTATCACAAACGCTTTTGAACTATTCTACAAAAACCTATTCACATCTGAAGACAGTGCCTATGCTAAAAACATTAGGGAGAAGTGCAAATCCATGATCCCCACTAGGATCTCCCCCGAAGACTCCATTCCTCTTAACCAAAAGGTGTCGATCAAGGAAATCTCGACTGCTATCAACTCCCTGAGCTCTGATAAAGCTTCGGGCCTAGATGGCCTCCCTATTGAATTCTACAAGGCCAACATAGAGTGGATTGTCATAGACCTACATGATGCTTACTCTGAAGCTTTTGATAATGGCTCCCTTGGTACTAGCATTAACAAAGGGACCATCAAGTTGATTCCCAAGGAGGGGGATAGGGCCTTAATAAAGAATTGGAGACCTATCACCCTCCTCAATACCTCCTACAAAATCTTGGCTAAAGTCATTGCCCTTCGCCTGGAAAAGCTCCTCCCCAAATTCATCTACCCCACCCAAACAGGTTTCATCAAGGGTAGATATATCCTTGAGAACCTCATCACGAGCTGGGAAGCTATGGATTGGCCTAGAACATCTAACCAAAACACTGCTATGTTCTTACTCGATTTTGAAAAAGCTTATGATCGTGTGGAATGCAACTTTGTCATCATGATGCTGCAAGCCTTTGGATTTCCAGATAACTTCTGTAAATATGTTAAGGTCCTCCTCCAGGATGCCTCGGCTCAAAATGAAGTCAATGGATCCTTATCTCAGAACTTTCAACTCAGTAGATCTATCAGGCAAGGTTGCCCACTTGCACCAGCTTTACTTGTCATCGCGTCAGATGTTCTGTACTATCTTCTCAGGGATAACTCCCTGTCCCCCTGTGCAACGATATTAAACTCCCGCATAACTCTAGCCTCCTCAACATCCAGTTTGCAGATGATATTGTCCTGTTCTTGGAACTATCACCCCAGAACATGGATAACCTTGCTCAAAAGATTAAAATCTTTGGCATCATATCCGGAGCAAGAATCTCCCCTACCAAATCTACTCTACTCGGTTGGAATGAAAAACCCCCTGACTGGCTTAGTTCCTACGGGTTCCAATGGGGGGGCCCCAACAAGATTGTCCGATATCTTGGCATCCCTTTTTCTATCTCTCCCTCCCTTAAGGAGATGTGGCAATGGATAAAGAATAAGATTGACCAAAAGTTACATAGGTGGGATAATAGACTCCTCTCTGTTGCTGGAAGAATCCAAGTCTGTCAAAAAATCCTCTCCTCATACAGTGTCTACTACTCCTCCGCCTGGATGTTCAACAACTACCAAATCCTCATACATTTGGTCTGATGGCAAAGGTGGAAAAATAATGCATGCAGTTAAGTGGAAATGGTGTCATATGACAAAGAAAATGGGTGGTCTTGGACTAAAGGATCTCAGGATCCAAGGTATTGCTCTTGTTGCGAAATGGATATTTCATGCCTTAGATGGTATGGAACCCTAGAAAATCCTGATTAGGAATAATATTGAGAGAGGCGTCCCCAAAAATGCTAAGTCTTGGAAAGCCCTCCCCTTGATTGACTTGGTGGCTGGTCTCTTTTCTATCTCCGTGCAAGGCTCATATGTCTTCAAGTCCATCTAGAAGGCCTGGGAGCATATTAGACATCTTATTAACAACCCTAGTTTTAGTAGCAATGGTGTCATTCATGGGGAAAGATCAATTTGGTGGAATCTCCTTCACTCTGATAAACCCCTTGCACTCACCCAAGGCTGCTCGGCCAAGCTTTGGGCTAGATCTGGCATTAGGGTCTTCGAGGACCTATTTGAGAATGGTGCCCTTATCAGCTGGGAAGAGCTCAACACCTCCTTCAACCTCCCCCCCACCTAGAAAAGAACCTACCATATGATAAGGAACGCATGTGCTACTCTAGCTCTACCACCGATTCTTGTCTCTTAAATGGAAGGATGGCTCTCTTCTACCCCATACTAAATGTCGCGCTATCTATGACCTAATCTCCAATGATGGCTCAATTATCAAGCATGTTAACTCTCTGTGGTATGTTGATCTGCCTAACAAATCTTGGTTTAAATGCTTTACTCACCTATGGAAAAGCCCGATTCCACCTAAAATACAATGTTTTAAATGGCAGCTTACTATTGAGAGGCTCCCACTAAGGAGAAACCCTCTCAGTATTGATATGTGTTCCATTTGCAGAGTACCTGAGATTGGCAGGCACATTCGCTTTGACTGCTCCTTCACCAGGGAAGTTTGGTTAATGTTTGGTTTCTACTTTCCTATGCATAAAGATACCCTTAACGTTATTTCTAGTTATATTAATGGGTTAAAAAAGGATGCCAATCTATTCTAGTTTATATTATCTTCTTACATTCTTTGGTTTATATGGAAATTGAGAAATGAGGAAAATTTTAATGGCAATGGTAGGTGTCTTACTGAGTCTTTTCGTAGACTCACCTTCTTTAAAATTGCTTCACAGGTTTCCTTCGTGATGAACATCGAAAAGCACAAATTCCTTCGATTGCTGCAAGATGGCCATGCAACCATGTTTGTACATGAGATGAAGGATGGTTACGAATGGAGGAGGGTAGCAAAGGACCAATCCTCTTTTGCTGAGGCTCTAAAGAAGCTCCACAAAGAGATCAAAAGTAACAGGATGCCCAAGGCTGACCACATAGCCATGTTGTCCCAGATCTAGGACCGAAAGAAGGTGATTTGGATGGAAGGGACCCAAGGGTGGACCACGTGGGTTGATTTTTTTTTACCACATTCTACGGTTGTGCCTCGTCTACAGGTGCTCCTGTCTTTTTGGCATCGATCTAATATAGTACAGTTCCTCGGTGGATTATTTTGTTAGATGACTGAGGCCTAGCCTCCATAGACTACAATTGGTTGTAACCTTTTTGTTTACTCTCGATCTTTAATATAAAAAAAAAAATTAAAATATTCTAATAATTAAAGTATTAAAATTGATAATAATATAATAAGTCAACCATATAATATATTAGTAATTAGGAAAAAAAAAATATAATCTAATAATTTTAATATTAATAATATTAAATTAACATTTTTATAATATAAATAAAATATAAGATTAGATTATGCTAAAGATTGAATATCATTTTATTGAATAAATATTAATGTAAGATAATATAAAATAATAATGTTTAAGGAAATAATACAATGAATATCATGAAAAAATAATATAATGAGTGTTAATACAATGTAATATAAATAAAAATTGTTCTCACTTTTGTCTATTTTGCTAAGTAAATATTTTTATAAAAAAAATAGTACTATTTAAGTATAATTTATGATTTGTTACTTAATCACATTCTTAAATAAATATTAAATTTTAGAAGAGTTATAGTACTCTTAATTGAAAAAAAATTAAATATTGTTTACATAAATTTATAAAATTAATACCTTTCAAATCTAATCAATTGCTATTACAAATAGGATTAGGACTATGATTCAATTAGTGTTTAATTAAAGCTATAAAAGAAATGTTTGAGTTTGGATTAAGTTATGGTTTTAGTTCAAACATGGTTAAGGATTTAATTAGAGTAAGGGTTTGGTATAATGTTAAATTGGAGTTAACGGTTGAGGATCAATTAGGCTTCAAGGTAAAAATTTTGATTTAGGGTTAGGGTTAAATTATGGTTAGGATTCAATTAAAGTTAGTTCTCACTGTGGAGACCCAAGTTCAATTCCCAATAGGGACATCTAAAGTGGAATTCTAAGTTGTGACTCTTGGCCTTCCATAGAATGGGGAAGGTCTTGGGTCAAATCTAATCCAAAATACTGCGGCTATGGTAAATGGGACCCACTCATAATTTAAAACAACTATCACTTTAATCAAATTTTAAAAAAAAAGAACATCTTAGTATTCAAAAAATAATTTGATTCTATTTTATTTCTAAATGCATAACTTATTAAAAAAAATTAATTAACATATAAATAATTACTTTTGAATCTGATTAAATTTTATCATTTATTCAAAAATAATTTAAGTATTTTTAATCTAAAAAAAATAAATTTTCAATAAGTTTTAAAAATTATTATATTACAAATTTTAAAATGCATTAACTTTAATTTAATTTAAAGAAATTTAAATTATTCTAAGTTAAAAATAAATAAATCAATGATTTAAAATTTTCTCTTGAATCGAGCTAAAGTTACACCTGTCTTTGTAACCAATTCAATGCGTACTTTTATGAAAATGATTCTAGTAATAATTTTTTTGTCCTACCCTTATGATTTAGAATAGTTTTCTTCTTTATAGATAAATAATATTTTTTAGATCTCAACATAAGAAATCATTTTCTTAATGAAATGTTCTTTGTTTTCAACAATCTTCCCATCCCAATGGAACTTTGTTGTCATTTTTTACATTTTTAGTAAATATTTTTGTTCTATAGGAGATGTCTGAAACATCAAACTTGATTAGATGATAAAATTCTAATACTATGGAATTTATAAATCCAAAAGAGCTCCACAAACTTCAAACTTTGAAATCCTAAAGTATGACAAAGTGAACAAAGTATGCCTATGTAAATATTTCAAAACTAAAACCCAACAAATAAATATTATTCCTTGCATTTGAAAAACCTATCTACCTTATTTCTTGTGCCATGTTTGCATTTGCAGAGGATGTTGCTAACACTACCAAGGGTGCTACCTTCCCTATTGCTTTAATTGCTAGGTAAAGGGGACATGGGCATGGTTTTTCTGAAGTAGAGGCTCCTGGTCGAGTTGTGTGTGTGCTCAAGAACATTGTTGGCCCTCAATTTGGATTAGGGTAAGACAATGTTGTTGTTCATGGTCTTAGGACTCATCTTGGACCTTTCTTGTGATCTTCCTCTACTAGGAATTGCTATTATGCACATGTTGTTTAGTTTGGTTTTGGTACTTCTCACCCCAAGAACACATTTAGACCCCTTATCTTTCACCAAATATTCTCTTATCATTGTCTATCATGAGGATATTACTAAGAACAAAGCTTCCTTCTATAGTGTTAGACTAGTGTGTCATTTTCCCTCTCTATGTCCTTCTCTTCTTGACCTATACAATCAAGCTTTATCCTCTTGGTAAACTTTGGTTTTAGGTAAGATCAAACTTTTTTCGTCTACTAAAGGTTCTTTCATTATGGAGTTTGATTCGTATAAGGATTGAAATATTATGTTGGGACTTCCTTGGGCTTGGGGAGAGAATTTTATTTATGTCAAACCCTAGACTCCTTCTTTTACTCTCCTTATAGATCCTCTTTCAATGCATCTGATTTGGGTCGTAATGCCTTACCTTCCTTTCTAAATTTGGAAGGATTCCTATGATGAGGATATTAGAAACTCTATTGGCCATTTTTCAAATGTGGATGATTTCCCTTCTAACTTGGCTCACCCACCTTCACATGAATTCTCTTTGATATTGGCATCTCCAAACCTCTTCATGGGGAATTTGTTTTCATGGTTGGGGATAGGCCTTAGTTACAACCGTTAAATTATGAGGACCTCCCCTTTCATTGTTGGCATTGCTTCATTGCTAGTCATCTAGCTTCAGACTACTCTTTGGTCCATTGGATAGGTATTTCTACTTGGTAGAAAGATGTTAAGGAAGATCACTTAACTATTGACAATTCCCTTGCAGTGGTCCTTGACCAAGTTATTATTCACCACCCTGATTTGGGTGTGTGCCCTTTGTGCCTATGCATTAGTTCAGTGGATCCTAATGTTTCTTTGAAGGTTCCTACAATTTGTAATCCATCTCTTGCTATGCAAGTTTCCCCCTCCCAACTACCATCTTTTGCAGTGGTTGCTTATTTGCCTTTTTCTCTCGCTACTCCCACTCCCATTGATGTTGCTCTTCTTAGTGTTGGATCACCTATTTTCTCCCATACTTTTGGTGGGTTGTGTAGACATATAAAAATGACCATATTCCTAAATGAATATTTTATGTTCATTCTTATATTTTAGTTAAATCTAATTTAACTAAATTCCCACATTCCTCTATTTAATTAAGTAAATTATTCAATTTATTTAGTTAAATTCACTTAACCCCTTTTCATCATTTAATTGAATAGATCATTTTATTTAATTAAATCCCTTCTTCTTACCTTTTAATTAAATTTACATTTAATTAATAATCTACCTCAAATTGAATGAATCTAATTTATTCAATTTCCCAAATTGTAACCAAATTGAAATAAAGTAATTAATTTCAATTAATTCTATTTTCCCTCACTCACTTGCAAAATCCTACATCTCCCACTTGCATCCTAAACCCTATTCCTAAATTCTTCTAGATTCTTCTAATCCTAATCAGCTTAAACCTAAACCCATTCATTATCCCTTTTCCCTAAATTTGAGAAGGTCACTTCTCAAATTTGGAGTAAAGTCTTCAAAAGGCATTAAAGCCTTTATCCATTCAACAAGCCAACTTGTTGAATACCCCCAAATTTGGAAGGACTCTTACAAATTTGTCCCCAAAGTCTTCAAACCATTAATGGTCAACTAACCCTTAGTAGCATGGTTAGAGACTTTTTGACTAACTTAACCTCCATCTAACCCAAGGGCCTCATCAAGCATTTATTGCTTTGACCATGGTTATCCTTTTAACCTTTGCACAAGAGTTTACCCCTTGGATAAAAGCTTTATCCAATGGATAACCTTAACCTAACCCTAACCCTTACCCCCTAAGGTAACCATGAGGTCTTCTCAAGCATTTAAATCTTCTTACATCTCCCCTCAACCAACCTTATGTTGACAATTGTCACCATTTCATTGGTGAAAATTGAAAACATGGATTGACAACTTTCAAACTTGACCCTTGATTAACTCTTTCAATACTAGCCATCCATTGCCTTATTTTTGCTATAAATAGAGCTCTCATCCCTCCATTTTAAAGATCCATGCAAGCTTTTAGTATCTCATTTATGTTCAATTTTATTAACACATCTAGTCTCTCTTTGTAATAGGAATTAATCTAATAAGCATTTTAGACTATTTCCTTTATCATTAGCTTAACTCATAAACTAGTATATTATGTTAGGATAGTATTCCTACTAATCTTGTCATCTTATAATCTAGTTTATTGCATTTGTAGAATCATGCATCAATAGGATGTATTTTCATAATTAAAACAATCATAAGCATCCCTCGTTCTTGCATTTGCCATCCCTAAGCCACTTTGCTCAATGATCTGAGAGCAAAGGCATTGGCTTGAGGGACTTTGTGAGATAGAGAACCATGGAACCAACCTTGGGAAGTTGAGTCATCCTTCATGACTCCATAACTTGCACCAAGAAGTCCCATGGGTGTGTGGACAAGCCTCTTAGAGCTTCATTTTTCACATTTTAAGTTTCATAGCCCGCTTTTCTAGTATACATTTCTGGTGCCCACCGTGGGGCACTACCCCATATATCAAATTGGTTTTTAAAAATAAACACTTTTGCAGGTACGCAATAAACAGGAATTGGCACGTTGGGTACATCATTTAGCGCATTTGGTTGATCTAGTAGCACATCCAACTCACTATTTAGCACGTGGGACTCATTCCCTAGCACGTAACGACCCTACCTTAGCGCATCATCTTTCTATCATTTTCTTGTAGGTCTCGGGGCGGGAGAAAAACAAAGTAGCGCATCTAAAACACAATTTAGCGTATTGGGCCTTTCAGATAGCACATTCGGATTATCTTGTAGCACGTACAGTTTGTTCTGTAGCGCAACACAGACAGAGAAAAAAAATTACTTTGTAACAAAAATTAGATTTAGACTTGTAGAAGTTCACAAAGCTAGTGTTTTGCTAACTAATTTTAATTGTTGTTTTTGCAAGATTACTGACAGTTTCTTGCAGGTTTGGGAGATCATTTTATTTTTTTTAGTTAGGATTTAAAATAGTTTGAATTTTTGTACTAAATTAGCTAAGTTACTTAAAAGTTTGAATTATTTTAATTTCTTGTTTAAAAGGATAAAATTGAACTCACTTTGTTTTGGGCTTTAAAAAGAACCACAAAAATCATCATTTTTGCTTTTCTAGGAGAGCAATTTTTTTTCAAATTGGGTTTTAAAAAGAACAAATCAATTTTTCAAAGTTTTGCAAATCAAAGTGCTTAAAAATAATTTCACCATCCTTTGGTGCATAAAAGGATCCATCTTTAATTTTACCAAAGTAAAGAACCACACAAAGTCCAAAGGTCATTTACAAGCTTAAAGAGGGAAGATCTTCCCCTTTTGAATCGATTTACTTTGTTGACAAAATATCAGATTTACTTTGTTGACCATTTCAAATAGATCATAAAATCATTGCCTTGAAAAGTTAAAAGGAACACCATGTTTTTGTAGAGCAACATCTCCAGATAGGATTAAGAAATCATTTCTATGAAGAGTTAAAAAGAAGTTGTGTGCTTTGTCTTGAAAGTGGAAGGTATGTGCTCTCCCCTTAATTGGGTGATCAAAAAACCAAACCACTCTTAAAGCTTTCTTTAATTCAAGCAATAAATCCTTTAGCAGGCCTGCCTTCCTGAGGGGTTGAAAAACTCTTAAAGCCATTTTTGGCCGGTGTGAAGGGAACGATCTAAGTAAGAAACAGCTTTGAAGCCAAGTGTTCCAACCCACTATAATCAAAAGTGGAAAGCGACGAAAGTCCTTTTCAATGGTTGCACGCAGTGATTAGCCTTCCCCCAGTATCCTTGAGATACGTAAAGCCTTTGTTCTAAAGGTTGGGAAGCCTCCTGAGGGAGTTTATCACTGACGGCCAAACAGGAAGCTTGATTATGAACCTTAGCATAGAAACTTTGAGCTGAGTTAGTAACCATACATTTGCAATATCATAGTGCAAGGGTAGGGAAGAATCTGCCCCCAAGATCAATCACCATATATCTCCCAAGATAACTACTCAATTGTGAAGCGATTCACTTTGAGTTAATTTCTAGCAAAAGGTAAAAAAATGGGCGCCCCAAAGGGGGTGACATGGCTATTTGAGCTGATGGAGTATCGAGACTAGTGGGCTATGATATTGCTTATGAACCTTGAATAAAGAGTCTGATTGAAGTGCATGTTGTATCTAAACTTATTGAAACATTGGGGATTTGAACACATCCTCTCAGAACATACACTTATTGTTTAGATTAGGCAAAATGGTTATCTCTTTTGTGTCGTGCTTTCATTTGTTACCTCAGGAAATCATCTATCAACACTAAAAACTCAAGGAAAACTCCAAAATTGCAGAAAACAACCAAGTCAATATATTTTAGGGCAGTTTAGCATGTAAGAGCAACTTCTTAGTGCGTAGGAACCATCTTTTAGTGCATTAAATCTTATCTTTGGCGTGTAAAGTCTTAACAGTAGTGCTTCAATAGAATCAAAAAATAAGCAGTGGCAGTTAGCGTGTCTTGAAAATAGTTTAGCGCATTGAAACATCGGCTTAGTGCATGGAAGTCTAACTTTAGCACATAGGGTTTAATTGATAGCGCATAGGTGGCTTATATTAGCGCATGATCTTGTGAACCAAAACTGGAGCAAAATAAAATAGTTTTAACCAGTTAGCACATAGCAGGGGGCAGTGTAGCGCGTAGGTATTTTCGTTAGCGCTTTGAGAACATTCTGTAGCGCATCACGTCTCTGTTTTAGCGCATAACCAAAACCAGAAAAATAGGGGGCAAAATAGAGGTCAAATTTCAAAATTTTGAGAACAATTTCACAAGCTTCCCTTCATCAGCCTAAACTTCACCAATCATAAAACCAAAAATAGAGTATCAAAAGCTATATCTAGAAGCAAATTTTAATCAAGCAAAGTTGTCTAAAATCTGAAACTACTCACACGATAAACACATCTATCCTATCAAAATCAGCAAAAATAATCACAAGTGGTAAATAGGTTCTTTCAAATCAAATGGATTCTTATCCCAAAACATACTTGTTTAAAACTCCTAGTTGTCAAATCAAGTTTCCATGTCAGGAAAGCTTGTATTCCATATCATTTAACGCACTTTGTCATGAAGGGGCATCTAAACCTTCACTTTGATAAAGTAAAACTTGAGTTTTCAAAACAAGCTAAACTAAATCCAAAACAAATCAAAGGAAACCATTAATCTCTTGTGCATGACTAATCCTCATATTCTAAGAAGAAAGAATATTTATCATAACACTAAGTTGAAGAAACCGCAACCAAGTCCTTTGAAATTTGCTAAAAGAAATAAATTTTTATAAATCAATCGTCAACTCTTCAAATCTCATTGAACATTCCTTCATCATATATGATTATATCTTCAAGACAAAACAAATGAATTTGACAAGGAACCATTGAGGAGCAGACCATTTTGTCAAAAGTCAGTATTTAGCCAACAAATAAACTTTGGAGGAAAGGTCAATCCAACATTATTTCCCGATGAGTGCATCGCATACAACATACCCAGATTCGAACTACCAACCCCTAAACAAAATATTGAAGAAGAGTTCATTCCTTTTGTCACAGAAAACTTCTACTAGATGCCTATTGTTACTCGCTCTCAATGAAACAAACAAAGTGAAATGCAATCAGAATCCAGCATGAATCGGAGATTATCAAATCCTTTCGAGCATCCGAATCTAGAGGACACCAGAATTTCTAAAGAACTTCTTCAAGAATGTCAAAAGAGCACTTCATTTCAAAGACTGGTAGAAAGACTCATGGAAAATGACAAGGAAAAATATTTACTCATGCTCACAAGCAAAGGGGTTAAACTACCTAAAGACTTTGACACAGACATTTTTAGAACAAGATCTCAACATTATGAATATCAAGAACGACAACGAGAAGAAGAGGCACATGACCCTGAACAAGATATTCCTAAACCAAATATACCTAAGCAAAACATCCCCGAACAAAACATACCATTCCATACACCATTTCAGCCTCGAATTAATGCAAGGGAAGAACTTTTCCCTCACCAAAATAATGCACCTTTGATTGCTCTTACTCAACAAATGCAAATGTTACAAAGACAAATGCAAGACATGCAACAAGGGACAACAGTACGGTATTCATTAAATGAAATTTGTCCTTATCCATTTGACAGAAGATTGAACATGGTACTTTTTCCTCCAAACTCAGACATTCCCAAGTTTGACAAGTATGATGGGAAAAGCGATCCCCATGATCATGTTCGATAATTCTGTACAACAAGTCCTGGATTTGCTCATGATGACACCTATTTGATGAGGTTATTCCCAAGAAGCTTGGGAGGACAAACAATGGAATGGTTATCCAAAATCACACCTCCTGTCAAATCATTCAATGAACTAGTTAACAAATTCATAACTCAATATTCCTATAACACTCAACATGCTATTACCATGTTAGATGTCTGTAACACCAAATAGAAAAACAATGAAACATTCATGGTCTTCCTTCAACGTTGGCAGCGTATGGTTTTGAGATATCCTCATGATATACCAGAAAAGGAAAAGATGGAAATTTTCATCGACAACTTGAATAGTGAGATGAGTTACAGACTCAAACTCCAATGCATACCATCTTTTGCTAAATTGATTGAAAATGGCATCCAAGTAGAGGAGATATGTGTCAACAAAAGGAACATTGAAATTTTTCAAAGAAGGAACGAATTCATCCAATTACAACAACCAAAACAACAACAACTTGGACAAATCCAGATTCTGGACCAGAAACAAAAATAATGGAAATAACAGAGGAAATGAATCAAATGATGATAAATCAAAGTAGCCCATGCTTACATTATTAGGTAATCCTCAAGCTACAAAGAATCCCAAAGGTGCTAACCCAGGCACTAAAACTTATGCACCGAATACCAATCAAGATCAACTCAACACCAACAACACTAACAATACCCAAAACAATAACACAAATAGGGGACCTAATCCAAACTCATGGGGTAATGTAACTAACTTTCTGAAACGCATTTATACACCACTATGGAAATCACTGGAGTCAGCATTCAGAGAACTCTTGGCAAACAAAATTATCTCTTTACCAACAATCAACAACTTTGAACCACAAATCAAACCACCCGAGTGGAATGACTCACACTTTTGTGATTTTCATCACAACAAAGGTCATCAAACAAATGATTGCATGAGGCTGAAAAACATTGTTCAAGACATTATTGATAGAGGTGATTTAACAATCGATGGTCTCAAACCAAATGGTGACCACTGAGCTTTAAAGAATCCTCTTCCAAAATATAACAAGGATGGAGCTCCAACCTCAAAAGATACATGTGGAGCTCGTATCAATCACATATACAATAACACCATCAATCACATATCAACTGAAGACAATCAAGTCAATGTTATCACAATCAAAGACAGGCATGAACCTGAATCCGTCAATGTAACAACTAGAGCTCAAAAATATGTCTTGAAGGGACATATGTCAACAACAAATACCGTACCCAAAATTCAATATGATCTAATCAGTCAATTAGGAAAAACTCCTGCTCAAATATCTATACTTGAGTTGCTAAAACTTTCGCCAAACACAAAGACATATTGGAACAAGCATTATTGGAAACAAATGTACCTCAAGATCTGGATGCTAACAAATTCCAAACCATGGTGGCTCATATGACAGGACCTCATAACCTCACTTTTTCTGAACATGATAATATCTCATTAAGCCATCTACATAATACTCCACTCCATATTGAAGTCATGGTCTATAAACACCGAGTAAAATGAGTATTAATAGATGGAGGAGCTGGACTTCATATTTGTACCTTAAAAATTATCCTTGCATTAGGCTTCTCTAAGGAGTCTATTGGTCCACGCAAGAAGATCACTATAAAGGCATATGATGATGAGGAAAGATCCTCTAAAGGAACAGTGGTGTTACCAATTTAGGTAGGATCGATACAAAAGGATACTATGTACTAGGTCTTAGACATAGACCTCACATACAATATCTTATTAGATCGACCGTGGATACATGAAATGCAAGCAATACCCTCCACATATCACCAGTGTGTCAAATTCCCCTACAATGGATAGGAGGTCTCTATATATGTTGATCATAATCTATTTCAGCATTGTAATACTGTGGGGGCAGCCCAAGACAATTTAGTTCCGTATAATAGAGAGAAACTAAATTCCTCAGCACAAGACCTTCAACAAGAAAAGTCTAAATCATTACCTAAAGATTTTAAGAAGAAAATGAAGATCAAAGAACAAGGCATGGGAGAATACTCTTTGGAACCCATGTGTTTGGCCAACTTACCAACATCTCCTAGATCTCATGATTTACCTATAGCATCAACACATCAAGCAACTCAACCCATCACCAATTTTGATGGCACATTTATCCAACTCAGCACTCTAGCACATGAATCAGAGGAAAAGGACATCCTTAGTTGGCTATACAAAGATGAGGAAGAAGACATAGCAGCTACTATGGAAGTAGCTATACCGACTCACCTATATGGAAAAGGCTACTTAATCATGCAACAAATGGGATACAATGGAAAAGGACCTATTGGAAAACGTCAGGAAGGGGTCATAGAACTATTAGATCCTCCTTCACAATTCAGTAAAGACAAAAAGGGATTGGGCTTTGAACTCACTCTACTACCAAGGATAGCACCACGCAAAAATCAAAAGCCTCAGTGGAAAGCAAAGAAGAAGTACAAAGAAGATTCCTAGCAAGAGGCGCTATTTGAGTCAGTTGAGACAATACGCAAAGAACATGAATATCAAGAACAAAAGCACCATCAAGAGAAGCCCATCATTCAAAAGAAGGCGGCATCTACAGAAGTCCATCATATTCAAGAACAAATATCCGGCAAAAGGGAATCATCTCCTGATTGTATCATTCCTCTTCGAGAAGAGACAATATATGAACAAATGTAAAAAGTGGAAGCAGGATCGGACCCAGAATTAGAGAAAACTATCAAACTTGTATCAATCATCAAAGACCTATTCTCACCATACAACATACCAATTAATAGCATAGATAGAATCTGGGATGATACCTCTGAGACTGATTCCAATGAATATGAATGGGGCATTTGTTCTACCACTACTGAAGATACTTGTGCAAAAGATAGTTGTACACCCACCTCTCACAAAGAACGCAACACAGAATCTAGACCACTTGAATTTAGTCCACAACATATCTATGAGGCTAAGGGAAGCAAGCAGCAACATTATGCGCAAGTCTATACAGAAAATCATACCATCAAAGACCTTGACAAGATCCTTAACTTCTTTAACACCCAGGCCAACCATGATGAAACTTCCATCCTGACACTTACAACAATCAAACTTGATCCACCTAATGAGTCCTTGCCACTTGTCTTTCCAGACCTCATAGACTGGGACGAACCTGAAACTCAAGATATACCAATTTTCCCAAATGATGAATCCATTATCCATTACTTATGTACCGTTAACCCAGAGACAGACTCTACTAGTGACCAAAGTAACAATGTCTACAACCAGGGGAGTGCCAATTCTCTCAGTCACAAAAATGAGCAAAATAAAAGATATACTACTGAAAACCAATCAACGACAGCAATAGATCACACAAAATAAAAATAAAGGATGCATCTGAGGGTGAAAACCTTTTTGAGGCACCTAAAGATGGGAGACTTGACACTCTTCCTGAGAATTATCATGAGCGATCACCCATATTGATTGAGCCCACTCAATCAATCAACATTGATACTATAGAAGCAACCAAAAATATACACCTTGCAGAATCTCTGACAGAGGAAGAAAGATCATAATTTATTAAATTTTTTAAAGAAAAGCAAATCAATTTTGCTTGGTCATATGCAGATATGCCTGAGATTGATCCACAATTAATCATGCATCATTTATCCATTTCTCTAGGAGCTAAACCACTCAAGAAAAAACTAAGAAAAATGAATCCACATGTAGCACTCATTGTCAAAGCTGAGTTGAAGAAACTATTAGATGTCGGCTTTATCCGACCCATCGACTATGCTAAATGGATTTCCAACATTGTACTAGTATCAAAACCAGATGGTAGTATCCGAATATGCACTGACTTTAGAGATGTCAACAAAGCCTATCCAAAGGATGACTTTCCTTTGCCCAGTATTGACATAATTGTAGACCTCATAGCAGGCCATGCAATGCTATCACTAATGGATGGTTTTTCAGGCTATAATCAAATCAAGATAGCCCCAGAGGATCAAGATAGAACAACGTTTACCTGTCCATGGGGAATGTACTGTTGGAATGTCATGCCTTTTGGCTTAAAGAATGCAGGAGCAACTTATCAACGAGCAATGACAACAATCTTTCATGACATGATGCATACCTTCATGGAAGACTATGTGGATGATTTACTAGCTAAATCCTTCACCCGAGCAGAACATCTAAGAATCTTGGAAAATATTTTTTATAGATTGGAAAAATTCCAAGTCAAGCTCAACCCTAAGAAGTGTGTCTTTGGGGTTACATCAGGAAAGTTACTAGGCTACATAGTTTTAGTTAAAGGTATTGAAGTGGATCCAGCAAAGGTACAAGCCATTATAGAGATGCCACCCCCAAATAATATCAGCCAACTTAGATCTCTACAAGGATGACTCCAATCAATCAAGCGATTCATTGCTCAACTACCAGATAAAAGTCTCCCATTCAATCATTTGCTACATAAAAATGTACCGTTCAGATGGGAAGCCAAATGTACAGAATCTTTCTATCAAATTAAGCAATATCTAATGAACCCACCAGTTCTAGTACCACTGATAGCAGGGAGGCCACTCATTCTCTATATTTCAAAAACATATATATCATTGGGGGCATTATTAGCACAAGAGAATCAACAAGGCAAGGAACGAGCTATCTATTACATCAGTAGGACATTGAATGGATATGAACTCAACTATACGTTCATTGAGAAAGCTTGTCTAATAGTGGTATTTGCCTCTCAAAAATTCCGGCACTACATGCTCACTCACACAATTAGGCTAGTTGCAAAAATTGATCCTGTCAAATATTTACTCAGTAAAGAAGCTCTTACAGGCCGATTGGCTAAATGGGTCATGATCCTCAGTGAATTTGATATCCACTACATAGAATGAAGGGCTATCAAAGGACAAGCAATTGCAGATCAACTAGCAAAAGCACCACTACCTAAAAACAAACTATGGAGATCGAATTTCCAGATAGAGACGTTCTTGCTCTCTCCACCAAATAATGGACCTTATATTTTGATGGATCCTACATGCAACATGGCTTGGGTGTTGGCATTTTGTTCATCACCCCTGAAGAACACACTATACCAAGACAATATAGGCTTATGTTTCCTTGCACAAATAACGTGGCTGAATATGAGGCATTGGTTATAGGCATCAAACTGGCCATAGAATGGAGAATCACATAATTAAAAGTCTATGGAGATTCACAACTAGTCATCAATCAAATCAACAATGACTATTAGACAAAGGACGATAAGCTACTACCATACAAGTGGATGGTGGATGATTTCAAACAATATTTTGTACAAATCACTTTCGAGCAAATACTAAGGTTGGACAACAAAGCAGCCAATGCAATGGCTACTATTGCCTCACTACTACAAATTCTAGAGCAACGGAGTCATTACGAGTTTCTGGTAGAGCAATTGTTTTCCCCAGCCTATGATCATTTTGAATCCCATGTTATCTATGCCTTGATCGGTTCTGATTCTCCATTATATGGACCAATATATGACTATCTTAAGAGAAATATCCTACCAATTGACCTGTCTCGAAACCAAAAACGTAACTTTATTTGGCAAGTTACCCATTATATTCTTACTGCTGATACTTTGTACCGTTGAGGTCTAGATGGTACTCTTCTTTATTGTCTTGATCATAATGAATCTAACTCCACTTTACACAAGCTTCACGAAGGTATCTATGGCACACATTCAAGTGGTACTACTCTTGGTAAAAAGCTTCTAAGAATGGGATATTACTGGCCAACAATGGAAAAGGACTCTTATCATTTTGCAAAGAAATATCCTAAATGCCAAATCCATGGCAATCTTATACATGCACCAGCACAGGAACTGTAGCCATTCACGACATCCTAGCCCTTCTATCAGTGGGGACTAGACTTGGTCGGCAAAATTCATCCTCCATCTTCAAATGGACACAAGTTTATTATAACTGCAATAGAATACTTTACCAAGTGGATAGAAGTAGTCCCCATGACCACCATGACTGGGAAACAAATTGCCTCTTTTATCCTTAATTATTTGATTTGTAGATATGGCATTCCAAGTTCCATCATCACAGATAATGGGTGACCTTTCAAAAACCAAGATGTACGAGAAATATGTGAAAAATTCAAAATCCAACGTTGTTTCTCTACACCTTACCATCCATAGGGGAATGGTCAGTCAGAAGCATCCAACAAAACAATATTGAAAATCCTAAAGAAAACAGTGAATGATGCAGGCAAAGATTGGCATATACAACTCAATCCAACACTTTGGGCATACAGAACTAGCATCCACACACCTACGGGAGCTACACCATATTCATTGGTATATGGATCAGAGGAAATTTTACCCTTGGAGGTAGAAATTTCATCTCTCAGAGTCTCTTTGAAAGGCTTAATCCTAGATGAAGAGTATCGAGTTAACCGACTACAAGAGCTTAAACTTCTAGATGAATGACACCAACATGCCTACACTCATCTAAAAGCATATCAGCAATGCATGTGTAGGAGCTACAACCACAAGGTCATTCCCCGAATCTTTAAAATTGGCCACCTAGTACTCAAAGAAAATCTTAGAAATCAGCAAGATCGGGAAAAGAAAGGGAAATTTGAAGCCAACTGGTTAGGTCCCTATGTCATCATATCAGCTATGGATTAGGTGCCTATCAGCTAACAACTTCAAAAGGAGATGTGCTCGATGAACCAACTAACAACATACATCTCAAGAAATATTACACTTGAGTAGTCTAATGCACGGAAAAGTCAAAAAAATCAAAAAATCAAGAAAAAGCAAATAAAAAGGTACAATAAAAGCAACTGGTGAAAACCTGGCAACAGGCGGTATTGTGAGAGGATGACTTCCTTATCTATATCCATACCCTTATATCCACAGTCTTATTAGCCATCGCCTGACATATTTATCATGATATCCATCCAGGACATATTTAGCGTAGTCACTATCCTGGTTTATCCGCATATCCTATCACTGCATCTCACCATGGTTTGGTAATCACTGTACATATCCACATTAAGAGGTACACTTGGCTAGGGGCGGTATAAAATTGCAACACATTCAGACCATCAGAATTTGTCACAAACTCAGAACATCATATCCAGCAAAACAACACTCACACGATTACAAAGCAAAACATGGATCATTCAAACAGGATTCACAAAATATGATAGATGATTTTCTGAAGTATCAAATGTTGCATATTGCATAAAGTTTTGAATATTTTTGCATTTAAAATTTTTGAATTGTTGGATCCTCTATATGTTCTCAACAATGCTTCCAAGCTAGAGAACAGCATGGGGAGTCCAATGTTTTCTTAGTTTTCTGTCTGTGAGACGATCATCTGTACTGTGTAAAAACTTGTCTTGATACATGATTCACAACACATAACTAAAGACATGATTCCACTATACACATACAAATGGTTTAATCTTGTCTATTTCTACACAATCTGCACTCGAGTCATCCGTGTTCAATTATACCTTGATGCTTGTGCTATCTTGCAAAATCAAAAATCATGTAAATTTTTGTCAGGTCATTATGGTTCAATTATACCATCATGCTTGTATAAATTTTCAACATATCCCCAAAACAAATCAATGCTCACTGATGATGCATACAAAGAAAGCAAACAACATGTGGCTATACAAAGATGACAAATGCAGAATGAGGATGCTCAAAAACAATTAGTTGCATATCATTTTACAATTAGTTCCATATCAATTTACAATTGGTTGCATATCATTTTACAATTAGTTGCACAACATATCATATCATACATCTCATTTTCAAGATACATCTCACAACATATCATATCACACATCTCATTTTCAAGATACATCTCACAGCATATCATATCATACATCTCATTTTTAAGATACATCTCACAACATCATACATCATCACGTCCTATTCATCAAAAATAGCATCGCATACATCTATCTCAGCATTGCATCATCATAGAATAATTAAAAGCATATAGAAATCATAATCCATAACACATCACACAAGGATCAAAGGAAATAGTGTCATATATATCTCAAAAAATGATCAATGTACAAAATATGTCATGTCTATGCCAATACAACAAAATGATCAAAATACAATAGAGACAATGTCTCTCAGGTATGACCATCTCCTAAAGGAGATGGTCTCACTGCAGATGTCCCAACACCTAGATCTCTAGGTGGATCCTATCTAAGATGCCCTGACATGCCTCTGCTCTCCCTCCTCAACCTAGTCTCTCGAGATTGACTCGATCTCGACTGTGTAAAACTTTGCACTCTGCGCTCCCTGGGCACTGCATCCTCATAATGGCGTCAGTAATACTCCACCTCCTTGGCTCTCAAAGCCAACTCTCTCAAGGTGTCTCTCATAGGGCCACCTACTGCTACTCTCTGCAGACTCGCTGCAAGCTCCTCTGTTCGAGCCCGTCGCTCTATCTCTGTATCCCGCTCTATAGTTAGCTGAGTAATCTGATGTTGATGCTCCAACAATTGTGTCTGCAAATGTTGTACTGAAAACTATAGCGATCTAATCTGTGCATCCTCCACATGCATAGGAATCTGCATCTGTAGGGGTACTTGTGAAGGGGTACCCCCTATCCCTCTACCTGTGCTCATTGTTGGTGGAGGTAATACATCAGATCTCCTCCTCTGGGCTGGTCATCTAAAATCATCATACCTTCCAACTACCGCTATCGAATCCCCAACCCCCTCCTCCCCCCAACTCTGATAGCCAAACCTCCTCTCCCTCTATCCACCACCACCTGCCGCCCTACTCTCTCACCTTGTACTCCTCTACCACCACCATTTCCACCACTCTCTCCTCTCCTCCCTTGATCCAATGTCCTCCTCTCCCCTCGTCAACCTCAACCACCTCCCTCTCCATCTCTGTCATCTCCTCCATCACCACCTCCCTCATCTACCTCCTCATCATCATCGAAAGCGAGAATCATCTCTGTTGGATCTAATATCTGGGCCACTGCATGCGCTGCAAAGAGTTCTGCGAACTCATCAGTTATCCCTACATCCACTATCCTAGGGGCATAATCCTAAATCTGACTAGCTAAATGAAAGAACTCCTCCACTGTCGTCGCTCTATCAATCATAGGTCCCCAATTTGGAATGTCTTGTCTCCGTCAAGCATAAAAACATGCTCCCTATGGAATCCCCTATTGTCGACCATACTGCCACAACACCCAACTATGCAAAAACCTCTCAATAACAAAGGGCGTCTGCCCTATCAAATACCCGGACATGAATACATGAGGCATCTCCATCCCATCCTCTACCCATACCTCGCAACCTATATATATTCACCAAACGATCGTATCAATATCATCGAACACTCTCCTCTAGTGCTCTAGTTTTCTCAGCTTATGCTAGACAACTATCCCTCTATATTCGTATGCATACGCACACCCAACAGGCCTATCTCTGTCTGCCAATGGCCTAGCTACGGGAATATGCTCCCACACCCATACCTATAGCAGTGTCACTCCAGCTGATAAACTGCCAGAACCCAAGTATACCACCTGATGTAAATCCCTGTATAGGTGGGCCAACATAGCTGACCCCCATGCAAATCAGTGACCCTACATCACCATATCCTCCAGAACCAATCCCCACCCCACTGCTAGTCCCTTCGACCTATGGTCAGGACATAAGAAACCACCTATGAAGCCTGCCAACACTGATGGTAGGGGAGCATAATCCAAATCTAGAAAATCCTACTAGGGGATCTCATACCCACAAATAGTATCATCTTGCAAGATTTGGTGAAGTGCCTCAGTCCCACCCTCCTCAGTTTGCTCATATGGTAGCAGTGTGCCTACAACCAGAATCCGTAGAATCCGATAGCAATCCTCAGGTGTCACTGTAATCTCGCCTGTCGCCAAATGGAAGGTGTTCGTGTCACTGTGCCACCTCTCTACCAATGCTGTCAATAAACCCCGATTCACAATGAACCAAGACATATCTAACAATGAGGTTAGGCCGCACCTCTCTATAATGTCTCTATCTGCTTGTATCAATCGTGGTATCAATGACCACAGTCTCAAAAATCACTCGCATGACTAAACCACTCCAAGACGCTCATGTCCAAAAGCAAAGCAAGTCCAATATCAGTTTCATCATCAAAACATAGATATCAAGATCAAATTCATATCAAAAACTTGAAAACTTTGAAACATCTAAATCAAGCTCTACATCATATCAATCCATATCAACTTGTAACACAACTCAAGTTTCACAATCATATCAACTTGTAACACAACTAAAGTTTCACATCCATATCAACTTGTAAAACAAGTCAAGTTCCATGATCAATGTAGCCTGTAAAACAACTCAAGTTCCATGATAAATGTAGCCTGTAAAACAACTCAAGCTCCACAAATCATATCAAAACACATTCATATCAAAAACCATATCATATTGAATTTGCATCAAATCTATATCAACTTAAAATATCGTAAATCAAATCAAGTTATATTAGAACTCATATCGGACAACTCATCAAAACAATGATAGTAAACACATAGATCGACAATTTGCACCTATCCCGGCAGAACTGGCATCAACCTACCAATTTTATTCATTCACAAATCACACTATACCAAAAATTTTGCCTATGCACTAAACAATCTTGTCTACGCGCTAAACTGCTTAGCATGCGCTACCCTATCATCTCCAAGCACTACCCAATCTACCCTATGCGCTAGCAAAACCTATGTGCTACCCTTTTCTTCCTAAGCGCCACCTAACTTATCCTACAAGATACATTACCCTATGTGCTATTCTATCCTACATTTGCACTACATGTCTAGCCCTATGCGCTAGGTCATACCTACGTGCTATCTAGCCCTACCTATGAGACCTCCTAGAAACCCTATGCGCTAGGTATCTCCTATGCGCTACCCGTTCTATTCGCTACGCTACCTTGTGATCTCGGTGCGCTAACCTAATCCTATGCGCTATCCTAACCTACCAATACGCTATCCTACTCCTTCCGAACGCTACCCTAGTTTATTCAACCCGACGTGCTACGAAATATTTCGTATGCGCTATTTCTTGACCCCGACATGCTAAAATGTAAAATCCGTGTGGTAAATTGCAAAAACCAACTAAAAATGATAAAATCAATAATAAAAAAGGGGTCAAAAAGGTTGACTTACCGGTGGTCCATACGCTATAGGCCTCTGATACCTTTGCACGTGCTCGAATCGATGAGTAGAATATGGAATTAACATGTTGACTTATCTCCAAGTGTCACTTTCTCTCAAGTCAACAAGCACAAATGAGACAAAAAGAAATCACTTTTTCCCTTTTATAGGGTAAATCGAAATTAGGGTTCCGTGGAGGAACATAAAAATTGCTCGTGGTCTCATATCAAAAACTCGTAAACATCATTATCAGGAGATGAATCAATTTCTCGCATTCAACATAGACAAAAATTTACAATGCAATCACAACACATCAAATTTTCAATTTTTGATTCATCTCCCGAGGGGGCATTATCAACATCATTTACCAAATATGGGGCACGACATAAACATCTTGACATTAAAAGCTGATCATAACCAAATCATGACAACACATCATTTTCTTTGAATCAACATGTGCACACACATCACTTCAAAGAGGGGCAAAATGTAGACATATAAAAATGACCATATTCCTAAATGAATATTTTATGTTCATTCTTATATTTTAGTTAAATCTAATTTAACTAAATTCCCACATTCTTCTATTTAATTAAGTAAATTATTCAATTTATTTTGTTAAATTCACTTAACCCCTTTTCATCATTTAATTAAATAAATTATTTTATTTAATTAAATCCCTTCTTCTTACCTTTTAATTAAATTTACATTTAATTAATAATCTTCCCCAAATTGAATAAATCTAATTTATTCAATTTCCCAAATTGTAACCACATTGAAATAAAGTAATTTATTTTAATTAATTCTATTTTCCCTCACCCACTTGCAAAATCCTCCATCTCCCACTTGCATCCTAAACCCCATTCCTAAATTCTTCTAGATTCTTCTAATCCTAATCAACTTAACCCTAAACCCATTCATTATCCCTTTTCCCTAAATTTGAGAAGGTCACTTCTCAAATTTGGAGTAAAGTCTTCAAAAGGCATTAAAGTCTTTATCTATTCAACAAGCTGAATACCCCCAAATTTGGAAGGACTTTTACAAATTTTTCCACAAATTCTTCAAACCATTAATGGTTAACTAACCCTTAGTAGCATGGTAAGAGACTTTTTGACTAACTTAACCTCCATCTAACCCAAGGGTCTCATCAAGCATTTATTGCTTTGACTATGGTTATCCCTTTAACCTTTGCACAAGAGTTTACCCCTTGGGTAAAAGCTTTATCCAAAGGATAACCTTAACCCTTACCCCCTAAGGTAACCATGAGGTCTTCTCGAGCATTTAATGCTTCTTACATCTCCCCTCAACCAACCTTATGTTGACAATTGTCACCATTTCATTGGTGAAAATTGAAAACATGGATTAACAACTTTCAAACTTGACCCTTGATTAACTCTTTCAATCCTAGCCTTCCATTGCCTTATTTTTACTATAAATAGAGCTATCATCCCTCCATTTTAAAGATCCATGCAAGCTTTTAGTATCTCATTTATGTTCAATTTTATTAACACATCTAGTCTCTCTTTGTAATAGGAATTAATCCAATAAGCATTTTAGACTATTTCCTTTATCATTAGCTTAACTCATAAACTAGTATATCATGTTAGGATAGTATTGCTACTAATCTTGTCATCTTATAATCTATTTTATTGCATTTGTAGAATCATGCATAAGTAGGATGCATTTGCATAATTAAAACAATCATAAGCATCCCTCGTTCTTGCATTTGCCATCTCTAAGCCACTTTGCTCAATGATCTGAGAGCAAAGGCATTGGCTTGAGGGACCTTGTGAGATAGAAAACCATGGAACCAACCTTGGGAAGTTGAGTCATCCTTCATGGCTCCATAACTTGCACCAAGAAGTCCCATGGGTGTGTGGACAAGCCTCTTGGAGCTTCATTTTTCACATTTTAAGTTTCATAGCCCCGCTTTTCCAACATACAGGTTGGATGATAATATTTCTTGGATGGTTGTTCATCGAAGGAGGAAAGGTCCTTCACCTTCTCCCATTACTCTTCTAGGGTCACTAAAAGAGATTTCCATTGTTTAGGGTTGGGACCCTTCTCTCTCACTAGTTTCTAGCTCTAGTCAAAAGCTCCCTCTCCCTTCTCCTCTTTCTTCTTTCCTCTCGTGAGTTTTCTTTTAGCCAGTTTGTTTCTTCAGTCAAAATTCTCTATTTTAAAAAAATGCTTATGCCTTTTTGATTTTTGGTTGTCTCACTACTCGTGAGATCCCTGTATTTTGCATGGATGACTATTATGTAAGGCTTCAGGCCCTATCCTACTTTATCTAATCAAAACTAACACCCAATTAATCCTTGGTAGTTTAGGCTAGTAGATAGTGTGAGATTGAGACTAAGACATATTTTCACATCTCCCTAGACTTCTACTAGGTACCAATAATTTTCTTGCATGTAACAAAATGGATTTCTCCTCATAAAGAAAGGAGGCCTAAATATGATCATAGCCTCTTTTTAAATATCAATGTACTCAAAACTAAATCTAACTACTCTTAATACTTATGTATAATATACTTGTAGAAACACCTAATGATATGCTCCAATAAATGTAATTGGGATTTATACACTATAAACTATTAGAAATGGATCTAATAAAAAGTAGTTAGGATTAGGATAAATTGAAGTCTATGAATAGGATCAAATATAAAAATTGTTAAAATTAGAATAAATTTTAGTCTATAAAAAAAATCAAATACAACATATTCAATATCTATTTTTATCATATTTAATGTACTCAATATCTATATTTATGAAATAGGAAATCCTATGAAAAATAAAAAATAAAAAAAAATTAATTAGAATCTTTTTATGAAAAATAACAATCCTTACATTCTAAGAACTTCTCTAAATTTCAAAACTGCACTACACTTCTGAATTCATTAGATAACCAACTTAATATATTCGTACAAAATCTAAGCTTACACCATAAAATCTTCTAGGAGGCCCCCATCGACGAGGCCCCCGACTCAAAGCACGTTGAGGAATGGTCTTTGCGCATTACTTTTCACAGATGATGTAGCGTATACCACTTTCAGAGTACAATAAAAATGCATCGAGGGATTAATCGGATATGGTCATTCTTAGCAACATCGTGGATCCAATCATTATTTTGAAAGCTTTGACTTGGTAAAAGCTGCGCTGCTGCTAACTCCATAAATCTATATAAATTCGTTCCAGGTAATGGAACGCTCACACAATTTCATTTGGTCGTGCATGCGTTTGAGAAATTCGTTGCAATATATTTCCAAAATTGTTCACATGGAATTCGGAAAGTGCAATGGAAATGCATTTATTGCTCTGTCATCTCTTCAATTCTAGGTCCATTTCTAAATAGAAATGGACGTAGAATTGAAGAGATAACAGAGGAAGAAGCTGCAATAAAGAAGACTAATTTTACATACAGTTCTAAAATAGAGTATTAAAATCAGGGGTAATCTGCCTTTGAATTCTGTGTATGCAGATAATGTTTTAATGGTTGTGTGAGTATTGTTGTTTGTTTATGTATATAATTTTTTAAATTTCAATCAGCTGGTTAAGAGGGTAGGTCTGCCTTAGATTTATTATCCACTCAATGACAAGAGTTGGCCCTTTGTGTTGAACGGATTATGCATGCCTTCACTAGAAACAAAACCTAAAAAATTATCCTTTTGTATTGCATTTCTTCTAGATATCAAGTTAATCAACTTGCTTTGAAGGGATTGTTTTTCAAACCCTTTTCACCGTGTAAGATGTGGTTCACATAAGGTGAACTTTTTTTTGGCAGAAGCTTGGGAGGCTATCAAGCCTTCGCTTCTTTGGAATGGGTTTTGTTGCAGGGATGGCATTTCTTACAACCAAAATAACAGTTGGCGGTCACCTCTTTTGTAAGATCAAGGTTGCCCTTTTTGCTCATTTACTAGGGTAACCAATTTGAAGTTTCACAAGAAACATATTCAATACCTGTAAAATTGATTCTTTCGAATTTCTCTGAGTCACATGTTCTAGGATGAGACTAAAGCCAGGTGAGTAATCAGGACTACAAGGCTTTTAAAACTATTTTAAAAGCTATTCATCTTGATATATACCATGGTTGAAATATTGGTAGTGCGATCCAAACACTACAAGCTGCATCTCGGTTATGATTTGTTCTCTCTGCATTCACCTATGATGCCTAGTTTAAACCTGAGATGACATTTGCTGTCATTGATTTCAGTTTGGCTATGGAGATTTCTCAATGCCTAGTCTACTATTTTCTAGCGTAAATTACCTCACTTTTCCTAGTGTATGTTAGCGAATGTCGAATGTCAGTTATTATACTGTCTAGTTAGCTGGTTATGTTGTTATCGGTTTCACCAACTGCTTACTATTACTATTTTATAAGTTCATTGGCAGTGCTGATCAGAAACAAATTTGAAATATCCAAAAAAATATTTTCGTATTTTTTCTAGTTTTTTTTACATATTAGTAATTGGGTTTTTTGAAGGTCTTCAGGAGATTTTCAGCTCTTGAAACTTTGGCATATACTTTCAGGACTTCACCTTCAAATCTTGGAGACCTTTCCAACAACTTAAACCGCTCGCAATTTCAAATCCCTAGTAGAAAGTTAGGTCTAATCAAAGTTAGGATAAAATTTGATATAGTTTTTATGAAAATTTCGTAGTTTTGGATTTTATTATGTAATAAACAAATATGACTATTGAGTTTCGATTTTCAAGTGGTTTTGGTGACCTTTGGAATCTCATGAACTGTTATATGTTGGATTTTCGAATTGTATGGATTACTTTTTGGCTTGCTTCAATTCTGTGTTTACCTTGTTTGTGTAAGCAAATCCACAATACTGCAAGTTATCACTCAGGGGTTGTCATCCGAATCTATAATTCAAATCAAGTGCATTTCTAGTTTATGGAATAGCATAATCATTTTACAATTACATTGTGTCAGAGGCACCATCTATGCTACGAATGTGATCTGTGAGGCTTGTGGAGAATGATGTTAGCATCTCGAAGTTGTTGATTACAGTAGTGGACATGGAGATCGCTAGGGTGGGAAGAAAAGCGATAGAGAAGAATAGGAATATTTGCTATAATTTTACGATGAGCAGTAGACATCCATAGGCGGAATGAGAAGAGGAGGATAGGCTAGGTGAAGCACAATCAGGTGCTTTTCGATTTGAAGGGAAAATGTACAATCTGGATTTACGATCATCAATTCCCTTTTTCCAAAAAGTTTTTAATGTTCTCTTGATAAATTCACTTTGTGCATATGTTGTTTTGATATCTACATTTTCGTGTAGACATGGAGGGTGCAGGAAAATAATGCTGAATTTGGTCTCGAAGGAGTTCATTGCATTTGTTAAAAGATTCTCTAGTCTTCTAATGCATCCAACTGTGCATTCCTTGAAAGTACGTTCCATGTGAACTTTCAAATTTTATTTGCATATGATCATGCAAGGAGATCAATTATCATGATATCCTTGGGGACTGGTTAAAGATAGCATTGTGAATGAAGCTTTGTATTCATCGTGAAGGTAGAAATAAGGTAGTTAGAGTTAGTTATAGACGTACATGGCAAAGTATCATGATGATTTTTTCATTTAAAGGATGCATTTTGTGGAATAAGGTGCAACAAGATTGATATTGTATGTTCAAGTTTATAATGAAGAAATGGTCATTTTAAATTTAGTGCAATATTGAAGCTCTATATTTCTCATATCATAAGCACCATTAAGTCTATTGTATTTGTTGACAAAATCTACTACTGTCAACGTGTAATATATTTAAAATAAAAAATTAGAATAACTTTGAAGTGATTTGATAATAGCATGGTGGTCATAGGTTAAAAATCACAATGTGAGCTTATAAAAATAAATTTTTGTTCTATAAAATCAAAGTTTCAGATGATTTGGAGTGATAATTTTAATGAGGGATAAGGTTAATGATTTCTATTAGTCTTCCAATAGTATTCTATAGACTTCACAAGGGATGTTATTATTTGCTTGATCTTAACAATGCACATTTTAGAGATAACATTATTGTTCAAAGATCACATTATTTGTCGGGATTATATTATTTGTATATAAATAAGTTTTCAGTAATGCAATTCTCTATCTTGATAGTGTTAATTATTCAATGATTCTTAATGTTTTAGTTATGGGACAAGGTGGTTTCGTTTTACCATTGTAAATATATATCAAGTGGAATATTTGATATTTTTATAAAATCTATTAAGATATCTTCTAGTAGTTGAATAGAAGTGAAGACATTATATAATGCATATTAGCAATTTTTTTAGTGGCGAATTGTGTAGGTCGATCATGTCAGAAAATTGGCAAATAAAACTGTTACACAAGTGGTCGAATTGCCTCATGTTCATGCAAAATATGTCCCATGGCCCTTTTTTTTGCCACCTTGTGGTTGGTCATTATTTTTGAAACACTGTTTATTCGCCACCAGATCATACACGTCTTGAATATTTATTAGTCATAATTTCACCCTGAAGTTTTTCAGACGAATGCAAGAAACCACCGATGGACACTCATGCATTTGCCAATATCGACATAGGAATTTTTTAAATTTTGAGGGGCCATATCACCGATAAAATTAATTATTTTGTTCTTGAGGCCAACCCGATTTCTCCCCCACTAGTATTGAACATTAATGCCAACTCCAAAATTCACCTTCAAATTTAAAATTGCACCCCCTTAATCTAGCTCAATTTCGCCAAATTTCTATATCCCAATTGTAGAGTGGCATGTAATTCACCAAAATTTATTTCATATAATACATGAGAAGGTGACAATTTACATTTTACACCTTGTTCGGATCGGTTTGCATTTCCATAATATACATGCTCTTCTCTGGACACAAGTTGCTAAGGAATTCTTTATATGTTGAGTCGCTGACGGACCCTGTCACTATGAAACTAATGATAAGTGACAAAGGATATAAGATTTATGTTATTTTTTTCTATATTGAGTTGTTAGTGTCTTTGTGTCTGTCATTTTGATTTCAAAATTTTCTTGCAGCTTAGCTGTTATGGCTTAGTTTTTTTCCATTTTAATCTGTTATTCTTTACATAGCATGCATTGTTACAACAAGGTCTACACTTCTAGAATCCACATGCTCTTCTCTCGATACTAGTCGCTGAGGAATTCTTTAGATGTTGTGTCACTGACGAACCCTGTCACTGTGAAAATAACGGTAAGTGAAAAAGGATATAATATTGATGTTAGTGTTTACCATTTTGAGTTGTTAGTGTCTCTGTGCCTGTCATTTTGATTTCAGAATTTTATTACAACTTAGCTATTATGGCTTAGTTTTTCCCATTTTAATCTATTATTATTTACATAGCATGCATTGTTACAATAGTTTGTACTTCCATAATCCACGTGCTCTTCTTTGGACACAAGTTGTTGAGGAATTCTTTAGATGTTGAGTCGTTGACAAACCCTAACACTGTGAAACTAACAGTAAGTGACAAAGGATATAAGATTGATGTTAGTGTCTCTGTGTCTGTCATTTTGATTTTAGAATTTTCTTGCAACTTAGCTGTTATGGTTTAGTTTTTTCTATTTCTATTATTCTTTACATAGCATGCATTGTTACAACAAGCTACAAAGTTTATCTATTTTATTTTTCCCTCTTTTTATCTATTACAGTATTTCGTAGCCTGTAGGAATCAAATTCCTTCTTGCAGTTTTTGTTAGTAAGAGATATCAAGTGGTAGGACTCCTGAAAGTGATGGAGGGAGGCCATCCAAATGCATAAATAATAATATAAGGTCATACTTTAGAACTTGATCAAGCAAAGCTACAACATCAACACTTGCACTCGATGCCTCTGGCTTTATCGCAGTGAATGTTCTAATGGGTACCTAGAGTAGCTAGACTAAAACAGTTGTCTTGGTTGACAACATCAGTGATGCTATTGCTAACAATGTCACTGCTGCTAGAAGTGTTGATGATGTTGTTGTTGATAATGCCATAGATGTTGGTGTAAATGATGGTGATGTTGCTTCTAATAATGTCAGTGATACTGCTACTAACAATGGCGATAATACTGCTACTAACGATACCAATAATGTTGCTCCTGTCAATGCACGAAAGAGGGGAAGAAAATCAACAACAAAAATTGGGCAAGACTACGATGTGACAAGGTCATTTCAGATAAGTTGGAGTTCGAAGTACACATTCATTAAGCTAGTGCCAAATCTAGAGAAAGGCAAACCTCCAGTAGAATGCATGTGTACAATCTATACTTGGAAACATGGTAAGGACAAAAAACTGCATCTGAAATTGGATACAATAGAAAAGAACATCGGTAAACTTTATGAGAAATGAACCATAGACGGAATGGAAGTATCAATGGCTAGATGGAAAAACAAGGAAGAATGTAAGCATGTCAGGTATGCAAAGGAATTTAATGTGAGTAAAGAAAAACAGAAAGAGAAAGGAAAACGCATGGGTTCACTTGAAGCTCAATTTTAAAAGGTTATGGATGAAACATATATGTCCAAAACTGTTCAGTTGGCTACTCTTTTTAATCTTTTGAGCAGAGGCCGTCCTATGACAAACTACTTTGATATTGCTAGATTATTAAGATTTCTCAATGTTCCAAGATATCCTGCAGCTCATTGGTCAGTAAATAGTGGATGGGATTTGGGGATTTGTCTTGTTGAAGTGGAAATAATTGATCTATGGGAAAAATTAAAGGAGTCAAACTATATTGCATTATCTTTAGATGAAGTTACAATGGTGGACAATACTTATTGGATGTGTATGCATGTGTATACTATCCATAACCATGTCTAACACCCTCATCTACTCTGTGTTGTTAAGATGGAGAACACCAATGCACAAAGTATGTATGAACTGGCTAAGAAATATATAAATGAAATTGTTGGTATGGATGACTTTAAAATTGCCAAAAAGCTAGTGTGTCTAGAAGCAAATAGAGCTGCAGTGATGCAAGGTCATAGCAACGATCTATGTGTAAAGATACAAATGAGCATTGCACAATATATGGTTCCCATTCACTGCATGGTGCATAGACTTAATTTAGCATGTAAGATTGTGCACAATCATGAAGAAGTAGCTAGAGTTGATGATCTAATTCACGAGCTCTATGCATACTTCTACCGTAGTCCCAAATATTTTTTAGAATTTCTAAAATTTGCTAAAGGTATAACCGATGGTATCAAGCTACTTAAGGATGTTGAGACCAGATGGATCTCCATTCATGGACCCGCGGAACGAGTTTTCTCAGAATATAGATCTCTAGTTGGTCTAATGTACAAACAAAGGAAAGATGCTCTTTTAATAATTATACATTTGGGTCTAATGTATCTAGAATAATTGTCATGAGCATTGATAATCAATATCTAGATGATTATCCATTCAATGATGAAGCATTTAGTAAATGGAATGAGATTATAGATTTGGGTCGTGCTGATAATTATTTATGGTTTAATGATCATGGTGAGTTATGTGTCCTTGTTCATTGAAAGTAGATACCAATATTCTACTATGGCATGTGTTTCAGCGTGTGGTCTACTAGAATGAGAGATGGACCTATTACAATGGAATGTTTCAATGGCATTGTGAGTTCTGTTAAAACCAATTTACAGAAGATTGCAAAAGAGGTTTCAACATAGATTTTAAAGTGATTCCCTCAGGAGGAACTATTAGAAGCCATGCCTATCGTCTATCCTAACTCAATGTTCCAAGATATCCTACAGCTCATTGGTCAGTAAATAGTGGATGGGATTTGGGGATTTGTCTTGTTGAAGTGGAGATAACTGATCTATGGTAAAAATTAAAGGAGTCAAACTATATTGCATTATCTTTAGATGAAGTTACAATGGTGGACAATACTTGTTGGATGTGTATGCATGTGTTTACTATCCATAACCATGTCTAACACCCTCATCTACTCTGTGTTGTTAAGTTGGAGAACACCAATGCACAAAGTATGTATGATCTGGCTAAGAAATCTTTAAATGAAATTGTCAGTATGGATGACTTTACAATTGCCAAAAAGCTAGTGTGTCTAGAAGCAAATAGAGCTGCAGTGATGCAAGGTCATAGCAGCGATCTATGTGTAAAGATACAAATGAGCATTGCACAATATATGGTTCCCATTCACTGCATGGTGCATAGACTTAATTTAGCATGTAAGATTGTGCACAATCATGAAGAGGTAGCCAGAGTTGATGATCTAATTCACGAGCTCTACGCATACTTCTACCGTAGTCCCAAATATTTTTTAGAATTTCTAAAATTTGCTAAAGGAATAACCGATGGTATCAAGCTACTTAAGGATGTTGAGACCAGATGGATCTCCATTCATGGACCTGCAAAACAAGTTTTCTTAGAATATAGATCTCTAGTTGGTCTAATGTATGAATAAAGGAAAGATGCTCAATGTGCTACGCTTTTGTATAGGTTAACTGATGTAGAGACATTGTTAACCTTGGCTATATTATCCCCCTATTAGACCAAATGAACTCTCTTAAATTAAACAAGCCCAACAAAGAACCATGTATGTTCAAGAATATGCTACACTGCGTAGAATAATTGTCATGAGTATTGATAATCAATATCTAGACGATTATCCATTCAATGATGAAGCATTTAGTATTTGGAATGAGATTACAAATTTGGGTCGTGCTGATAATTATTTACCGTTTAATGATCATGGTGAGTTATGTGTCCTTGTTCGTTGAAAGCAGATACCAATATTCTACTATGGCATGTGTTTCAGCATGCGGTCTACTAGAATGAGAGATGGACCTATTACAGTGGAATATTTCAATGGCATTGTGAGTTCTGTGAAAACCAATTTACAGAAGATTGTAAAAGAGGTTTCAACATAGATTTTAAAGTGATTCCCTTAGGAGGAACTATTAGAAGCCATGTCTATCGTCTATCCTAATTTTTGGAGAACACTTGATCCACAAGATTTTCATAAGAGGCTACTATAATTGGTGAATTATTTTGGTAGGGGTGCCAATTTCAATGTTGATGGAAAGGAAGTAGAAGGAGCTATAAGTAGAACTAAGCTTGCAGAGCAATTTGCTCATATTGCAGCAACAATGCATGAATAGATTAAGGATTTGGATAGTCCGTACCTACCAAGATCAATAACATAACTTTGGGAAAAAATAAGTCAGAGCTCAATGTTGTGTGATGAAATCTCAAAATATTTTAAACTGGCTGACTTGTGTCAAACGATGATTTTGGGTTCTGTTGAGGATGAGAGAGTTTCAATGCATTAGAATTCTTAAAATCAAAGACAAGAAAAAAACTCAACAAGAACCTGGAAGTTTATTTGAGGAATAATGCCAATCGGTATAACATCAAAAAATTTCCTTATGAGAGGGCATTCGCACACTGGACATCCACAAATGAAAGGAGAGGGTTAGGCAACATTTCGACTAGCAACATGACAGTGTTAAAACACAGAGCTCATCAAGCTCTAGTAGTCATGCTAAGAATAACGCAAGAGAGAACAATGAAGGGGAAAATGAATGAGAAAGTGAAGTACAATTTGACAAGATGAATTGGCAATTGGATTTGGGTCAGTCATGACAAGTCAACTGTCAATCAGTAAGATTTAGAATTTTGTAGAAGACTGTCGAGACCCAGACTATTACTAGGTATTTATACTATTTACTACAATTCATGAATCATGAATGGTATTGTGAAATACAAATTGATTTTTTTATACCAGTGTAAATCCACATGCAATTTTTCATTTTTCATTTATAAACTATGTACTCACATAAATCTGTTCAGTTAATTAAATGAATATTTACTATTTATTTGATTATCTAACCATCATTCATCAGTTAATTAAAATAATATTTAATTAATTCATCCTCAAACTCTTCTCCTATTAGTTAAATAAGTTATACAATTTATTTAAATTAATTCATTAAGCCACACTCAAAATCCATTAAATGAATAAAACATATTTATTTAATTTAACCCCCTTTCCTCTTTTAAATAAATAATAAAACATTTATTTAAATCCCTAAACTACCCCCCCCCCGCCACTTGAATTATCCTACAAATGCAAGTTGCAACCAAAATTGAAATAAATTAATTTTAGTCTAATTAAAATCCTATTTTCCCTCACCCACCAAACCCACTTGCAATCCTAAATCCCCTTCGAGACTCTTCTAACCACTTTCTTAGTTCTTTTAATCATTCCTAGTTAGCCTAATCCCATTTCCTAAATATTGTCACATTCCTAAGCAACTTGAAGTCACTTCTCAAAGTTTTTGAAAAGCATTAAATGCTTTATGTATTCAACAAGTTAACCCCTAAAGTCTTCCAAACCACTAATGGCTCTTACATGGTCATTTATGGTTCTTACATAACCATTTATGGTTCTTACATAACCATTTATGGTTAACTCAACTCACCCACATGGTTAGAGACTTTCCTTCTAATTCAACCTCCATTTGACTCATGGGTCTCTTCAAGCATTTATTGCTTTGACCATGGTTATCCTCACTAACTCTTGCACAAGACTTTATCCATTGGATAAAGGCATTATTCATTGGATAATGGTTTTATTTATTCAACTCAACACTAACCTGACCTCCCAAGTTAACCTTCATGTCATGTCAAGTATTTAATGCTTCTTCCCTCTCCTCTCAAGCCATCTCATGTTGACATTTGTCATCCTAGGATTGGGTTGAAAACCCTCACATGGATCATAAACCCATCAATCCTGACCCTTGTTGAGATTACTCAATCTCCACCATCCATTTCTCTATTTTTCTTATAAATAGATCACATTCCTTCATTATCCAAATCCAGAAATCTTGTATGCATCTAAGTTATAGTGAATTTAAGAGAGAATATTTAGGAATATAGTTACTTTGTTCTTCTTTTGGTTAAAATTAACATAGCTCAAATTAACTCATTTCTCTCATATTAATCTTGTATTTGCATAATCATAATCTTCATTTTCACAATCCTGAACCTCCATAAGACTTCCATAGTAGTGCAAAAAGCTACTGAGAGCTACACTCATGTGGAACTTGGAGAGGAGACGAACAAGGGAGGAGCATCTATGAACATATTGGCTAGCATTTGGAAGAGTGTAGTGTATCTCTTTGGTCTTTGTATGCTTTTCATTACATGTTTGATATCTCTCCTGATATGCTTGCTTAGGAAAGTCTTTCATTTTTGACACTAACACTAACATTTGAAGTGCTCTTGTGTGTGTGTTCCCTAACCTCTATCCTATTTTGTAGAGCATCATTTGGTGAACTTGATGTGAATTGAACACACAACCTTCTGATAACTACTAACATTTTTATTGTAGAAATTGACACACAGGTTGCGCTTTAGAACTTTTGAACACACTTTAGCGCCTTCAATATTTGGTGTTTTAGCGCTTTTGTTCATAGATTAGCGCCATTGTCTTTCAATTAGTTCTTTTTTCTCTATTTTAGCACTATTATCCTTTACATAGCACTATTGTAATTAGTTTAGCACTTCCCTGCTCTCTGTTTGATAGAATTTTCATTTTGTTTGATAGATTCTTTTAGCGCTTTTGTCTGAGATTTAGTGTCTTTGTGTTAAATAATGCATCTATTTTTACACAGAGTAGCACTATTGTAACAGAGAGTTGTAAAAAAAAATATTGTAACCAAAAATCAAAAAAAATTAGGCTTGTAGAAGCCCACCACAAACTTCTTTTGCACTAACTGTTTGGTTGTTTATGCAGGTTTTTACTAACTTCTTTTTGCAGGATTTGAAAAGTTAAATTAAGAAGTTTAATTTATTTTTGTTTTCTAACTTTATTTCAAATTTGGATTAAAAAGAAATCACTTTCTCTTTTGGATTAAAAACCAACCTCACTTTTCATTTTAGATCATAAAATAAATCACACTTTTTTCAGTTTGGGCTTTTAAAATGAACCACAAAACTCACACAAAAATAACTTTGTTTTATTGCAAGTTAGGGGCAAATTTTCATTTGGGCTTAAAATAAACAAGACAAAATTTCATTTTCTTGCAAAGGCTAAAAATCACAATCAACAGTTCATTTTTACAAGTTAAAAAGAATAAACAACTTGTCCCTTTTGTTAAAAACTTGATTTTACTTCAAGCAAAAACGTGCTTCAAATTTGGTTGACCAGGATTTTAATTTCCTAGAGTTAGACAACATTTTGCCTTGAAGTTAAAAAGAGCACCATGTTTGTTGGAGCAACATCTCCAAATAGCATTTAAATCACATTGCAATAAACCAGTAAAAATAATAAGTGTTTTCAGTATTTGGCACACTTGTGAAAAAAATCTGTAGAGTGGTCCTACTTCTAACACACACTATCCTCTCCCTTGGCTTTCGTGGTCCTAGGTGCAAGAGAAAAGTGTTAGTAACGCTCAAAATTTTATATTTTTTAAGAGAGGCCTACCAAGAGACACATCACTCTTGGGAATGACCTCGTGCGGTAAATCCTTCGAGCCGCTATAGAAATCAATTGTGAGCGAAATTTGTTGCCTTGGGTATAGTTGTTCCTATAGTGTAACTTGTTGAAAGGACATATGGGCCCCACCACAAGTTACAAGGCTCTTAAGTGAGGCACTGCAGAATGAACTTATGTCCAAAAACATCAAACATTACTAGACACCTTTTATTATAGAAACCCACCCGTTCTATTGATTGAGGATATTTGTGAAAAGGTCAATGCAAAAGCATAGATGGTTTTGCTCCCAAGATACTCACCATACATATTTCCTTGAGTAGAAACAAGGCTTTTTGAAAGGCTACTTGTAGCTTGATAAAAGTGGTGACTCCCCCATCATAGGGATAATCTATATGTTATGCTTGCACATGACTTAGTATATCACAGCCTTACTTGCCACGGCGGGATTCACAAGGTATGTAGTACCAAAGTTGAAGAAATATCAAGATGTGGGCTGAAATTATCATAACTAGCCATTTGACCTTAGGGATGAAGTGTGTTTGAAGTGTCTTTGTTTTGTGTCAGACCAGTAACAATCTGAGCCGAATTCAGGCTTTTGGAAAAACATACAAAAACATTTGAAAAGGGTCAATAAAGTTCATGATTGGGTTGATCTAAACCCGCACCTATTATGCCTTTGGAGGCAAGATTATTGTGCTTGTGTGCTTGCTCTGTTTTCTTGTCAAAGAAATTCAAAACAAATTTAAAACCAAGTATTCATCCAACACAATTTTACATCAACATTGACCAACAAAAAAACAAACATCCAACAAAGTGAAACAAAGTATCAATTTGTATGACCATCACTCACATTTTGAGAAAAATGAGTCTTCATAAAAAAACTACATTGAAAAAGAGACCATTGAGTTCAAAAGATCTTATCAAAAGAAGAAATTTTTTCTATATTAATGGACAATTTTTTCTCTCACACATAGCCTTCTTGCATCATATGCACTTGTATCTCCAAGTCAAATTCAATGAATTCAATAAAGAGCCTTTGAAAAATAGAGCTTTTACTCAGTATAGAGCCTTGATTTATTACAAAAACAAAGGAGGCAAAATCAACCCTTCTTTCTTTCCAAATATTTGCATTACCTATAATGTAGCTCGAGAAGAACCACCAACCCCTGAGAGAGAAGAGGAAGTAGAAGTCCCCTTTGTGACTCAAAGTTTTTATTGACTTTTATATTCCACTTTCACCTTCATACATCACAAAACCATCCAACTCTCAAAACACAAAAAGTTCTTGTCCTAAGTTATTTTAAAAATTGCTTAAATCAAACCAACAAAAAACTTTTAGAGTGTCTCTACATCTAGGATCAATCATCCTAAGAGGCATTTCTACGTATGTTAAAACTAGTTTATGAGTGCATCCTCTCATTTCTGGGTAGCTTGGTTTGTAACACATCGTAAACCTTGCTATACCTTATCACATCAACATTGTTGAAAATACAAGAGCAATTCACAAAGAACTTTGGTAACATCCAACCTTCAGTGTTAGAGATCCATCTTCTAAATATTTCACAAAACACTTATCTCTCATCAAAATATTTCATCACCATCCCTCATAAATCACCAAAATCTCAAAACTTTCAAACAAAATGGCTCACACCAGATAAAAAACTAGAGAACTAGAGATTGAAGAAGAAGAAAACCTCAATGATTTTCAAGAAGCCCTTGGAGGAGGCACAAATGATGAAGATCCTAGCACTCCAACTCCTGAAGATATAGAAAGAGCACAACACAACCCCAAGTTCAATCGACTTTTTGACGAAATCCTTAGAAACAACACAGATGCTCATTTCTGAGACTTGCTCAAGAGGGTGCTAAACTACCCTCTAACATTGATATCACACAAATACGACAAACACCTAAACAACTTAGTCATAACAATGGTGGAAGAGGTAGGGATTATTTCCGCTATCACCTTAATTGTCAAGGGAATCCCCCGCCCCCGCCTCCTCCTCCTACAAAAATAGACATGTTGAGACAAGAAGTTGAGAATCTCACTCAACAACTCAATAGTGGTGTGAAAACTACTCGGTTTTCACTTAACGATATTTGTCCCTATCCTTTTGATAGGAACATGCATATACCACATTTTCCATGAGGATTTAAAACACCTAAGTTTGAAAAGTATAGGGGCAAAGGAGACCCTAGAGATCATGTCTGAGAATTTCACTCATCTTGTTTAGAGGTAACTTATGAGGACACCTATCTAATGCATCTCTTTCCTCAGAGTTTGGGAGGAGCAACCACACAATGGTTTTCCTGATTACCAGGTGGCATTAGAACATTCGAGGAACTAGTTGAAAATATCATCGCACATTATTCACATAACATAGAATGAGATGTTACCATGGCAGATCTATGCAACACCAAATAAAAACTAGGGGAGTTGTTCTCATCTTTCCTATAGCGGTGAAGGCAACTATCTAGCAGACATTCTCTTCATTTGCCTAAACAAGAACTAGTGGAAATATTCATTTCCAACTTGAACAATGAGATGAAATTTCATTTAGACATGAAGGGCATAGAGTCCTTTGAGCACATGATCACCCAAGGCTTAAGATGTGAATGAGCCCTTATCAAAAAGGGACATATCAAAATCTACAATGAACCAAAAGATGTCCCTCGCCCACGTTTTAATAGTGATAAACCCAATTTTTGGAACAAGAACAAGAATGTTGTAATTGAAGGGGTAGTAGATCCACGAACAGTCAAAATTGCACAACCTGTGGTCAGATTTGCAGGGCAAAAACCCCCTCCTAAAAACAAAACCATCAATCATCCACAAAATCAAGGTCGCAATGCGCCACAAGAGGAACCAAGACAATGGAAATAGAAATATAAACCAAAACGCAAATACACACCCTTAGGGGAACCCATTGAAATAATATTGCATCAATTGGTCTCTTCCAATCTTTTAACCTTACCGAAAATGTCTAACTAGGTGAACTCACAAAGTTGGTTCCCACTTTTTGGTACGTCCTAATTTTTGCTGAAATCATACTTTTTTAAAAAAATATAATGATTTAAGCTTTAAGAGTTCCCATTTTAAGTAATTAATTGAATTGAGTTAAATCAAAGGCTCTTAGATCAAAATTTCTTGGATAGAACCTCTCTACTTCTAAATCATACTTGCAATGGAGTCTCCTTTGCATCTATCAAATGCTGATAAAAAACCAATTTTACATTAGCTTTTGGGGGGTCAAATTAATTCATTTAAAAGTTTTTTTTTTAAAGTATTTAGTCCTTATTATAATATTTCCAAATAGTATAACTTTTAATATATTTAATTTCATTAATATATTTTTATTTTTATTTCTTATGAATGTAGGTTTTTCACCGAACATGAATTTCTTTGTTCAATGCATTGGAAAAACTAGCAAACTAATTCAAAAAAATTGTGAAAAATATCTATGCACTATGTATTGATGTTTTCTTTCTAACGAAAAAAGAAAATTGAATTTTGATATATATAGAAAAAGTTATGTGTTCAAACATACACCTATATCTAAATTATAATTAGTCAAACTTCAAAACATAATAAAATGAAAAATATTCAACATATCACTATCAAACCAACTCCATGCCCTGGGTATTGATGTTACAAACCAAAATTCAAAAGAATTAAGTTTTTATCATTTATAGAAAAAAAATTAAGCATTTCGAGATACACATCACTCTTAAAAAATATTGTTTGCTGTAAAAGACTACTTTTTGAGGGAGATGGAAAAATCAATAAATTTTTATTCAAACAAATTTGAAATAAATATATTTAGAATCTACAAACAAGATGATAAAAATCACTAGTTTATATCATCTTCAAATTCTTAACGGTTTAAAAGTTATAGGTGTTGGAAAGTGGAGGTTTTTTTCAAAATATTCATATAAGTGTCAAAGTTGGTCAAAAAGTGGGAACCAGTATTGTGAGTTCACCCAACTATGAACCTCAGGTCAAACCTCCATGGTGGAGAGATAATGAACATTGTGAATTCTACCAAGGGAAAGGACATAAGATGAGCAATTGCCATTGACTGAAAGATCTTGTTCAAGATCTCATTGTTAGAGGAGAAATTGAAGTAGAAGGACAAGACCATAAAACATCAAATGACGATCATCTAATGTTCAAGAATCCGCTTCCATCACATGATCAAAGGGGTCCTTCCACCTCAGGGTGAAACATAAATACTACAAGTAATTATACACAAGCTACCTATATTTATACTATGAATCACCTCTATGACGCTAATGAACAAGTTGCAACCCTCGCCATCAAAGATCCAAATCCTGCATGCAATGTTGTTATGCGTTGTAGCAAAATTAACATTCGAGTGGCACCACAAGGAGCAACACCCCTTCCCAAGCAATATAATCTTGTGAAACAATTGGACAAAACACCGACACTCATATCCATAATAGAGCTTTTGCGCTTATCCCCTTCACATAAAATAACCTTGGATCAAGCTCTCCAAGAAGCGTTAGTCCCCGCCAACCTTAACATAGATCAATTTCAAGCCATGGTTGGTAGTCTTAGGTCATCAACATGCCTCACATTTTCTGAAAGTGACAACACTTCATTCCAACAACCACATAACACATCCCTTCACATTGAGGGATTTGTAAACCAACACAAAATCAAGTGAGTCTTGATTGATAATGGAGTTGTCCTGAATATATGCACCTTCCAGTTGGTCACACCACTAGGGTATGTGGTAGAATCAGTGGATCCTAGTAAAAAGATAACCATTAAGGCCTATGATGATGCAGAGCGTTCTTCCAAAGGAGTTGTTGTATTACCTATCAGAGTGGGCCCCGTGGTGAAGCACATCATCTGCCAAGTTCTAAACCTTCCTCTACCATATAATATATTGTTAGGAAGACCTTGGATACACACCATGCAAGTCGTTCCATCCACCTATCATCAGTGTATCAAGTTTCCCCATAACAGTGTAGAAATCACAAGCTTTGGCGATGCAAATCCATTTGCATATTGTAACAATATCAATCATCAGCTTGAAACCACCATACTTAACAACAGAGAAGCTATCCCTTCCACATCATATGTTATTTCAACCTCTGTTTCTAGTTCAATCACCCCTATACCAAAGCAAGAGAATTTGAAAAGGAAAATAGCTGAGGAAGGTCCTAGGGAAAATAATCTAAGCCAACTCTTTTGTGTTGGGAAATTACCCACTTCCCCTAGAACTTATGGCAAGCCTCAAAAGTTGCTTCAACCACCACTAACCAAGCAAGCATGCACTTTGGTGTAGTTCATCCCTGGTAAAAGTCAGGAAGAGGAAACCAAAGATGAGGACCTAGCAGAATGGATCTGCAAAGACCCTATCACCCCATAAATCCCAAAGGCTATGCTTCCTACAAATAAATATGGCAAAGGCCTCACCATTATGCAAATATTGGGTTATGATGGTCATAGCACTTTGGGACATTATAAACAAGGACGACACGAGCCCTTGCAGCCTAAGTTGAAACCCAAAGATAAAACTGGATTAGGTTTTCAAAAGGAATCTCTTCCTAAGCTCAAATTCAAAGGTAAACCCAACAAACCCATGTTTCAAACAATTACTCTAAGGAGGCCATCCTTGATTATCTCTGTGGTACCAACAAAACCCACTGTACCAACAAAACTGATCATCAAATCAGCAGCATCAATCACCCCAGTAGTACCAACAACACCAATAATCCCCTTAGTAGTATCAATAGCACTTATAATCCCATCAATAACAATAGTCATACCAACTGTATCCACAACACCAATAACACCACCAATAGCATCAACAACACTGCTAATTCCATCAGCAGTGTTAGTAGCACCAACTACACCAACAACACTGATACTCCTAGCAGTTGTACCAACCGCACTTACCAAAATAATAAAAGCAACAATATTACCAACTATCCCAACAACACTAATAATCCCCTCAGTAGCAGCTACTGCACTAATAAAACCATCAGTAATAGGAGCACCACCAACAACACCAATACTCCTAGTAGCAGCATCCACAACAACAATAATCCTACTAGCAGCACCATCAATCCCACCTATAAAAGTATATAAACCTGTGACCAATGCACTATTCAATACAAAGGACATCTCAGCATGGTACAGTAATCGGATGTTAGAAAGTGATTCAGAGACCGACTCACATGAGTGGGAATTTGATTCAGTCAATCTAAATACTTCAGATGAGGAAGACACGTCGCCTCCACCACCTCATAAAGATATCCTAGTCTACGGGGAGGCATGGATTAAAACCTTTTGGGTTCATGAGCAAGAAACACCTCCCATAGGTCCTACATCAAATCTGACACCAGAACTTGACAAGGAGAGTACCATTGACGAACTTTACTCATCTATATTAACCCTCATTGATGCCTCCTCTGAACTCAACTTAATTGACGAGGTCATTCCTATCATTCACCTCGAACTCACCAACTGGAACCAGCCAAACTCCCCATGTCTTGATCACTTCCAAAACAATGAGTCACTCATCGATTTTTTAGAAATATGGGATCACATACCAAGCGGGGATCACAAAGTTGGATTTTCCATCAAACTTAGTAGTGCAACATACTTTGAGCAAGATGCCAAACCTTTCAGCTACAAAATATCACAACAAAACATGGATCTTCTAGTGAGAACTGTTGGAAATATGTGCCTCAAATTCACTTGACATTGTGCTAGTTTCTGTTTAGGTTGATCGGAGTAACCTACTATAAAGCGGAAAATCGCGAGCGAACCCTAAGTGTTCCCCCCACCACTCCGAGGAGAGGGGAAGGAGGTCACTTAGGATTGACGGTTTTCACTTAGGGGAGACTTTACATTCAAAAGAGGGGTTGAAACCCACAAGATCCAATCCCACACAATGCAAGATTGGATTCTAAATGAGTTTCAAGGGTTGAGACATCAAGGCTACCCTCTTTTGTAAAGAATGTAGATAGAAGGATTAAGCTAGGAATGCATGAAAAGTGAGAAAGATTCGCTTATAAACAGAGATAGGGATATAGGATGAAGCTGCGGACCTTGAATTAGCAGTAAAATGTCGAGACGGTGCTGTCCTGCAAATTTGAGTGAAAATTGACGGGACGATGGCACCCGGTGTGCACACGGTCCTCCAAAAAATCCGCGAAACGAAGGGGGATCTGTTCATCTCTGCACAAGGATTCCAAATCTTCAATTACAGCCGCATACCTGCAACCTACACACAGAAAAGCGAAGACGATTAGGAGGTTAGGGATTAGGGGTTTGCCCTTAGGTCAAACCCCGGTTTTGGAATTAACCAAGAAATGAAAAATGCTGTAAATGTAAATGATTGTAATGTAAAACAAGTACTAGTACCTTGTTGTAAGAATGTTTGTATTCTTACATGCGAAGGTGTAGATGTTGTTGTATGTTGTATGTTGTATGTGATCTCCTCTTCAATGGTTGAATCCTTGTCTTGAATGCAACACTTAGCCTTGAATGGAGACTTAGAATGATCAATTGCTTGAAGGAATGCTTGAATGCTTGAATACTTGAATGTTTGAATGTTTGAATGTCGCTTCCACCTTTTTTTCCCCCTTTAAAATGAGAGAGGAAATGTAGTTTATATACTTGCCAATTAGGGTTGATAGACTAATTTTTCCGACCTTAGGCCGACCAGGAAACAATATTTTCCAATTTGCAAAATAAAAGACCCGAAGCCCCATAAGAGACTAGCCCCAAAATAGGGCCAGGGACCAGGGCGCTGGGCACCATGGTCCCACCTCCAGGGACAGCAGGGTGCAAGGAGGATCAGGCCAAGGTGCTTGAAAAATGCAGTTTTTGATGTCATGAGCAAGTTTCAGGGTCTCCATTCAGGTTTCATGTTGCGTCGCCATCATGAAGACCCAAATGCGGTCTAAATTGCAAGTGTCGCAATTTTAGGATGCTACACCTACCCCGATGGAATAGTTGTTGGTATTACTCTTGCCGATGTATCCTTCTTCATCAAAGCTCAGAGACGTGATTTTGAAGTCATCCCGATGACCCGATGAAGTCATCTTTGATCATCGAGGCAGCATCGACTATCAGGTAGTCTTGTACGGTGTTACACCAATACTCGATGAAGTCACCTTAGGTGATCAGGTTGACATCAGCCATCAGGAGGAGTCTGTGAGGAGCTACATTGATATCTGATGGATCTACTTTGGTCGAATTCGGTGTTATCGATGATTGAGGTAACCAATTCGAGTGTATTTCTGCTGACCCAATGGAATCTTCTTCTTGTGATTGGCTATTGGGTGAGAAAGTCTAGTTATTGTTACACTAATACCCGATGAGTCTACCTTCATTAGTATCAAGGATTGGAGTAGCCAGTTTGGTTGTCTTACCGATGACCCGATGGAGTCGCCTTCAGTGATCGGGGTATCATCAGGAGATCAGGTCTACTGGTTGGAACATTATTCCGATGAGTTGATAGAGTTGACATGTTTTGGAGCCACATTAGTGGAGTCATCTACTGGTTCATCGGGAGATCGGAGAAACATATTTGTGGTTTGTTTGATGGCTGATGGAATTGAGACCGACTACGGCTGTGCGCTCAAACCGGAGTCCAAAAGATAAACACTTGGACATTGAAGATGGTCTTGTTGGTGTATTTGAATATGAACTGACTTGACTTCCTAGTGCATGTGGCATATTGTGTTTCCCATGAATGCAAACCGACGTAGGCAGACGGTTAGACTTAAAACTGTTGGTGCAGTTACTCATATAAACGGTCGACAATCTGGTATATGAAGCCATTGGATAATAATGGTGGTATGATGGGTGACTGATAGTCGAGAGCCAGTTGTAATGTCCAAATCATTAGAATCTGAGAATGAATACCTGTGGTTACAGGCTAAAACTTTATTGTAACTTTATTTATAGGAAATAAAGTGTTCAACTATTGGTGGTGGTTTTTTTCCTGAAAGGGATTTCCCACGTAACTCTTGGTGTTCTATCTCTGTGTTGATTCTATTTGTTTTGTTTATTTTATTCTTAATGCTTTGTAAAAGTTTTAAGCTGCATTCTTGTATGATTTCTCCTGTTAATTGACATTAGGAAGGCGTTTCCGCACTGTGCTTTCCTTACAAGTGGTATCAGATCTTGGCCCATTTTGTTATCCTTGTTGGGTAAGGTTGGTTTTTTGTGTCAATTATGTTTTCAGTGGGAGTCTTGCAGAGTGTCTACTTGTTTGTTTTACAAGTTAAGATGATGAGCACCTTAGGGCACATAGACATGGATAAATTTAATGGTTCCAGTTTCGAACTATGGAAACTCAAGATGGAAGACTTGTTGGTCAACCGAGATCTTTGGATTGTGATGTCTGCATAGAAACCTACAAGCATGAAGCAAGAAGATTGGGATTTAGCCGGCCAGAAGGCAAGGGGTCTAATTAGGCTATTGTCTTGTTGATATTGTTTTGTTAAACGTCCATGAGGAGAAAACTACACATCTTCTCTGGAATAAGTTGGGAGATATTTATCAAGGCAAATCCTTGGCTAATAAACTTTTCTTGAGGAAGAAGTTGTACTCTCTGAAGATGGATGCAAGAACACCATTGGCAAATCACTTGAATGCATTGAACTTGGTTCTTGCATAGTTAACTTCTATTGGTGTGACCATTCGGGAAGAAGAACGTTGCATGTTGTTGTTGTGTTCATTGCCTAACCCTTGGGATCACTTAGTGATAGCTATTGGTAGTAGTATGACCCAGTTCAAGATGGATACTGTGGTTAATACCCTTTTGTTAGAAGAAATGAGAAAGAAGTCTTCTGAGATGATAAATGATGCACTCTTTGTTTGAGGCAAGTGGAAGGACAAAGACAAGAAGAAAGGAAAGAAGTCCAAGTCCAAGTCTCAAGAGAGATCAAAATCTCCAAGCAAGAATTCAAAGGTGAAGTGCTGGAATTGTGGGGAGAAAGGGCATATCCGAAAGGATTGCAAGGAGGAGAAGAAGAAAAAGAAGTATTCCTACTCTGAATCTTCTCAGAGTGATGCAGATGCATTTGTAGCAGTCTTTGCAGTGCCTACCTCAGATGACACCTGGTTAGTATATTTTGGCGCATCTTTTCACATGACCTGCCACAAGGAGTGGTTCTCGAAGTATGTACCGTATGCTGGTGGAAAGGTATATTTGGCTAGTGATTCTATGTTGGAGATCGTAGGGAAAGGCAGAATTAAAATTCAATTCTCATATGGTAGAGTGAAGGGGATCAATGGAGTTCTTCATATACCAAGTCTGGCAAGAAACCTTCTCTCTGTAAGTAAACTTAATGATGTTGGAGTACAAGTTACATTTGTATCTGGTGGTTGCAAGATGACTAGGGGTTCCATTGTTTTGGCAAAGGGTGATTGCATTGGTACACTGTATAAGTTAAATTTTGAACCTATATGTTGTAATGACAACTGTAATGATGCATAATGCTAATTCATTGGAAGCTAAACTTTGTGCTAAGAAAACAATGCTCTGGCATAATAGGTTAGGCCACATAGGTGAAAAAGGTTTAAAAGCCTTGAAGAATAAGAATCTAGTTGAAGGTCTGGATGATTGTAGTTTTGAGTTCGATTTCTATGAACATTGCATATATGGAAAACATAGCCATGTTCAGCTTTATTCTAGTTCTCATAAGTCTTCTGACATTTTGGATTATGTTCACTCTGATGTGTTTGGTCTAGTGGATGTTCCTTCTCTCTCTAAGTCTAATTATTATGTATCCTTTGTAGATGATTATTCAAGAAGGGCTTTTGTGTACTTCCTTAAAAGGAAATTAGAAGTGTTCAGTCAGTTTAAGGAGTTTAAGAACCTTGTTGAAAATCAGACTAAGAGAAGGATTAAATGTTTAAGAACAAACAACGGTGGTGAATACTGTAGCGCAGATTTTGACAAGTACTGTGTTGATCATGGAATTAAAAGACATAAGACTGTACCTTACACTCCACAACAAAATGGAGTTGCTGAAAGGTTGAATCGGTCTCTAATGGAGAAAGCAAGAAGCTTGTTGAGCAGAGCTGGGCTGGAACAAAAATTATGGGTTGAAGCAATTGCTACAACATGTTACTTGCTAAATCGTTCTCCTACTTCAGCATTGTTTGACAAAACACCTATGGAAGCATGGTCTGGTAAGAAACCATCTTTAAGACACCTTCATGTTTTTGGTCAGAGGCATATGCTCATGTTCCTGATATAAATAGATCTAAGTTGGATAATAAATCTGTGAAACGTATCTTCATTGGCTATGGAGCTGGTGTGAAAAGATACAAACTTTGGAATCCAGTGACTAGTAAGGTTATGTACAAAAAAAGTGTGATTTTTCATGCGTTGAAACCTATGTCACTAGATTGCAACATAGGAAAGAAAGGAGAATCTGAGGTTGAAATTCCTCCAGCTAAGGAAGAATCCCTAGAGATACCTAAAGATGAGGAGAGTTCAAGAAGTTCAAGTAGTTCTAAAGAAGAACATGATGATGAGCCTCCTGTTGAACCTCAAGAAGCCTCAACACCAGAGTTGAGAAGATCTACTCAAGAGAGGTGGCAATCTGATAGTTATACACCTAATAAGTACAATCACTCTATGTTGAATGTTAATTGTGCTTATGCTTTACTTCTAGATACTGGTGAGCCTAGGAATGTCAAAGAATCTATTAAGATGTCTGATTCAGATTCTTGGTTGGAAGCCATGAATGATGAAATGTCATCATTGGATAAAAATTGAACTTGGGATTTGGTGCCATTGCCTAAAGGTAGAAAGCCTATAGGATGCAAGTGGGTATTCAAAAAGAAGTATGGTCCAGATGGCAGCATTGACAAATACAAAGAAAGATTGGTTACAAAGGGGTATTCTCAAAAGGAAGGTATTGACTATGGAGAGATCTTTTTTCTTGTGGCTAAGATAACATCTATCTGATTTCTCTTGTCACTTGTAACAGCATATGAATGGGGGATTGAGCAGATGGATGTGAAGACAATGTTTCTTCATGGTGATCTTGAAGAAAAGATTTATATGTCTCGGCCTGAGCATTTTATGGAAAAAAGTAAAGAACATTTGGTATGTAGACTCAAGAAATCTCTGTATGGTTTGAAACAGTCTCCCAAAATGTGGTATCAAAAGTATGATACATTTGTTTTGTCCTTGGGACTTGTGAGATCAAAAGTTGATCATTGTGTTTACTACAAAACTGAAGGTGATAGGATTATTATCATAGCTTTGTATGTAGATGACATGTTGTTCATAAGAAATACAAAAGGTTTGATCTCAGATTTAAAATCTTGGCTATCTATGAAATTTGAAATGAAGGACTTAGGAGCAGAAAATTGCATTCTGGGAATGGAGATCAAAAGGGACAGATCTAAGATGAAACTTTGGCTCAGCCAGAAAATATATATAACCAATGTTCTTGATAGGTTTCATATGCCTGACTATAAATAACAGGTTGTTCCCATCTTGCAGGGATCTAAGGTGTCTGTGCTTAACAATCTGAAATCTCCAAAAGAGATTGTTGACATGAAGAACATCCCTTATGCAAGTGCTATTGGTAGCTTGATGTATGTTATGGTTTGTACAAGACCAGACATTTCCCAGCCAGTGGGAGCACTAAGCAGATTTATGTCAAACCTAGGAAGACCGCATTGGGATGTTGTAAAGAGAGTTTTCAGATATCTGAAGGGAACTTTAGACTTTTCCTTGTTTTTTCATGGTAATCTATTTGATTCAAAGAGGACTCTAAGCATTTATGGATATGTGGATTCTAATTGGGCAGGTGACATTGACAACAGGAGATCCACTAGTGGATATATCTTTGTCTTGAATGGTGGCACAATTAGTTGGACGAGCAAGCGGCAACCTATAGTCGCTTTGTCCAATACAGAGGTAGAATACATGGTGGCCATACATGCTTGTAAAGAAGTTGTTTGGCTTAGGCGTTTGAATCCAGATATTGCTTTTCATGTAGGGCAGGTTGAAATTTGGAGTGATAGTCAGAGTGCTATATGTCTAGTGAAGAATCCTACTTTCCATGCTAGATCGAAGCATATTGATGTTCAGTATCACTTTGTTCGTGACATGGTGGAAGATGGAAAAGTTATTCTTAACAAGGTAGACACTCTGGAAAATGTTGCAGATGCCTTGATGAAACCGGTGAGCACTCACAAGTTTAGGTGGTGTTTTAATTCTATGGGTCTTGATACCCATGTTTCTCAGTAATGTCTAAAATGATAATTGGTCTAGTGAATTCCTCGTCAAGTGGGAGTTTGTTGAAAATATGTACCTCAAATTCACTTGACATTGTGCTAGTTTTTGTTCAAGCTAATTGGAGTAACCTACCCCAACAGAATAGTTGTCGGTATGACTCTTGTTGATGTATCCTTCTTCATCGAAGCTTAGAGAAGTGATTTTGAAGTCATCATGATGACCCAATGAAGTCATCTTCAGTCATCGAGGTAGCATCAGCTATCGAGTAGTCTTGTTCGGTGTTACACCGATACCTGATGAAGTCACCTTAGGCAATCGGGTTGACATCGGCCATCAGGAGGAGTCTATGAGGAGCTTCGTCAATATCCGATGGATCCGCTTTGGTCAACTTCGATGTTATCAGGGATTGGGGTAACCAGTTCAGGTGTGTTTCCGATGACCTGATGGAATCTTCTTCTTGTGTTCGGCTATTGGGTGAGAAATTCTAGTTATTGTTACACCGATACCCAATGATTCCGCCTTCATTGGTATCTAGGATTGGAGTAGCTAGTTTGGTTTTCTTGTTGATGACCCGATGGAGTCTCCTTCGCCGATTGGGGTATCATGGGGAGATCGGGTCTACCTATTGGAGTGTTATTCTGATGAGCCGATGGAGTTGACCTATTTTGGAGCCGCATTAATGGAGTCATCTACTGGTTCATCAAGAGATTGGAGCAACATATTTGTGGTCTATCCGATGGCCGATGGAGTTGAGACTGACTACGGGTGTGCGCTTGAATTAGAGTCCAAAAGATAAACACTTGGATATTGAAGATGGTCTTATTGGTGCATTTGAATAAGAACCGACCTGACTTCGTGGTGCATGTGGGATATTTTGTTTCCCATGAATGCACACCGACGCAAGAAAATGGTTAGACTTAAAACCGTTGGTGCGGTTGCTTAGATAAATGGTTGACAATCTAGTATATGAAGCCATCGGATAATAATGGTGGTATGATGGATGACTGATAGTTGAGAGCCAGTTGCAGTGTCCAGTTCGTTGGAATCTTAGAAAGAGTACCAGTGGTTATAGGATGAAACTTTATTGTAACTTCATTTACTGTAAATAAAGTGTTCAACTGTTGGTGGTGGGTTTTTTCCCATAAGGGTTTTCCCACTTAATTCTTGGTGTTTTGTCTCTATGTTGATTCTATTTGTTTTGTTTATGTTATTCTTAATGCTCTGTAAAAGTTTTAAGTTGCATTCTTGTATGATTTCCCCTGTTAATTGACATTAGGAAGGCATTTTTGCATTGTGTTTTCCTTACAAAAACCACATAGTGGCACTTAATGATCCCCAAAAAGTAAAAAAAAAGAGCATATCCAAATGCGAAAGCCTCTCTGAGGTGCCTGCGGATGAAAGGTTTGACATCCTTCCCTCTAGTACAAATCAGGAGAGATCGAGGATCCTAATCGAAGAAACAAAAGAATTCAATGTGTGGACCCCTGAGACTCCTCACCACATACATTTGGCATCTCCATTAACTCCAGAGGAGTAGCCAAAATTAGTAGAACTCTTCCAGAAGTGTCAAATAAACTTCGCATGGTCTTATGCAGACATGCCTAGCTTAGATCTTGATTTAGTCATTCATCACCTCATCGTGGCAGAAGGAGCTAAATCGGTAAAACAAAAACTCAAAAAGATGCACCCACAGATTCTTGTGCTTGTCAAGGCTAAACTCAAAAATCTCTTAGATGTTGGTTTCATTCGACCAATCGATTATGCTGATTGGATCTCAAACATTGTACTTGTCTACAAGCCTAATGGGGGCATCTGTATCTGTACAGACTTTAGAGATTTGAACAAGGCATGCCCTAAATATGACTTCCCCTTACCCAACATTGACATGATCGTCGATCTCATGGTGGGCCATACAATTCTTTCTCTTATGGATGGCTTTTTAGGGTACAACCAGATCAAGATTGCTCTAGAGGATCAACATAAAATTGCTTTCACATATCCATGGGGAACCTTCTGTTGGAATGTGATGCCATTTGGTCTGAAGAATGCAGTGGCAACCTATCAGAGAGTGATGGCTACCATCTCTCATGATTTGACACACACTATAATGGAAGATTATGTCGATGATTTACTAGCTAAATCATTAACAAGAGAAGTTCATCTGGAAATATTGGGTCAAATATTTGACAAATTAGAGCAATATCATGTAATTCAAAGAAATGTGTCTTTGGAGTGACCTCCAGGAAGCTCCTAGGATAAATTGTCTCAAGCAAAGGCATTGAAGTAGACCCAGCCAAATTTAAAGCAATCATGGACATGCCACCTCCCAAGAACATCAATCAGTTAAGGACACTACAAGGGCGGCTACAATCAATTCGGAGACTCATTGTGCAATTGGCTAATAAGTGTCATGCCTTCACACATCTGTTACACAAGAATATCCACTTTCAATGGGATACAAAGTGTCAGCAAGCATTCCAAATGCTTGAAGATTACCTGATGAATACACCATTGTTGATCACACCAGATCCAAGTAGACCTCTCTTGCTATATGTTTTAGCTACAAATACGACATTAAGAGTACTGCTGGCACAACACAATGTAGAAGGAAAAGAATGTGTTGTATACTATATCTCTCGCACACTGGTAGACTATGAACTCAATTACACACCTATTAAGTGATCTTTCCTAGCAGTTATCTTAGCCGCCACCAAACTAAGACACTACATGTTGACACACAAGGTACAAATAATTGCTAAAATTGATCCACTCAAATACCTACTCAGTAAGGCAACATTAATAGGCCGCTTGGCCAAATGGGTTATGGTCTTGAGTGAATTTGATATTGAGTACGTGGACCACAAGGCTATCAAGGGGCAAGTTATTGCAGATCAGTTGGTCGACGCACCCTTCATAGGTGACCATCCTCTTGTTTCCAATTTTCCAGATGAAGAGATCTTCATGATCACAACAACACAACCATGGAAGCTCTACTTTGATGGCTCATATACTAGGCATGGCTCGAGTGAAGGTATTATTTTCATCACACCTCAACGTGACAGCATCCCAAAGTCATACAGGCTCACTTTCACATGCACCAATAATATATCAGAATATGAGGCATTAAGCATAGGACTTAGATTGGCTATACAATGGCATCTCAAAGAGCTATAGGTATATGGAGATTCTCAGCTAGTCATCCGCTAAGTCACCAATGAGTATCAAACTAAGGATGATAAGCTCATGCCATATAAAAGGATGGTGGGTAGTTACAAAGAATCATTTACAACAATCACCTTTGAGCAAGTACCCAGAGATTAGAATCGAGCTATCAACGCAATGGCTACAATTGCATCTATCTTGGATCTTCCACAAAATTCAACATGCTACGAGTTCTTGGTAGAACAGCTTTGGATCCTCGTGTATGATATTCCTAAAACTAAAATGATATGTCACCTTGTCAGTTCCAAATCCCCATGGTATGATGAGTTCTTCACCTACCTCCGCAATCACACACTTCCTCCCAACCAATCCAATAACCAATGAAACCCTTCATCCACCAAACTACTCAATACACCATCATTGCCGAAACCCTATACCGGCGAAGTCTTGATGGTACTCTCCTTTGATGTCTAGAATAAGACAAGATAACAAAGGCCTTGGAAGAGGTACATGAAGGAATTTGTGGGGTTCACTCAAGCGGTACTTCTCTCATAAATAATATCATGTGTGTTGGATACTATTGGCCCACCATGGAAAAAGACTCCTACTATATTGTCAAAAAATGCAAGAAGTGCCAAGTTCACTAAGACCTGATACATGCACCTGCATAGGAATTGCAACCAATCACAACACCATGGCCCTTTTGTCAATGGGGACTTGACCTTGTGGGTAAAATTCATCTATCTTCATCCAATGACCATAATTTATCATTACCGCCACCGAAAACTTCACAAAGTGGATCAAATTCATTCCAATTACCCAAGTCACCAGCAAGAAGATTGCTTCATTCATCCTTAATTAAATCATCTTCCAGTATGGTGTACCCATATCCATCATCACAGATAACGAGCTTCCTTTCAAAAATCAGGATGTCTGTGAGCTCTGTGAGAAGTTTCACATCCAACACTACTTTTCCACTCCCTATTACCCACAAGGCAATGGTCAGGCCAAAGCATCAAACAAGAACATATTGAGGATCCTTAAGAAGATGGTCAATGATGTTGGCCATGATTGGCACGTTCAATTAAATCCAGCACTATGGGCGTATCGAACTAGCATTCGAACCCGTACAGGCACAACTCCCTGCTCTTTGGTCTATGGAGAAAAAGCCATCCTTCCTATTAAGGTTGAGATACCATCTCTATTGGTTTCCTTGCACAATCTAATAGATGATGAAGCATACTGAGTCTCACATCTTCAAGACTTGGAACTAATTGATGAAAGATGACAAGCTGCATACAACCACCTCAAGGCCTATCAGAATGCGAATGAGCAGAAGCTATAATCATCAGGTTAAACCTCATACATTTGAGGTAGGTGATCTTGTTCTTAGGGAGAATCCTTGTAACCAACCAAACAGAGAACATCAGGGAAAGTTTGAATCAAACTAGTTGGGTCCATATGTTATCACTATTGTATTTGGGTTCGAGGCATATCAGTTGGCAACTTCTGAAGGGGAACCACTAGCAAATCCGATCAACAACATGCACCTCAAACGATTTCATACATAAGATATACAGAGTGTCAGTCTCCATCACATGCCATAAAAACACCAAAAACATTCAGAAAAATGACTTGAAGAAAATAAAAAAAATAAAAATAGTAAAGAAAAAATCATGCATCCAAATGGCGAAAACCACTACGGTGGCACCTTGGGTAAGTGCGATGGTGAAAACCTAGCAAACAGGTGCCACTCTTAAATGATATGGCTCCATTGTCTTTCAGACTTGTTACAATCACATCCATCACATCCATTCATCCATCATTCAAACCATGGCTTGTTATTGATCTACCATCAGGGTTAGTATTTCATGTGTCCTACATCCTGTTTTTCATAGTGATGTCTAAATTGGGGGCAATACTCTTAACCTATTGATGGAAGTGGGTTCTACATTACTTGTGAATCATTGATTTCTTTATTCAAAACTCTTTGGAACGAAATACCAAAAACATTCAAAAACACCCACACAAATACCAAAAACATTTGTGAAAACTCAAAATTCCAAAACATTCAAAAACACTCACAAAATCTAAAAGACATTTCAAAAACATCAAAAAAAAAATTAAAAATCAAAAACATTGCAACATATAAAATCCTTTGTACATACACATCACAAACAACACTAAACAAACATTTTGAGCTACTCAAATGATGATCACTTATCAAATCAACCAAACAATCAGCACAAGTACACAGAATTGTCTTCACAAGGATGCATCCTTCCTTTTACAAAAACAAAGACATGCTAACATTTTCTTTGACAAGAAAATTTTGTTTACATCTATCAAGTACTTGGTCAGTTTGTTAGTTATTTATTCATTTCTATCAGGTTCCTATGCTACTCTGGGATATCCACAAGTGATTAGAGCAGCCAGGATGGTTCCTAAGTTTCGTTTTGTTTACTGTCTGCAAATTGTTCCAATGAAGCTCCCAGGCATGTACTAATGGTTTCTACGTCGGAAGTTCACTAAGCTACATGATCCTATGCAAAATCTAGTCATGGATCACTATGGATTACTGACTAGAGTGTATACCTCGACCATTTGTGCATGAAACAGAATGGAGGGTAACTTTTCATTAATGCTTGCTTACAGGTGAAATGCTCCAAACTTAGTTCCTGCTAACTCAGCCAAGAACGATACTACCATGCTCGATGATGAAAATAAAGCACTATGAATAATCTATGGAATGTCATTTCATCTCATTTGTATATATTGCATTCGGTTGTATTCCATCCATCCATACATCCATATAGCTACATATCATTCATGCATAGTAATGACAATGCATACTCTCTTTTTTTCGATCTTCTTTCATAGGAATGAGTCCTAGGTCCTCCATATCTTCTATCTAACATCGAATCCCCCCCTCACCCTCCCTATCTTGATAATCAACATCACATATCCCTTCATCATTTCCCATCAACCCAATCAATCCAGTTACTCTATCTACAAAAGTACATCGACTCACACACACCTAGACTATCAACAGATACTTTTTGGCTAAGTATCTTCAAGTCTCAACAAGCAATCGATTATGGCAAACCTAGACTACAACAAGCATTTGTCACAATGACCTAGTCCCAACGGGATTGCTATGATTCACCACAAACAACCTAGAACACAAACACTATCAATTGATCAACCAATCAAACACAATCAAAATGGACAATTACATCAATTGTCTAAGTCTCAACAAGTATTTTGCTTCAGATACCTTGACTTCATCGAGCAATTACATCAGTTGTCTAAGTCACAACAGGTCACCTTGATTCACTTACTCAAACTTTATCCTATCCAAGTGAACAACTAACATCAAATGTCATGCTTTGACTCGACCGAGGTAATTCAATCGATTGCACCAGATTGTCCAACCAATTTTGATCAATTGTACAGTATCAATCAAAAGCATAAACATTACATTTGCACCATGACCCCTGTGGAATTTTGAGGCTTGTTGTTTCCCCATAATCACTCTATCTTTCCCATTCTTTCACCATTATTGCTAATTTCTTCTATTCTTGACAAAGAAGGAGCTATAAGTAGAACTAAGCTTGCAGAGCAATCTGCTCGTATTACAGCAAAAATGCATGAACAGATTAAGTATTTGGATAGTCTGTACCTACCAAGATCAATAACACAACTTTGGGAAAAAAATAAGTTAGAGCGCAATTTTGCGTGATAAAATCTCTAAATATTTTAAACCAGCTAACTTGTGTCCAAAGATTATTTTGGGTTCTTTTGAGGATGAGAGAGTTTTCAGTGCATTGGGATTCTTAAAATCAAAGACAAGAAAAAAACTCAGCAAGAACCTCAAAGTTTATTTGAGGAATAATGCCTGTCGGTATATGTGGAAAAATTTCCTTATGAGAGGGCTATCACACACTGGACATCCACAAATGAAAGGAGAGAGTTAGGCAACATTTTGACTAGCAACATGACAGTCTTAAAACGCAGAGCTCATCAAGTTCTAGTAGTCGTGCTAAGAATAACACAAGAGAGAAAAATGAAGGGTTGAATGAAAGAGAAAGTGAAGTACAGTTCGACGAGATGAATTGGCAATTGGATTTGGGTCAGTCATGACAAGTCAACTGTCAGTCAATTTAGTATTTTGTAGGAGATTGTCGAAACCTAGACTACTACTAGGTATTTATACTGTTTATTGTAATTCATGAATCATGAATGGTATCTTTATACCAGTGTAAATCCACGTGCAGTTTTTAATTTTTCATTTATAAATTATCTAGTCACATAAATCTGTTCAGTTAATTAAATGAATATTTACTATTTATTTGATTATCTAACCATCAGTCATCAGTTAATTAAAATAATATTTAATTAATTCATCCTCAAACTCTTCTCCTATTAGTTAAATAAGTTATACAATTTATTTAAATTAATTCATTAAGCCACACTCAAAATCAATTAAATGAATAAAACATATTTATTTAATTTAACCCCCTTTCCTCTTTTAAATAAATAATAAAAATTTTATTTAAATCCCTAAACTACCCCTCCCCCCCCCCCCCACACACTTGCATTCTACTACAAATGCAAGTTGCAATCACAATTGAAATAAATTAATTTTAGTTTAATTAAAATCCTATTTTCCGTCACCCACCAAACCCATTTGCAATCCTAAATCCCCTTCTAGACTCTTCTAACCACTTTCTCAGTTCTTCTAATCATTCCTAATTAGCCTGATCCCATTTCGTAAATATTGTCACATTCCTAAGCAACTTGAAGTCACTTCTCAAAGCCTCAAAGTCTTTGAAAAGCATTAAATGTTTTATGTATTCAACAAGTTAACCCCTAAAGTCTTCCAAACCACTAATGGCTCTTACATGGCCATTTATGGCTCTTACATAACCATTTATGGTTAACTCAACTCACCCACATGGTTAGAGACTTTCCTTATAATTCAACCTCCATTTGACTCATGGGTATCTTCAAGCATTTATTGCTTTGACCATGGTTATCCTCACTAACTCTTGCACAAGAGTTTATCCATTGGATAAAGGCATTATTCATTGGATAATGGTTTTATTCATTCAACTCAACACTAACCTTACCTCCCAAGTTAACCTTCATGTCATGTCAAGCATTTAATGCTTCTTCCCTCTCCTCTCAAGCTATCTCATGTTGACATTTGTCATCCTAGGATTGGGTTGAAAACTGTCACATGGGTCATAAACCCATCAATCCTTACCCTTGTTGAGATTACTCAGTCTCAACCATCCATTTCTCTATTTTTCCTATAAATAGATCGCATTCCTTCATAATCCAAATCCAGAAATCTTGTATGCATCTAAGTTATAGTGAATTTAAGAGAGAACATTTAGGAATATAGTTACTTTGTTCTTCTTTGGTTAAAATTAACATAGCTCAAATTAACTCATTTCTCTCATATTAAGTTTGTATTTGCATAATCATAATCTTCAGTTTCACAATCTTGAACCTCCATAAGACTTCCATAGTAGTGCGAAAAGCTACTGAGAGTTACACTCATGTGGAACTTGGAGAGGAGAGGAACAACAGAGGAGCAGCTATGAATATATTGGCTAGCATTTGGAAGAGTGTAGTATATCTCTTTGGTATTTGTATGCTTTTCATTACATGTTTGATATCTCTCTTGATATGCTTGCTTAGGATAGTCTTTTGTTTCTGATACTAACAATAACATTTGAAGTGCTCTTGTGTTTGTGTTCCCTAACATCTATCCTATTTTGCAGAGCATCATTTTATATATTAATTTGCTGCAATGTTCAACACCTTTACTGTGTTGCATGTTTCAATATATAATGTTTGTAAACATTGTCTTCAATTTGGATTTATTAAATTTCCAATTTCTATTTATGAAATTTGCTTTCCACAAACTTTCGTGGGACCGTGTTATAAACAATTATCAAATAAATTTTGTAATCATTTTAATATTTTTTAAGTTGTGATTTACCTTTAAACTATTAATTTTTTAAGTCTTTGGGTCCTACTAGCAATATGAGCCGATGCAAAATAATGACACATGGGTTTGCTACTATATGATTGGTTACTTTTATCGTGTGTTGTTCAAGATGGGCCTACCACCATAATGTGATGAGGCCATAACTTGCCACATGACACAGATCTTCATGGCCTTCTTATAAACAATTAACAAAAAAACTTATGAAATTGTTTTAATATTTTTATGGCGTGAATTAATTTTAAACTATTAATTTTATCTTAAAGTGGTGGTTCCTAGTCCTACTAACAAGATGCGATGACGCAAAATAGTGCCACGTGGGTTTGGTACTATATGAGTGGTTAGTTTTATCTTATTTTGTTCAAGATTGGCCTACCACCACAGTGCGACAAAGCCATAGCTTGCCACAGACCTTCGTGGGACTCTCTTATAATCAATTAACAAATTAAATATTGTTCGCTCTTTAAATGATGGGTCCTACCACAATTATACAATTATGTGAAATTATGCCAGGTGTCCCCTTTTATTAGAAATAGATGTGAAATAATAGATTTATTACTACCGACTATCTTCTTGATTGATTAAGATCAATGGCTCAGGTTCAAAACAATGAGGTAGGGTTTGTTTTATGCTCTTGTTTCATGTCGAGTAGTTTCCGCTGGTTCCCCTTGAACATGCCTAGTCACTTGATAATTGCATTCAATTTAGATAATTCAATATTTTTGAAAAGTCATAGTAGAAGAATTTGTGTAATTGAGACAATCCAATAGTACAACACCAAGCATTAGCAATTTAGCATCTAAGGAAACTACAAGGGTTTGAACTTTGACACTATTGAGTGCGGTGTCAAGTACAAGTAAGTTGGCATTTTGTAGTTCCGTTTAATTGTTTCTATCTACGAAAAAGTTTTCTCAGTATTTTAGGCTTATTTTTTTAAAAGTAGTACAAGTAAGTTGGCGTTTTGTAGTTCCATTTAATTGTTTCTATCTATGAAAGAGTTTTCTTAGTATTTTAGGCTTCTTTTTTTAAAGTAGTACTCAGATTGCGATTTTTTGAGATCATAAATTTTGAATGCGCAATTTCATTTTGGAAGCGTCATCTGTACATTTCTTAAATACCATAAGCTTAAATAGGATGAGTGGAAATTCAAGAAGAGGTTCAGCTAATGCTAAGAGGGCCCTGGATGAAGATATTATTTCTCAATTGCCTAATTCTTCGAAAAGAGGAAGGCATGCCCAAGTTATAGATATTCTATATGATATAGTTGTGGATAGGGCAGCATCATGTGGGGATCCTTACCCGCCGATTAGCGGAATGGATTTGTTCATTTTTTTTCCAACATGAGTAGAGCCCCAATTCCAGTGAATAATGCATGGAGATTAGATTTGGGAAGGTTTGTCGTCCCAAATATTTTTGTCAATACAGACCTAATTAGAGTTGTGGCAAAAAGCTATAATCCAGACAGTTGATCTGTCTCAACAAAGAAGGGTGTTTTGTTGGCCAAGTTTGATAGGGAATCTAATAATGAAACATTTATGTTAAACTCTAATGCCTAGGTGTGGGTGCTCATTGATTTTCTGTCTCTAGGGATGGAATACGATAGGGACAAAGATACATTCAAGGTTAAATGCCTTCCATTTCATAGAAAGAAGAAGGAGGACGAGAAGCCTATTGAATTTTGCAAGACAAATATTGAGCCCTTTTATTATCAAATTTTTTGAGGATTATTTCAGATACACTTACTTTGCACTTTGCCAAGTGTTGGGAATTGATGTAAACTCCAAGATGCAGGTGCATCTTATGATGTCGGCTGCCGAAATCAAGCACACTTATAGAAACACCTTCTTTAACTTTGCTTCATTCATTTCCAATTCTGTTCATGAAGCCCTTTTGGATATCCAACAAGGTAGCCCTAATGTTTGATTTAGGTGGTATTCTCTATTGTGCCACATTATTTTGTATGGTAGAAGCAAGGTTTCTCCTTGCCCTTGGAGCCCAGAGCTGAATTTGAGAAATGTAGATGAACAAAACTAGAGGTTGCTTATCCAAGAATGGATGTATTTATGGAACATGCACTATGAAAACTCCAATTATGTCATGTTTGAGGAACTCTTTGTCAGAGTTGTGCTGCAAAATTTGGGTACCCAATCAATTGGAGATTATCAGACGCGGTGAGGAGATTTTTGAGGCCTCTTGAGGTAGAGCCCAAGCTAGGAATCTACCATAACTAGGGAGACCGGTTTTTCTACCCCAGGTACACAATCATCAGAGTTTATGGTACACCAATTAAACCTCATGTTATGCATAGATATGTACTAGATAGAATTGCTTTCTTAGAAATAATTTGGTGGTTGAATGAGTATGACAAGGCTCATTTATGAAACCCAAAGGTAAAGAAGGGCTCCTTCCTCCCAATAACCAAATTTTTTTGTGATTTTGAGATCTCAGGAAATGGAGGACTCAACCAATTATATTACAAGTTACTGCCATACAAGATGATTTTTGCAAAATTCAAAAATTTTGATCCAAAACACTTTATTGATCAGACAAGGTTTGGGTTTAGATTGACAGCCTTTATTCATGAGCATGATCATTTTAAGGATTTAATTAGAAATGCTTCTTCTGATATCAAAGTACAGTGGATAATACACATGGTAGAAGACAAAATGAAAAATATTGCGGGTATGTGCAGGATCATGGTGTGCCAAAACAGGCCCTTAAGTGGCAATGAAATTTTGGAAAATCAAAGTTACGCAACTTGACATGAAAATTTGAATAGGTTGTGACTATTATTTTTAAAATATGTAAGAAGAGAATATATAGAAAATTGAATGTAGTTTCTAAGCTACTAGTTGTTTTTTGGAAAAAAAAATCCTATTTGATGAAAATTTCAAATTTCAATGCAGTGGTACTAAAATTTTAGGAAAAAAATAAGAAGTAGACGTATGTCTGACCACCCTTATCACAATCAAATCAAAATATTTTTTTATAATATTTATAATATAAGTATTAGACTCATGTCCAGATGTGACACATTTTTTTTATTTTTATTTTATAAAGTAAATAATTATTTATGAATTGTTTACTACGGCTTTTCAGAAATTCAAAAACTCCTACATCTAACCACCTTAACTTCGTCAAAACCTTATGAATTTTTTATTTTTTTAATTTTTCCCTATAGTAGAAGAAGCATAGGATGTGACACATGTTTCGGATTCAAAAAATGTTATACCGTTTGAAAGTTATGAGTGTTTTTCAATTAGTATATCAATCAGGACTATTGTCAGAATTCAATTAGAAAATAAATAATTATTATTTATTCAAGTCGAAATAAGACAAGCCTTATATTGTTGGAAAGCTAGGAACGTCCTTAAAAAACCCTTTTTGTTTTATCAATTTTGGCTACAAAAAAAGTCGTCAGCCACCAATGTAAAGTCTGGAAAATCAAGGAATACTGAAAAACACGTATTTTCAGTTGACTTTCCAGGCTTGTCACTTCCAAGCCAAATACCAAAGCATTCCCGAGCCAAAATTTGAAATTTGAAAATTTGACTACAAAAATCGGATATCTGATTTTAATATATAAATTTGTGGTCCAGAAAAAATTTCCCATTATCGCCTTTTATTTATTGAACTGTCACATTAATGGCATTGGTAGAAATCTGATATCCGATAAAATCCGATATCAAATTTTATTAGTCATATTTTAGAGAGAGGGAGAGAGAGAGAGAGAGAGAGAGAGAGAGAGAGAGAGAGAGAGAGAGAGAGAGAGAGAGAGAGAGAGAGAGAGAGAGAGAGAGAGAGAGAGAGAGAGAGAGATTAGGGGAGAGATTAGGCGAGAGATAGAGACAGAGATAGAGAGATAGAGGGAGAGAGATGGGGAGGGGGAAGGGAGAGAGAGATAGAGAGAGATTAGGGGAGAGAGAGATAGATGGAGAGATCAGGGGAGAGGGATAGAGAAAGATTAGGGGGAGAGAGAGAGAGATTAGGGGAGAGAGGGAGAGAGAGATTAAGACATCATAGGAGATCATGAACCCTTATGACATTAAGACATCATGAACCCTTATGAGATTAGGGGAGAGAGAGAGAGAGAGAGAGATTAAGACATCATGAACCCTTATGACCTCTTAGGACACCATATGACCCCGAATGACACCATATTGGGTCTCTTTGGGTCATATTGTGTCTTAAGGGGTCATATTGTGTCGTAAGGGGTCCTATGGTGTCCCAAGACACCATATGACCCATAACTACACCATTGTTGGCATATGCACACTCCAATGAGACATTGAAGGTGATTGAAGGTTTTGTCATTGATGGCAACCTTACAATCCTATGGCACCGGCAAGGCATTACACTACACCAGCACTAGCAAGATCAGATTCTACACCGACACTCAGACCACCGGCACCGGCAGTGAAAGGAAACATACTGGCACAGGCAGCCGACAGGAATTTAATTATATTATATTTTAGTTATTATTGTAAAAACATTGAAAGCTGACTTGATATAATTGTAAAATGACTTATATATATAAGAAGTCATTGTAAGACATTTTGTAAGGAATAAGGAAAAATAATAGGTAGACCTATTATGCAAAATGTAGGTTAAAGGGTTTATGTAAGAAGTAGAGCAAAAACCGGTACTGAATCTGGCATTATAGATGCTATTGTAAAATAGTACAGGACATTGGATTTGTATAATCCACATTGTAAGCTAGTGAGACTTCCCATTGAGCAGTGAGCTCTAGGCACTTGGCCTTCCTGCATGTGCAGGCCCCTCTTGTAAGTAATATTCCCTTATTGGCCAGTAAGTGAATATTGTGGGTCACAAATCCCATCGAGGTTTTTCCCACACTGGGTTTCCTTGCTAAAATATTGTGTTATGGTGTGTTTCTTATGTGGTTACTTCCATTTTTGTTTATTGCATTATTTCTTGCATACTGGTACACTGTTATAATATGCTCTACATGTTTTAAGTTATGAAATTCTAAATACCAGTCAGATACTAATTCACTCCCCTCTCTCAATATCTGTGGGAATCCTAACAATTGGTATCAAAGCCTGGTCCTCTACTTTCAGAAGCCTAACAGTTTGAGGAAGATCTTGACACTGGTAGGCATGGAAAATCTGATGAAGCAACTTGAAGCAGCTCTTTCAGACTTTGATACAGAAAAGTTAAAGAATATCAAACTTGAAGATGATCTAAAGGCAGCTCAGGATATCATTTAGGCACCTCAAGAAAATTTTACCATTGCAAGAAACAAGAGAAGAGAATTATGTGAAAATTTTCAAAATGAGAATGATGAAAAGGAAACACTTAATGATGAGATAAGCAAGCTGAAACTGGAAAACATAACAATGAAGAATGAGAAGCAAGATATGACCATGAGATTCTGCAAAGAAACTAAAGATAGGAAAAAGAATGAAGAAGAATTGACCAAAAGACTAAGTGATGGAGAAAATGAGAACACAAGACTTAGCTATGAAAATGACCTATTGAAGACAGATCTGATGCATACACAGAATGACTCCAACAAACTGATGAGATGGAAAGAGATCTTACAAAGGGAACTGGATATTGCAAATCAACACAAAGACAAACTCAAGAAAAGCTCAGAAGAACTTGGTGACTTGTTGAAGATTCAGAAACCTAATGGTGATACTTGTGGAATTGGCTTTGAAGTGGGAGAAAGCTTCGGTACTGCAAACACTCAAGATCACAGCAAACCGGTAAGACAACCTAACGCTTATAAATTCAATGGAAAATGCTTTAACTGTAATAAGTATGGTCATAGAGAAAAACAATATAGATCTAGAAATTATCAGAACATCAACACACCCACAGGTCAATGCTCAAAATGTAGCAAAGTTGGTCACAACTCTAAAAATTGTAGAATGAATGTAAGATGTTATGTTTGTGGAAGATTTGGACACCTATCTAATCAGTGTAGAACACAAACCAACATAGGTTATGGAAAAGCTATTCAGAAAAATAACGTGACTTGTTATGCATGTAACAAGATTGGGCATATTGCAAAATTCTGTAGAAGCAAAGGATCACCAACAGACAACAAAAGTTCTAGCTTGAAAGATAAAGAAAAAGTTGAAGAGGTTAAGCAAGAATTCTCAAAACAATGGATTAGAAAAGATGATCTAAATGTTGGGAATACTCCACCACCGGTAGAACTAATCAATGCTTCACCAGTAGGATAGAGTAGTGCTTCACTGGTAGGACAGAGTAGTACTCCACTGGCAGGAAGCTCTTCATCAAACTGAAGAAAATCTTCTTTGAGGGTTTGGCAATAAATGAGACATATGCTATTATTCCCTCGGTTAGAGATGAGAAGTTGGAAATTACTTCATTACTGGCAAACAATGTTAAGTGACTACTTAACAAGCATGCATTAATTGTGGTAGATGGCAAATAAACATTATAAATTTACGGTTTTGGCTCCATTTCACTTCACCGAGATTTCAAACTTTCAAAGAGAGCGATATTTGCAAAGCTAAGGGATTTCAAGCAAAGAGGCGAAGCAATTCAAGCAATCAATCCATCCAAAGGTAGAAAAAGGTATTTATCATCATGGCATCCACCTCTGCACTTGAATATATAACAAACCCTACTAGAGTCGAGGTTATAAAACACCCTAGGCCCATGTTTCAATTAGTTTCTAAAGTAGCAAAGAAAGATGATACTGTAGGTGACTTTTCTCAAATTCCAAAAGGAGTTGTCTATGTTGAAGACCCCAGAATTTACATCCATTGCAACATAGAGGAATTAGGAGATGAACAAATCAAAACAATGTATAAATCTGTCATATGTGATGAATCCGGAAATGTAAAACCGAAACACAAAATCATTGAAACCCTAGGATTTACTGAAATCCTCTACATTCCTGAATTTCCCAAGGATGTGATTAGGATAGTCTTAAGCAGGGTACATGGTGAATTTTTCTGGTTAGATGCAATTGACAAAATTACCAAGGAAGTTGTCAAAGCAATGACAGGGTCACCCTCAACCGGTAAAAGACCAGACAAGACTAAAAAGGTCTCAAATGACCTAGTAACTAAACTAATTGGTGCAACATCTGACAAAAGGTACTTGAGAGTCATTGATGTTACTGACATAAATGTGAGATTTATCAGCATGATTTTAGGGTATAAAGCCACTCATGCAAATAGACTTAACTCAGTTTCAATTTTATGCATTAAGAGTGCTTATGACATGATTACAGACAATGTGAAAATTGACATATGTGAATGGTTAAAGAATGAGCTAATTGACAACTTAGGCAAGATAAAGAGAGATAAGAAAGAAACTTTTAGGTTTGGAAATCTACTTGTTTGCTTGATGCTACACATAACTAAATAGGTTCCTGGTATAGGCTATAAAGAACTTGGATTTGATATACCGGTAGGTAAACAGTTATCAAAACTATTCAAGAACATGGGTGAAGACAAAGAAAAGAATATCCATGAACACTTTCAAGCATTAAAGGCCAAAATGAAGAAGAGAATCAGATTGTCACGCAAAATTGTTGACAAGTATAAGGATAACATATGCTTTGTAATAAAAAAGGATGAGATATGGATGGAAGCAGTCATCCCAAGGACAATTTGGGTAACAGAAATGGGTTAAGAGACTGATGACCTTATCATTGAAACTTATGCTAAAGCACTTCTGGAAGCACCAAATGAACCAAAGGAAGAAGTATTTGGTAGTGCTGAGACCATAGAAAAACAAATTCAATGTAAGAAAAGAGTGAAAAAGGTTGAAGCAGTTTTGAGAAGAGGTTCTAGACAGGCAAAGGCTATTAAAGAAGATGTGATGAAACAAACCGGTATCACTGAGGATGAGTTAGAAGCCCCACAGCCTGAAACTCACCTATCACCGGTAGGCACTTCTTCAGAGAATGACATGCCTGCAAATTTCAAGAGAGTTGTAAGGAAAAGAGATCCTTCACCGGTAGCCACACCTTCACCTAGGAGGACAAGACAGAAACAACAAGTAGTGAGATCTCCAATTAAGAAAACTACACCAAAGAAGAAGCTGACACCAAAGAAGAAGAAGAGGACTCAACAAAACATGATCCCTCTTGACATATTGCTAAATGAAATTATAGAGGAAGGGAAACTGAAGAATATAGAGAAATTGTATGATACTCTGATAGCAGATGAAAAAGAACAAATGGAGAACAATGTTATTTTGCACATGGACATGTATAAGAAATTTTTGATGGAAGTAGAAGATGAAGTAGCAGATGAATTATTTCAAAGATTGGAAGCAAGAAGACAAGTTGTTGTAGAGATTGACAAGAAAATCAAGATAGAAAAATTACTTGATGTTTACCCAGTGAACTCACCTAAAGAAATAGATGATTTAATTGCAGAAGCCAACCTGTCAGTATTCTCTACTTCACACCGGAATATTGCATTAATGGTTGGAAGAGTTAATGAGGTGACTAAAGAAACAGGAAATGCATGGGATACATTCCTAGTTGAAAAAGAAAAATAGGAAGAGTACATGAGCCACAAACCTATAAAGGTATATCAGAAGGACAAGGACAAGGGTAAAGGAAAAGTTGGTGGACCTCCGAGTATCAAATTAAAAGACAACTTACTCCCACCTCCTTTGATCACTCTACTGGTAACAACAACTACTACAGAAGATCAACCGATAGTTGAAAGTATGAATGAACAGGATATAAATCCTAATCCTGAAGTCTTATACATAGTGGATGTTGGTACACAGAAGATCAACATTGTGGTAGATAAAGATACAACTGGTAAGACAGACATGGCTAATAAGCCACCAGTAACTGAGCAACCTGATCAAACTCAAGAGAAACTGGCAGATGATAACAAAAAACAACAGGTAGAGACTCAGACTGAGACTAAGACAAAGCAACAAACAAAGAGACAAGAAGAGCAATAGGCTCCGGAACAGGTACAGGAATAAAGACACATAGAAACAGGGCCACCAACAACAAGAGAAGATCAAAAACCATTGCTTAAACAAATGGAAACACAGACTGACCTACCAGAGGTCACAACAAGCTTGGTTACTTCTACCACCGGCGGTATTCAGAATGTTGGTTCTTCATCAACAGGCTATAAATCAACTAATGTAATAGAAGTACTTTTAGATTCTATCAAAAAGATAACTGATTGTAGTTCACAGGCTTATAAAGCTATAGATGATACAATCCCAATTTTGAAGGTAATAGCTCCTAACTATAACATAGACAATAAGGATTCTTTAGGACAACTTGATACTTTGTGTAAATACATCACTGAGAACATAGTGACTATTGAGAAAATAAAGGAAGAGACATTGAAGAACAAGGTAGAAATTGAAAAGCAAATTTTTTTTGAAAATCAGATAAAGAAGTGTACTAGAGAATTTGACACACTTCTACCAGAACTATGTAACTTATTGAAAGAATACAAAACTTTGTACAAAGACACCTGCAAGACAAAATTTTTGACAGTAGACATAGATAAGAAGATAAGCAAGGTACAGGATGAAATCAATAAACATGCTAACAGTTTTGTTAACTCACCTGATACATTATCAGTTTTTGAACAAAAGATAACAACTCTTGAGGAAGAGTTACTTAAGCTAGGAAGAGAAAAGGAGAGAATAGTGGATAAGGCAAAGAATTTGAGACTAAAACTGAGTCCAAGATTGGACTATCTAGCATCATTACAGAAGGAAATATCTGAGGCACTAATACAGGGACAGAGAACACTGACAGAGCATATGCAGCTCCTCACCGGTATAGTTCAAAGAACAGATACAGCTATAAAGGACAATAAGAAATTTATGGAGAGTATAAACTTAATTTTGATGGATATATTCCAAATGGTGACCACACAGGTACAAGGTTGAGACTACAACTCTATTAACATCTTGACAACCTTTGTCATTGATACCAAAGGGAGAGTAGTGGTATGAGAAAATTCAATATCACAGGAATCATATGCTCAGGGGGAGCAACAATTTTTTTGGTAACACATTTTTGGATTACAATTTTGGATACACTTTTGAATTTTCTCATGAGTGTCGTCATCAATTCCAAAGGGGGAGATTGTTGGCATATACACACTCCAATGAGACATTGAAGGTGATTGAAGGTTTTGTCATTGATGGCAACCTTACAATCCTATGGCACCGGCAAGGCATTACACTACACCGGCACTAGAAAGATCAGATTCTACACTGGCACTCAGACCACCGGCACCGGCAGTGAAAGGAAGCATACCAGCACAGGCAGCCAATAGGAATTTTATTATATTATATTTTATTTATTATTGTAAAAACTTTGAAAGCCGACTTGATATCATTGTAAAACAACATATATATAAGAAGTCATTGTAAGACATTTTGTAAGGAATAAGGAAAAATAATAGGCAGACCTATTATGCAAAATATAGGTTAAAGGGTTTATGTAAGAAGAAGAGTAGAAACCGGTACTGAATCTGGCTTTATAGATGCTATTGTAAAGTAGTACAAGACATTGGATTTGTATAATCCACATTGTAAGTCAATGAGACTTCCCATTGAGCAATGAGCTCTAGGCACTTGGCCTTCCTGCATGTGCAGACCCCTCTTGTAAGTAATATTCCCTTATTGGCCAGTAAGTGAATATTGGGGGTCACAAATCCCATTGAGGTTTTTCCCACACCGGGTTTCCTCGCTAAAATATTGTGTTATGGTGTGTTTCTTATGTGGTTACTTTCATTTCTGTTTATTGCATTATTTCTTGCATACCGGTACACTGTTATAATATGCTCTACATGTTTTATGTTAAGAAATTCTAAATATCGGTCAGATACTAATTCACCCCCCCTCTCAGTATCTGTGGGAATCCTAACAACCATAGGACCCCTTAAGACACCAAATCATGTCGTTAGGGGTCATATTATGTCTTACGACCCCTTAGGACACAATATGACCCCTAACGACACAATTTGGTGTCTTAAGGGGTCCTATGGTGTCCCAAGACACCATATGACTCCTATGGAAACCATATGACCCCTAACGACACCATAGGACCCCTTAAGACACCAAATCATGTCATTAGGGGTCATATGGTGTCCTAAGGGGTCGCAGGACACAATATGACCCCTAACGACATGATTTGGTGTCTTAAGGGGTCCTATGGTGTCATTAGGGGTCATATGGTGTCCATAGGGGTCATATGGTGTCTGCGAACACCATACGACCCCTTAGGACACAATATGACCCCTTAGGACATAATATTACCCAAAGCAACCCAATATGGTGTCATTAGGGGTCATATGGTGTCCTAAGAGGTCATAAAGGTTCATGGGACACCATGTGACCCCTTAGGACACCATGTGACCCCTAACAACATGATTTGGTGTCTTAAGGGGTCTTATATTGTCCATAGGGGTCATATGGTGTCTTGGGACACCATACGACCCGTTATGACACTGTTATGGACACCATAGGACCCCTAACGACACCAAATCATGTCATTAGGGGTCATATGGTATCCTAAGGGGTTGTAGGCCATAATATGACCCCTTAGGACACAATATGACCCAAAGCGACCCAATATGGTGTCATTAGGGGTCATATGGTGTCCTAAGAGGTCATAAGGGTTCATGGGACACTATATGACCCCTTAGGAGACCATATGACCCCTAACAACATGATTTGGTATCTTAAGGGGTCCTATGGTGTCCCAAGACACCATATGACCCCTATGGACACCATATGACCCCTAACGACACCATAGGACCCCTTAAGACACCAAATCATGTCATTAGGGGTCATATGGTTGTCTAAGGGGTCGTAGGCCACAATATGACCCCTTAGGACACAATATGACCCAAAGCGACCCAATATGGTGTCATTAGGGGACATATGGTATCCTAAGAGTTCATAAGGGTTCATGGGAAACCATATAACCCCTTAGGACACCATATGACCCCTAAAAACATGATTTGGTGTCTTAAGGGATCCTATGTTGTCCATAGGGGTCATATGGTGTCTTGGGACACCATACGACCCTTTATGACACCGTTATGGACACCATATGACCCCTAACGACACCATAGGACCCCTTAAGACACCAAATCATGTCGTTAGGGGTCATATGGTGTCCTAAGGGGTCGTAGGCCATAATATGACCCATTAGGATACAATATGACCCAAAGAAACCCAATATGGTGTCATTAGGGGTCATAAGGTGTCCTAATAAGTCATAAGGGTTCATGGGACACCATATGACCCCTAACGACATGATTTGGTATCTTAAGGGGTCCTATGGTGTTCGAAGACACCATATGACCCCTATGGACACCATATGACCCCTAACGACACCATAGGACCCCTTAAGACACCAAATCATGTCGTTAGGGGTCATATGGTGTCCTAAGGGGTCGTAGGCTACAATATGACCCCTTAGGACACAATATGAGCCAAACCGACCCAATAAGGTGTCCTAATAGGTCATAAGGGTTCATGGGACACCATATGACCTCTAATGACATGATTTGGTATCTTAAGGGGTCCTATGGTGTCCCAAGACACCATAGGACCCCTATGAACACTATATGACCCCTAACGACACCATAGGACCCCTTACGACACCAAATCATGTCCTTAGGGGTCATATGGTGTCCTAAGGGATCGTAGGCCACAATATGATCCCTTAGGACACAATATGACCCAAATCGACCCAATATGGTGTCATTAGAGGTCATATGGTGTCCTAAGAGGTCATAAGGGTTCATGGGACACCATATGACCCATAACGACATGATTTGGTATCTTAAGGGGTCTTATGGTGTCCCAAGACACCATATGACCCCTATGGACACCATATGACCCCTAACAACACCATATGACCCCTTAAAACACCATATCTCCCTCTCTCTCTCTCTCCCTCCCTCCCTCTCTCTCTCTCTCTCTCTCTCTCTCTCTCTCTTTCTCTCTCTCTCTCTTTCTCTCCCTCTCCTCCTCTCTCTATCTCTCTCTCGAGGATCATGAGTTTTCAGACAGCTAGAGACAAATTTGTGCTTTTGGGAGATTCTTAAAGTGAAATCTTACATTATCAATCACGAAGGAGCATGTGTGGAGGGAAATGGGGAGTAGTAGTCATCGGAAGTCTAAACGCAAAAGAAAATTTTCAAATGACCAAATTGAAGTGTCTAGAGAAAGAGATAGAGAATGTCATAGGAGGAGAAGACAAGGTATGTTAAATATTGCTAATGTTACTTCAACTGAAGAGGAAATTGAATTTGAAAATGTGCCACAAGTTATTGAAAATGAAAATGTAGATTTTGAGAGTGAAAATATTGAAAATTTTAAAAATGTTGAAAGTGATAATGAAAATGCTCAACATGTGGAAAATTTTGACATAGGAGGTGAAAATGTGGAAAACTTTAACATTGAAGGTGGAATTTCTCAACCAAGTGAACCATATGTAACACCTAATTACTTTAGAAATGAAAACCCTCTCATGGATGAAAGACAAACTCCAAATCCAAGACCTTCAAGAACCCCAAAATAATTATTTGAAATCGATGAGAACATTATTGCGAATCTTGAAGGCAAGAGGTCAACAAGAACCATTCAGTTGTGGGCTACACAAATTTTTAACCAAAATTTTAGCAATAAGACATTGACCGAGCAATGCCAACTCTTTGTTCACATGCTAAAGATGATAAAGATGAGACCACTGCTAAATAAACTGAAGATTCGTATGAACAAGAAGATGGAGAGAAATTCTATTATTGCAAAAAATCTATTTGACGCTCTTAATTATATTGGAAAGAATACCAAAGAAAGAGATAAGAGAGCCACTCAAAGAGTGATTACAACCTCCTTAGTAAGCCATCATTTGAGGAAGGCTCGTCAAATGAGACAAACTTGTGTTGATTTTAACATAAACTGTAAAACTTTGGATAGAGCACTTGCACGAAGACAAAGACTTGACAATCCACTTCAACAAGATACATGGGCATTTGGTGGGAGGCTTCCACGTGTTGATAGAAAGTTGACTGACAATGTGAAGGAAGAGATTCAACAACTTTGGCACTCTAATTCTAGAGTTTCACCCAATGTAAAGGACATTTTAAAATTAAGAATCAGCAACCCAGACTGCACACCGCATCCCAAACATTTCTTGGAATCAAGCCAAACAATGTTGTACAAAAAATTTTGTGAATTACATCCAACTTTGCAAATATCACAAAGGACCTTTGAATCTTTGAAACCATTTTATTGTGTTCCTCTTAAGATTCACAATACCTGTTGTTGCAAGTACCATGTGGAGTTTTCAATGTACCATGAACTTTTATGTCATATTCGTTCTATGATGCATACTAATGAGATGTTGCAGGAGTGTGGTGCAATGTTATTTCCGAGATCATCAAGAGACTTGCAAGATCTATTTTTATGCCCTAGAGATGATGGCTGCTATTTCTATAGAAATGATTGTTTGAATGAGAAGTGCTCAGAATGCGGTGGGTTGTCAAAGTTTGTTTCATGTTTTCATGAGGGCAGCGAACACGAGTTTGGAAATAATTACGTTGAGAAAAAAAGATACGAGACAGTGAAATATACTTTGAAGAGTGGAGGTGAAGGTTCTAGATGCAAATTAGTCTCAAGAGAAGTGAGTATTGCTGATTTTATTTTGGATTTTAAGGAAAATCTTTTCTACAAGTATGCAAGGCACACCCATAGGTCTCAGTGGTTGGATCAACAATTCTGGATGTGTAAGAACTCTTTCCTGATTGGCACTATTGTATCAGTGGTTGATTTTGCAGAGAACTATACATTGCAACCACAGAATGAGGTACAGTCTCAGTACTACAATTCAGTCCAAATTGCTATTTTTGTTCACATTACATATAGACATGCTCCTAATAGTACAGAAGAGGACAGGAAGATAATCAGGGAGTATTATTTTTATATGAGTGATGATAGATCACACTCCTCCGAGTATGTGCAACATTCTTTCAAGAATTTTTCTGAGTTCTTGCATGAGAAAGATATTGCAATTGATCGACATATAATATGGTCAGATAATTGTATGGGTCAATTCAAGAATGCCTGTATGTTTTATTGGTTGAGTAGAATGCATGCGGAGAGGTGTATACCTCATATTTGATGTTTTTTTGAGGCAGGGAATGGGAAGGGAGAGCATGATAGAGCAGGTGCATGTTTGCAGAGAGCTCTAGTTAAGGAGCAATTGAGGATTTAAGGTGCAAATTTCTCTGATGCATGTTCTATTGTTGATTGGTGTAGTTCAACATTGTCACATGGACGTACTCTTAATTCAAGAGTGAGCAGATTCTTTTGGTTGGTTGAGGAGGGAACAATGGGAGATAGATTGGATTGTCAAACAATTAAAGATTCTTCAAAGATACATTCATTTCTCAGCTCAGATGCAAGTACATGGACCATTTGGACATGAGCGTTGGCTTGTTTTTGTCAGAGTTATGTTCGGTGTAATTGGGATCAGTGCGAGTCAAGTGAGTGGGTTGATACGTGGGTTCGCCACTATCTAACTCCTTTATCTCAAACAATATCCTTGTCAAATGATGACATAGAAAGTTCACTTGAGTATGATCGTCTATAAGATCTTGTATAGCCAGGACATGTTTTTGCAGTTGTTACACCGCAAGGGAATGAAGAGAGATCAGATTATTGGTTGGCACAATGTGTACAAGGAAAACAAAATCTAACACAACCAGTGACAGATGATGACGGGTTCACATATCCTACAGGTTCAGTTGTTGTTGTGGGAACTTGGTTGTGAACATACATGATTAGAAAGAATGGCATACCTGCATTTGAAGACTGTGAGAGACACAAAGCCATTATAATGTATTCACACCTTATTATAGCTACAAATGTCAAGTTGTTGAAGCATCAAGCAAAATCGAAGACCAAAGACCTATGGACAGTGACTACTGCTGATCAGGAAGCAATACTGGATACTCTTAAACAAAGAGATGACCCTTCAAGCACACTTGAGTAATAGGTCTTTAATGGTGCATTATTTTTTTTATCATGCATTTCATTTCGAACAATGATCATTAAACCTTAATGATCAAGTTTGTTACGTGTATATTAAGGATGTCTTGAAAATGTAGGTCTATTGATGAACATTTTTTTTTGGCAATGCGGTTTTTGCATGCACATAACGGGTACACAATATAATCGGAAGGGACGTATTTTTGTAACATGACTTATTATCATGCATTTGATGAGTTTTACAATTTTTGATGGTATAATTATCGCAAAACCTTTATGCTCATGCAGGTCTTTATTGATGATATACAATAGTACATCGCATTATGATTTTTGATGATATACAGGTTCATGCTAGATCATTCGCTGTTGACAAGACCCTCTCTTAGTGATGGTACATATTCTTTTGTGCATTATTGAGATAAAATTTTGTGCATAAACATTAAGTCAAGTGAATGTATTACTATTTAGAAATGACCATATCTACCATCGTCTTCAACCATGCAGAGAAATGCAGTGAGAAGGGCTTTAATCAACATGCATCTTGTATACTTTGCAGAGAAACTGGTAAGTTTCGTAATTATACAATCTGTGCGTCTTAAAAATGTTTGAAATGATCTATTTATAATTTGCCAAACTAATTTGTATTAAGTGTGATAATTTGTTTCTTGTAGCACATTCATTTCGCATAAAAAGGTTACTTATTTTGGTCTTCATTTATATGCAGGCATTGTTGTACCTAAGCTTTTCTCTTAGGACATGAGGATGTCTGATGCAGATGAAGTGGGATGTTGTATTTGTATATGGATGTGAATTGATGTAACATTGTTATGATGATATACAATGTCCATGAGAAAATTGGTTTAGTTATATTGATGATAATGTCCATGTATCTGTACATGAGTACATTGGTGTAGTTGTATTGATAATGAAAAAAAAAATCATGTTTGCATATCCCTTCATGGATGTCACATGCAAGTGTAATGGTAATTATGTGTATACAATAAATGGAAATATTGATGATCATTATGTGTCTACAGTGTAATGCTTGTTTATATATAATTTTAGCGCTCAAGGGATGAAGGGGGCAAAATAGGAGCATGCGTAGGGTAATAATGCCTAACTGGACATGTCGGAGCCAATAGTTCATCATCGCAATGAGCAGAATGAGAAATCGGCCACGCGATAACATCGATTGAGTGAGACTGAAGATTTTTTTTCCAATCAAAAAATTGTTGCCCTAATAAAACCATAGGGCAACTTGAAAAATTGAGATAGGCTTTTGTGGGGACCCCTCTCATGGCCCCATAGGTTCAAATGGATAGTTCACAGGTGCCACAGATTCCGAGTTAGGGTCCATCAAAGTTTGACAATTTTGAGCACTTAGGGCCCTCAAGGGACGACATCGGTAGGGTATGACCTCGAGTGTTGGATCGAGTGGGGGGGTAAAATAGGAGCATGGGTAGGGTAATAATGCCTAGCTAAACATGTTGGAGCTGACAGTTCATCATCGCGATGAGAAAAATGAGAAATTGGCCACGCGACAACATTTGATTGAGTGAGACTGACAATTTTTTTGCCAATTGAAAAATTGCAGCCCTAATAAAACCGTAGGGCAAATTGATAAATAGAGATAGGCTTTTGTAGAGACCCCTCTCATGGCCTTGTAGGTTCAAACGGATCATTCACAGGTGCCACAGATTTCGAGTTAGGTCCTATCAAAGTTTGACAATTTTGAGAACTTAGGGCGCTCAAGGGACGACGCTGGTAGGGTATGACCCCGAGCGTTGGATCGAGTGGGTGGGTGGAAATAGGAGCATGCATAGGGTAATAATGCCTAACTAGACATGTCGGAGCTAACGGTTCATCATCACGATTGGAAAAACAAGAAATCAGCCATGCGACAACATTCGATTGATTGAGACTGACGATTTTTTTGCCAACTGAAAAATTGCTGCCCTAATAAAACTATAGGGCAACTTGAAAAACCGAGATAGGATTTTGTAGGGACTCCTCTCGTGGCCCCATAGGTTCAAATAGATTGTTCGCAAGTGCCACGGATTCTAAGTTAGGGCTCGTCAAAGTTTGACAATTTTGAGCACTTAGGGCACTCAAGGGATGATGTCGGTAGGGTATGACCGCGAGCGTTGGATTGAGTGGGGGGGGAAAATAAGAGAATGTGTAGGGTAATAATGCCTAACTGGACATGTTAGAGCCAATGGTTCATCATCGCGATGAGCAGAACGAGAAATCGACCACGCGACAACATTCGATTGAGTGAGATTGACGATTTTTTCACCAACCGAAAAATTGCTGCCCTAATAAAACCGTAGGGCAACTTGAAAAACTGAGATAGGTTTTTGTAAGGAACCCTCTTGTGGCCTTGTAGGTTCAAACATATCATTCACAGGTGCCACGGATTCCGAGTTAGGGCCCATCAAAGTTTGACAATTTTGAGCACTTAGGGCGCTCAAGGGATGACGCCGGTAGGGTATGACCCCGAGCGTTGGATCGAATGGGGGGAGGAAATAGGAGCATGCATAGGGTAATAATGCCTAAATAGACATGTCAGAGCTGACGGTTCGTCATAGCGATGAGTAGAACGAGAAATCGACCACACGACAACATTCGATTGAGTGAGACTGATGATTTTTTCACCAATCAAAAAATTGTTACCCTAATAAAACCATAGGGAAACTTGAAAAATCAAGATAGGATTTTGTAGGGACCCCTCTCGTAGCCTTGTAGGTTCAAATGGATCATTCGCAGGTGCCACAAATTCTGAGTTAGGGCCCATCAAAGTTTGACAATTTTGAGCACTTAAGGTGCTCAAGGGACGACGTCAGTAGGGTATGACCCGAGCGTTGGATCGAGTGGAGGGGGGAAATGGGAGTATGCATAGGGTAATAATGCCTAACTAGACATGTTGGAGCTGACAATTCATCATCGCGACGGGTAGAACGAGAAATCGGCCACGCGACAACATTCGATTGAGTGAGACTGACATTTTTTTGCCAACCGAAAAATTGCTACCCTAATAAAGCCATAGGGAAAATTGAAAAATCGAGATAGGCTTTTGTAGGGACCCCTCTCATGGCCCCATAGGTTCAAACGGATCATTTGCAGGTGCCACGAATTCCAAGTTAGGGCCTGTCAAAGTTTGACAATTTTGAGCACTTAGGGCGCTCAAGGGATGACGCCGGTAGGGTATGACCCCGAGCATTGGATCGAGTGGGGGGGGGAAAATAGGAGCATGCATAGGGTAATAATGCCTAACTGGACATGTCGAAGCTGACAGTTTGTCATCACGATGAGCAGAATGAGAAATTAGCCACGCAACAACATTCGATTGAGTTAGACTGACGATTTTTTCGCCAACCAAAAAATTGCTGCCCTAATAAAACCCCGAGTGTTCGACCGAGGTGGGGGGAAAAATAGGACCATGGATAGGGTAATAATGAATTGTATCAAGTATTGTTCATTAAATGATTTGTATTGTATTGTTCATTAAATGAGTTGTATTGTTCATGAATTGTATTGTTCATTGAATGAATTGTATTGTATTGTCGATTAAATGAATTGTATTGTTCATTACATGAATTGTATTGTATTGTTCATTAAATGAATTATATTGTTCATTATAAAAACAACACTTACGATGAAATAAAATGAATTGTATTGTTCATTAAATAGCCATTATTAACCATTGTTAATTATTGGAATGAAGATTAAAGATTTCCATGATAACACCATGCACAGATGAGCAACATTTTATATGATCAAATATCAACTTCTGTATATATAAAAATGTCAAATGATTACAAATGTATGTCCATACACAAATATGACATAAACGCCAACTGAAATAAAATGTATGTCTAAATATGTGAATGTATGTCCATATACAAAATATACATGCCAACTAGACATGTATGCATCCCAAAACTATCTATAACATCCTAAGTTGCTAATGGATCATCAAAATCGATCCTCTTTGCCGCACTGCTCGGCTCTGAAGGATCCTGCACAAGAAAAACAAACCACGATTAATATTAGTTATATTATATAATTCACAATCAAAAAGTTAACATAAAAATGAACTATAATTGAACTATTCATGTTTACCTCATCTCCATGTTTTCTCTTTAGCTTTGCAGGACTCTTGATGTATGTCTTTGGTAGAGGAGGTATGTTTTGAATATTTTCGTACACAACATACATATGTTCAAAAACATGACATTGATACAAGTTAGCATATAATTGTCATTGATAAGAACAAATTATATCTACTAATCAAAAAATAAAATAAACACACATCTACTCAAGGCATCTCTTCTTCTTCTTCAGGTATACTGGGTGTAGTCATCAAGGATGTGAAGCCAAGAATTCTCTATATATATACACAACAAGTATATGAAACTATCAATCTATGTCTAGACATGTATAGTCACTATAAGTTATTTAAACTATTCATTCAATCATATTTGCATTCAATTACCTTTCCCTTGTCTCCAACTGCACTACCAAATCCTAAATCACACTGCCCCATACTCGTGCTACTTGTGCCCTACAAGAGTAAAATAAGATAGACATGCAAGTTACTACATAATCTAATTAATACCAATATAAATGATGAGCATGTATGTACAATAAAATACAAACGACTAGGTGCAATAATATATGTATCTTCAAGCTATCAAGGCCAAATGAAATGGCTGACAAGGTGCCCTCCTGAATTTGTCTCAACTCATCCTCAGTCATCAACTGTTAAATAGACCATGTAAATAAAAATTAGTACTTAATATTATCTAATTTATAAATATTTAATTAAAATATAACATGAACTGTGAAAATACAAATCTTACCACTACATCATCAATGTATGATGACAGTGCCTCCTCGCCTCTAGCATGTGAGGACTCTCCAGGGTATCCTCCAGTCTGTGTAATAACATCTGGTGCATCATGCATCTCATGCACCTCATAATCTGCATTGTCCATAGGAGGATCAACGAGTTGTCTAACTGGACCCAAGCATACGTGCCCACACATGACACAACTATGGGGCACGCATATGTGTGGAGCCGAGGATGACGTATCAACGGCACCGGATGCACCGCTACCATCAAGAGTAGGCTGAACTACTAACACAGCCTGAGAAACCAAAAGGCTACTCAAAGAGTGAATAGCTGATATGGTCCATGAAGCCGCCTCACAAATGATATCAGGATGCTGCACTGCGGGTGGGGGATCAATAGGAGGAGGTGGGACATATGGGCCCTGGACTACTCTGACTGCCCTAGGTCTATTTTGGGGCATACCTAAACCTACACCCTAGAAAGGTTGGATGTCAAAGTAGTTCACATGTTTGTTTAAAACAAACTCAACATACAATTTTTTTATGAAATAGAAGGGGATATCAAGATTGTTGTTGGGTGGTTTGTCGAAAACCATCCACCAACGATCCCAAAAGTTTTTCACAATCCCATCATTTGTGCACCATTTAATAGAAAGTTTTGTTTTTTGGGGGGTCTAATGAAAATGATTGAAAACGATAAAATTCTTACCTCTCAATCTATTTTTTAGCAATTTTTTGTCAAAAAATGAGATATTGGGTGCAGCGGATATCGGATTTTGATGAAATCGCATGGCCTGTGAGTTAAAAATGACTCACGGGCTGTCATTGTCGAAATATAAAAGTCTCAGAAAATCGGATATCCGATTTTTATACTTCAATTATTTTTAAATAACATATATAATATAATAATATATTATATAATACGTATTGTTTTATATTATATATTATAATATATAATATTGTATTGTATTATATAATATATTATTATATTAATATAATATAATATAATAATATATTATATAATACGTATTGTATTATATTATATATATATATATATATTATAATATATAATATAATAAAATATAATATTATATTATATATAATATATTATAATATAATATTATATTAATATAATATAATATTATTATATTATATATAATATTATATTATATATAATATTATATTATATTATATATAATATTATATTATATTATATAATATGTATTATATAATATATTATTATATTAAAATATAATATAATATAATATAATAATATATTATATAATACGTATTATATAATATGTAAACATATAATATATTTTTTAAATTAAAATTACAAATAAAAATCGGATATCTGATTTGCATAGGTAATTACCAGGCCAAAGTGTACTGACACCCAGGCCAGGGAAAAAGTCAACACGGATTTTCGCATTTTTAGGTGAGTGAGGAAGGCTTTTTTTTTCACATCGTCACTTTTTGGCCCCCCTTGATCCTACACTAACCCTTGACCCAGCATACAAAGTGGTATACACTAAATTAGAGGAACAAAGTGTCATAAATTTTGAAAGAGTAAAGGTAGAAGATGACATTAGACCATTGACATTATTTACATTTATTTCTGATGATAAGTTTGTGCAGTCCCGAGAGTTCAGGGACTTTGTCCTAAAAAATAAAAGGGAGTAATTTCCCAATAAGCTTAGAGAAAGGTTGGCATCGAGGAATCGGGCAGACAACAATATTGATAGATTTATAGCTAAAGTTGTAGAGGAGGTTAAATATTTCATATCGAAGATGACCCCTGAGGAGGCAAGGCATTTTGTAAGGAATAGTGGATGTTTGTTACTTGAAGGATGAGACCTCTCTTCTGCAATTGTATTGGAAACCATAAGAAAGGAATCTTCAGAGTTGGCAGCTTTACCAACTGAAGAGCAAGCTCAGGAGTTGTATTTTGGGTCATATTATAGCCCTTAGTATGAGGTATTTACAATGTGGTCAATATTTAATGATGACCAGATTCAGAAAGCCTAGATTAAGAAGAGGGTAGGAGATCTTACCAATAACTTGACTGTTATGAAAATGAGACCTCATGACAGACCTGTAACACTCTTAACAAAAGAGACAATGACTTCTCAGGTATATGTTAAAAAGCTTATAGAAGATTTGAGTAAGTTAAAACTTCAAAATGAAAAATTGTTGCAGGGGTATAATAAGGTGGTGTCAAGTTCCTATCTTCTCCACATTCTACTTCAAGTTCGCTTCAAGAGATAAAGGCGCTCAAGGCTGAAGTAGCAAGATTGGAAGATGAGCTCAAAATGAGCAAAGTGGCTGAGAAAAGTTCAAAAGATGATGAAGAGAAGAGAGTAAATGATTTGGTTGAAAAGAATAACACCTTGTCACAGGAAATAAAGGCACTCAAGAATGAAGTAGTAAGGTTGGAATACGAGCTCAAAAGGAGCAAAGTTGCTCAGAAAATTTCAAATGATGATGAAGAGAAGAGACTTAGTTATTTGGTTGAAGAATATAATTCCTTGTCACAGGAGATAAAGATGCTCAAGTATGAAGTAGCAAGGTTGGAAGATGATCTCAAAAGGAGTAAAGTGGCTCAGAAAAGTTCAAACGATGATGAAGAGAAGTGAGTCAGTGATTTGGTTTAACAAAATAGTACCTTGTCACACAAGATAAAGGCGCTCAAGGCTGAAGTAGCAAGGCTGGAAGATGAGCTCAAAATGAGCAAAGTGGCTCGAAAAAATTCAAACGATGATGAGGAGAAGAGAGTCGGTGATCTGGTAGAACAAAAAATATACCTTGTTAGTCCACCCTTTTGTTTCCACGCTACTAGTCATAGATGATTCATCTGTGATGACTAGAAATCTGCGTGAACATAAGATAACCCGCATCTATGACGTTGTTGAACTCATTTGGGTGACTTATAAAGAATTACATAATACAATGAATCAGTCTCATCTCAGGGAAACAGTCAGATTGAGATGCTACTTAAAGAACTGGTCTCCTCAAATCAAATGTTTACAATTTTTGCTAGAACATGCAAATTTGGATGATATTACTGGCAATTCGATTTTGAAAATTACTGAAAAATTTGATGAGTTGTGCAGTATTCTACAAAATCATATCTTTTTTCATGGCAACTTTATTCAGTTGGCGAGGTTTTATGATGACCAACCAATACAGGTTCCTCCTATTTTGACAATATAAGGGGAGTTGAAGAGATTTTAAATATGGAGGTCTGATTTTTTCCTTAATGTTAGACAAGCAACAAGAGGATATAATAATTTTGGCGTTATAAACATGGGAGTGTTGAATTCTATGTTGGAAAAACTTTACTCCCTTGAGTATTGGATGCTCGAGTTTTGTAGGATTGTGGCGATATTGCATGATCAATATAAGAATGATCATATGACGCATGTCAAACAATTTCCTGGGCGGTGGGCTTGCTAGGTACAAAGGTAGAGAGCTTTTCGAACAAACTTACAAAGAAAAAGCTCCATTTTTACTTGGAGATGCACTTTTTTTTTTTTGACAACTACATGTTACATATATATGTATACATACATACATTTATTAATTCTAGTATCCATGATGGGATAAATTTTATTTATTCTACTTCTCATTACTTGGATCTAAAAGTGAACATGTTGTTTATTTTTCAGCTGAAAGTGAATATGTCATTTATTTTACAAGTTGTCATTGCATATGGAAAAGTAAAATATAATCCAATTATACAAAACCCCTCTGGAATAACATTTCTCGGAATCCTTTAAAGATTATTATGAAGATCATATTAAAACAAAGTTACATAATCATAAAAAACAAAAGAAATTATAATTTATATTATCTCTCTAATAGAAACAAGTTTACATGACACTATAGCACAATTTATAAATATAGTAAGTAATATAATTATAAAAATAAATAAATATGAATAATAAAACTAAAACCGTAATATTATATCAAATTATAACACACAAATCATAAAAACTATTCAACATTCAAATTAAAAAATAAAATAGAAATAAGATATAAATGAATTCTAAAATTATACAACTATTAACACCAAAAACAAATAAAAAATTATTATTACAAAAATGTGAGATGCACAATTTTGCTCATTACTAAAAGATACTAACATCTCTATGATATAAAGTTTGAAAGCGGATATCTACAACTCTATAATAACCAAAAGAGTCATCATCCATAATTCTAAAAACACTTTCTTCACTCCGCCTAATTAGGGTTGTTAAATTATGTAACTTAGTTATGCTAAGATGTATATTAATATTTAAAACAACTTTCAAATTAACTCTCTATTGAATTTTTTCATTCGTATCACATTATCTATAATTAATTATATTAAAAAAATTTAAATATAATTATAATAAATTATAAAAAAATATTTATATTGAATTTAAATATATATAAATTAATTAAAAAAAAACTATGCATTCTAATAAAAGTCATTGAATATAAAATTTAAGTTTATAAAGTCTACACTACATCTATTTTGATCAAAGTTACATAAAGCAATTCCAATTTCTTCCTTCATTTATAATACCTCTAAAATTAATCAATCTTGATTAATATCATAATTAGAGACAATGACATCACCCTCACCACTTGCAATTAATCCATAAAACTACAATCCTTTTAAATAAAAAATGAAATGAAAAAATACTAATCATAATTTAAAAGATTGTAGTTTTACAGATTACATAGAAGATGATTAAAAACAATAAACAAGTAACTAAACCACTAAAATACAAGTAAATAAACCATTGTAGTTAATTTATTTTATTTTAAAAAACAAATTATAAAATAAAATATTTTTTTCTAGAACCATTTAATATCAATTGTTATATACAAGTTTAAGAATACCAAACTTACGAAATCCACACTACAACGACTAGAAATTCTAGATATCAATTTTCATGACTTCAATTTAAAATATACAATACTAATGGATAATATATTTTACTTTAGATATCAATTTTCATGACTTCAATTTAAAATATACAATATTAATGAATAATATATTTTACTTTCTATTTTTTCTATTAATATTGTAATAAAATGATGATACTATTTTGAAGCTTTCAAGATTTCAATTAAAGCAGCTAAATTTTAAAATAAAACTAAATAGAATTATTGAACAATTATTGTTAATTGTTAGCTAAATTGCTCTATTAATTATCCACAATTATGTTGTTCTTTATTACAGTAATCTCTAACCTCGTCAAATTGATCGAAGTCAATTAAAATTTTTGACAAGGAAAAAAATAAATATATGATATGAATTTTTAATTTGATCTAGATATCAATACATATATATTTCAAAGACAATAAGACTTTTATTATCTAAAAAATAAATAAATATAATATTTAAATGTTAATAAAAAACAATCCACTCCAAAAAAAAAATCAATGTACTCTTCATCCAATACACCTAACCCTGGTTTTTTCTTTGCTTCAAGATTTTTAGAACATTCTTCATCTAATTAAAAAAAAATCTTTAAATTATTTTCACTAATTTTAATTTCGTCAAATATAAAATAGTCAAACAGAGTTAAGATTATATAATTATCACAAATTGTAGCTAACTATTACATATAACTCAAACTAAAAATAATAAACTGATGTTCAGGAAAAGTTTAATTAACCTGTAGACAATTCAAACTTCCATACTAATATAACTTCAGTGCAAATGTCCAAGTGACCAAGGAACCCCACTGCTACATATTCCAAGCTACACAAAAAACAGAATCAAACTGACTTTGGGATGGAGAAACGTTTGCTCTGCACCCATAACAAAAAAAAGAAACAATAATTAAAAAAAATAGGTTTACTGCAGTGATTATTTGAGTGAAAATTTACTCATAAACCAGAGTTGCCTATATTGCATATGCAGTTATCAGATTGTACATTTGATATATAAATAAATTAATTAAAAATACAAAATATATTGTATCCTGATTTTTAAGTAATTAATAAATATATGTAATTTAATGACTGAATAGGCGTTTCCACCTTATAAATCTGTTCTAATAAATAGAAAAAAATAAAGAAATGGAGTTGATGTTTTACCAAGATGCGAGTCAATGATCAAGCCAATCCAAACTGAATTGTACTTCCACAATTTCAACTCTGAGCTCTGGGATAGCAATTCCCTTGGCCTTCAACCACTGTTTCCCAATCTTCTCATCACAGATAACATGTTTCAGGGAAGTTAGTCCCAAAACACTTCTAGGCAACCTCTTCAAACGAGAACACTCTCTCATATCTAACTCACTTAAATTCTTCAGTTGGCCTATTTCCTCTGGAAGTTCTTTCAGACCCACACATACTGAAATATCTAGATATTCCAACCACCCAAGGTTTCCAATTGATGATGGCAGCTCTTTTAGGCCTGGTAGTGCTGACAACCTTAACACTCTTAGAGAGCTCAGATTCGCAAGGTCATATGGTAACTTCTGAACCTGATGGCAGTTGGTAATAGACCACATGTGAGCAGAAGGCATATAGCAGATATTTGGGGGCAACTCCTCTAAATCACTGCAGTGGTCCATGTTAAAATCATGCAGCTTGGTATTGTTGAATGTGGATGTATTTTTAAACCCTTCACATAAGCTTAAAGATAGCTTCTCCAAGTTCTGCAGTGCTTTGCTCTGTTTTAGTACAGCTGTTGCAATCACCTTCTCCAAGCGGACACTTTTGAGTTGGGTGAGTGAAGATAGGGTTTCTAAACCTTTCACAGTTGCCCTCTTTGTGCCATAATTGTATACCATGAGAAATTTCAGTTTCTTCATGGATTTCAAAAATGGAGGGAGGTAATATTCGCTCGCAGTAAAGAGTAATATCAGAACCTCTGCTTCGCGGAAATTCATCTCGTACCACTGATTTTCCCCCATAGGGCCTGCAGTGCAAGTCAGAAATGAATTCAATTAGAGATTAACATATATGGCCACAAATACTACATGTTTGGGTTAAGGACAACTGATAAGACAATTTAAAATAAACAGGAATAAGATATTTGAATTTTCATTGTCCTATTCCTATTTATTATCATGTCAATCCATGGTAATTTTTACATTTAACATCAGGTAAAGACAGCTAAGCTAGATGCAAAATTTGGTACAGAAAACTTTAAGATCTATTAAAACATATGGCCAGAATTCCAGATCCCATCTGTGAGAAATATTGAAACCCACCTGTATGAACAGAGACAATTTGAGCATCAATCTGTGTATCACAAAACGCCCATGACCCTGGCAAAGTAAGCTCCTTTCTGGGCATAAGGAACCTCTTCCTGTGCACTAAATCGCCCTGGCATCCCAAATACAAGGCCAAATCTCTCATTACATCGTGCTGAGAAAAGTACAGCTCAGAGACACTTCCATGAGAAATTGCTGCTCCGCTCCTGATAAGTGCAACCACCACGTCAATAATGTTCAAAAAAAAATATTGTCTGTATTTTTTCTTTTTATGCATTTTTTTTATTTTTTAATTCACTTGAATCATAAAGCTGAAATGTTAATTCAACACAAAAGAAACACAATTAAATCCAAAAAACATAAACTATAGAAACTTAATGTCAACAATTACCCTGAATTGCTGGTTAAATTCAACAGATTTCGGCTTGCAAGTTCCAACAGGGTGACAAAGGCATCCTGCCATTCCAGATTCCGAACATAAACCCATATATCTAGCAGTGCATCAGCACAGACCTTTGTGTCCTCTGGAAATGACCCCAAGTCTAAGAAACATTCTCTCACCACATCATCTAGCAACTCAATACTCGTCTCCAAGCATTTGTAAAGCCCTTCTTTGTGATAATCTGATATTGGTTCCCCTTTGGAAAGCTTATTCTTTGCAATCTCCCAGACTACAGGAGGTTCGCCATGCAACGAGCTTGCAATCACCTTAAGAGCTAATGGCAAACCTTTGCATTCCGCTTGGACCTGTGATTCATGAAATGGATTAAAATCAGGAGAAATTGTAGGACAAAGAAAATTAGATACACCTAAAACGACAGTTGAGACAACTAGAGATCAAGAATTTGGATCTCTAAATTTTTTATTTAGCTACTTGATACTAAATTGTTTGAAAATCTGATTTTATAAATTAATTTTCTCCATAATGATTACTTGACTCTTTTACTTTTGCAAGCTCAGTACTTATTTCCTCCTGCCTAATCCAGAAAAAGTCTAAGAGGATGAATTTTGCTGTAGCAAAGATTCCAGATATAAAAAGTAAAAATTATGCATATGTAAACATTACGGTTTTCATCCAACTCTCACAATATAGCAAAGAGAGAAAAACAATCACCTCCTTCACTAGATTCGCATCTGCAGTCCATGGAATTGATGTCTGTCCGAATGCCCAGAAGCAGAAAAGCGAAAGAGCATCTTCCTGGCCCAGCAATGGCAACTGATACACTTGAGTAGAGAGGTCTTTTGGTATAATGGAACTGTCTCTAGTTGTGATGAGGGTTTTGTACCCTGGGCCTTCAAATAGCAAATTTTCTAGGCCTACTCTGTTCCAGACATCATCCAGAATCACCAGAGTTGGCTTCAATTGCTTTAGAAGCTGCTGCTGCAGCTGTATATGTGCGTCTTCCACATTCTGAAACTCAGGTTTCTGCTTTCCAACTATCTTTTCCCACATAGTCTCTAAAATGGTTTTGAGATTTGGGGACTCTGAAACTGTGATGAAAATTATGTTGTTTCCAAAATAATCTGATCTCCACAATAAACCAAATCTGCTTAATTAGTAAATTCCTTAACATTTAAAAATAATAATTTAAAGCAGGCTGCCTACTGCAAACTGAAACCAGTATTCAGTACATAAAGCCACACAATACCACATTACAACCAGAGATTTAGAGAGTCCTATATAAATAAAACAGAGAATGGCAATTACCACACACAATAGTAAACCAGACAGATTTACATTTATATTTTTAATACTCTACTATAGGAAATCCAAGCGTACAGCCATGACAACCAAATTAAGTTTGAAGAACTCATTTCAGAGCTAACATACCCACTAAGTAAAATTTGGCTGATGACTACGAGGATGCTAAAAGTTTGTCTCATCTCTTAAGGGGATGAAAAAGCACCCAAAATCTAGGAATATGTTGGCATTCAAGGCAGAAGCCTTAGAAATTTCTAAGAGTATCTTTCAAATGAAAATTTAAAACAACAGGAAAACATGACCCAAATTGAGGGGAAGCCCCTTTCACCTTTGATTTGAGAATTGTTGCAGAGAGCCAAGGCTAGTGTGGTTTTACCACCTCCTCCCATACACTGAACTCCAACGACAGACATTTCTTTGTTGAACAAAAGCTCCTTCAAATCCCCAATGGATTTCTCCAAACCAACGAAAATTTCAGATTTTCCATAACCATTATCATAATTATAGCTTACAGAATCTCCTACACTGTCGTTACAGTCAAACAAATCATCCAAAACCATTTGCTGAAGCATCATGGTATTTTGGGAAGGGTTGTTTGTTAGCATGGAAGCTTTCTTGAAGATGAAATCATTCAGTCCTCTGCTTATATCTGCAGCCTCAGATGGGTAATTATTTTTTAGCTCTGCTAAAAGACCTCTGGTATCAAGCAATATCTGGGCTGGAACTAAGCCCAGGAAGCCATTAATATCCTTCTCAAGCTTGAGAATCTGCGAAGCATACCTATAAATGAGAGGGAGGCTGAAAATGCTAATATTTTCGCATTTTTTCACGAGTTCGGCACCTCTTACAAGTGTATCGTAAAACTGGTGAAAGAGGGGATTTTGCTTATCCTTGGGCAATTTCAGATCAGATATATAAATTTCCAGAATGGCTGGTGTTAAAAACTTCAGCAGAGCACTGGCTCTAACGCTCAGACTCTTGCAATTGAAAACCTGCATCTTCTATATATCACGAGAATAATAAAAAGCTGTATCCTTACAGACTACTTACTTTCCTCTGTTCTGCAGTTTGAAACTTGCTAACCTGCAAACTCACAAGTTCTTAGCCAGGACTTTGCTTCACCTCAAATATCAATGGCGGCGACAAAAGTTTAACAGAGTTAACGTTCAGAAGCATTCTTGAAAGAAAGAATGCAGCACAATTCTCACCTTCTACCTACGTACAGAAGCACGCTGCTTGAATGTACAGAAGCACGCTGATTGAATGTTTCAAGAATGCAGCACAATTCTCACCTTCTACCTACGTATAGAAGCACGCTGCTTGAATGTACAGAAGCACGCTGATTGAATGTTTCAAGAATGCAAAGATGAATTTGTGTAGATGATATGTCAGCCTATATAATTTGGCTTCTATTCTTGCTCTAACACATGTTAGTCGTACATTTTACACTGTCGGTTTTGTAATAAATGGCTGCAAATGACTAACACATAGCTAACACGAAAGATTTGTTTTAGAGTCAGAACAGCTTCAGCCATGAGTGATGAATGTGGAACTGCTAGGGATTGTCGTACCCTAGCACGTCTATTCTGGCTCCAAAACAACAGTATGGATTGACTAACACGCGTGTTAGTAGCCCGTTTTACACCGTTGATTTTGCAATTAATGGTTGCGATTGACTAACATGTTGCTAACATGGTGTACAAAAAGATCGTTTTGGAGCGAGAATAGACATAGCCAGAATCTATGCAGCCACGTTAAAAATACCCAATAAAATATTTTATTTAATTGGCTCTAGTGGAAATGGTAAGCACACAGAAATATTTATTAATTATTTATTTAGTTTAAAATTTGTTTATTTTATCTATAAAAGTATTTTCTTTTATTTATTTAAGAATTTATTTTTTAAAGAGTCATTTGACTGGGATTTATTTTATTTTATTTTATAATTATTTTTTAAATATAATATTAGTAATGCATTATTAATTTGAGATATTATGATGGTATTATAGACTACTAATTATTTCGTGTGGAAAACTATATTATGTTATGTTAAAAAAATTAAGGTGGGTATAAATTTTTTAGTATGATGATTATCTTAATCATTAAAAAGAATGATTTAGATTATTGTACCAAAACAAGAGACTCACTGGATCTACTCTCAATCAACAATGAATGAAATAGTTTAACTAAAATTAAGAAGTTTTTTCCTAATCATGAAATTGTCCTTGAACAATAATCAAGTGACTAATAACATGGCAAACATCTCTAACAATCTCAGCTATCACAACACTCTATCTAGCAGAATATATTAGCTTCAAAGGTCTTTCCAAACCGATTTTCGCTGCACCACAAAATCAAATCTGCTTGCAAACATTCACATACACTTCTCACACAATCCACTTCTCATCTTGGAATTCACTTCTTATCCATTACTCAATTCATCATTATGCATATCGTATATGAGTTACAACATTGAAATCCTAAACAAGGGTCGCCCAAGAAAATATTACATATTATAAGCCATCCGAACCAAAAATACTTAAATCGGTCCACTCTAGGGGAAAGAGGGAACCAAAACGTATCATAATACGGGTAAGTGCACAAAGATGGTGGTCAAAAAGGGGGGTATAAGTGGACACTTTTTTTTTTTTTTTTTTTTTTTTTTTTTTTCTTTGAAATCAGGGGAATTTGAACTTGGAGGCAAAATTTGAAAGTCATCCACTCAAGATATGAAGAAAAGAACAAATATTGTAGTATTCTGAATCTAGTCTCCAAACTACTAAACTTTTTCAAAATTGGATAAGATTAAGGGGGTCAAATCCTTCGTGCACAAAAAACAAACCCTAATTTTTTCTGAAAAACATAACATAGTGTCTGACGTGCGCATCAAAAATGTCATAGTTAGATTTAGTATTTTGACATATCCTTTGGCAGAACGACAGTTCAGAGTGAGCACTAGAAGATGAAATCATGATATGTGCAAGAGTTTCTTGCCGAGAAAGCAATCTAAGAACAACTTTAAAGCTAAAACTTAGGTTACAAATATGTCGTAGAATTAATGGGTGGACATTCACAATCACTTTTACTGACAAACTTTAAATATTTTTTATTGACAGTTTACTTCCACTCTTCAAATAAGCCTAAATCAAACTTCACATATTTTTCACCTTTCTTGTAGTCTTTATATCACACTATTGGTCATGTGGACATGCTTACATAGATATTCCCACATGGTGATCAATTTTATTGATTCAATTTTTTAAAGAATTTTAGAGGTGCGCCTAAAGGGAATGAATTAATTGCATAGCTAATCTCACTCATCTATATAGTTACTGTTTTTTATTTTCTATTTTTTTCTTTTAATTTTTTTTCTAAACTCCTAGTTAGCATGTGGATGATGCAATGCCACCTTTTATGGTATATGTTAACTAAGTCACCTCTTCCTTGTGTTTGGTATCATTTAAACTTTGGCCTTTTGTTTATTCTAGATGTGTGTTGTGATACTTCTCTTTATACTCCTATTTATCTTATGAAACCTTGCACTTTGACCTTCTCATTCATGCCATTTATATTGTGAATCTACCATTCTCATTTCATCATTTACATGCTATACTTTATGCCTTATTTTTAAACTTAGCAACATCTTTCTTTTGTGATTTTATGTTTGTATCCTATACTTTACTTTGCGACACAAGTATTTTCATTAAAATAAATGGGGATGAAAAAATTGTCAAAAATTTATATTTAGCCCCCAAAAACTCCATGTTCCAAAAAATGCATTTGAGCATTATAATGTGCTCTCATTAAGAGTCATACTTATTTTTGTCAATGTAAGAAAATTATGATAAATATACATCTTGTTTAAAGAAACTAATTGTCACTCAAGTAGGATTATAATAATTACAAATTTACCAAACTAAATGTTGGACATGTAATTTTGGTGCCCATAATTCTACACATATTAAAAAGGACATAAAAATTTCAAGTGTACTATGTCATTAGGTTCTTGTATTTTGTGAAAATGTTATTGAGAAACATTGTTACACCATAAGCTTTGTTTTAGCTTTCCAACCATTATTTTTCTAAATTCTACATATATCAAGACTTTGATTATTAATTAATTTTAATTGTGTCTTTCATTAAAAAAAAAACAAATATTGAATTTTTTATGTAATTTTGGATGAATCAATCCAAATTTTAAAATTTGCATTTCTACATCTTATGATTAAATCTATATAAATTGATAAATATACTTTTTAATTAAATTTTATAATTTATAAAGGGAATGCACTCAATTTTCTATTTTGCAAGATATATCCACTTATTTTTTTTAAAATAAAATAAAAAATCATCTATGAATATTTTAAAGCACATAATATTCAATTAATTACATGCTTTCTTGATGTATTTGATCTTAGATCATAGTCATTAAAGTAGTTCAATTATGGATCTAACTAGAAAAACTTGACCCTTACAATCCATCATATTCCCAAAAAGTGTTCCTATAAAGATAATTAGTCCTTACATACATTTAGATGGTAGAGACCAAGGTGAGAAATATCCCAACAATATATCTTTGTACCATTTAAGGTCTATAGATTATAGTTTAGATTTGTGTAATTTAAAAACTATTATTTTTAATTTCAACTTGTTTTTAAATTAATAATTTAGAAACTGATTACATCTTTATGTAAAGTATTATTTTTCTTTAAAAGATAAAATCTATATATAAACTTATGCAACAATTGTATTGGCTCCTCTTTTATATAAAATCTAATTAAACTCAAATAGTTAATGTATAATCGGCTACGTACAAGGTTAGGAGATCCAGTCTAAAATATATATACTTAATTAACATGATAGAAAACAAAATTTTAATTATTTATTAATTAGTGATAGATTTATTATCTATATAAATTTAAACAAGAATTATTTTAGTTCTAGATAAATTTTTCATATTTAATTAAAATTAGTAGATATTTATTTGTTTGTCCTTTATTAACTAAAAATATATCATTCTTGAAAAAAAAAAAATTTCATGAATTAAATCTATTATATAAATCAATTAATCAATGTAAATATTAAATATTAAATTAATTTAAATAATAAAAAATGAGTAATATTAAAAACTATAAATATTAATTATAAAAATTAAATGTGAGGGAGAAGTTCATTTAGTTTTACAATTAAATTTTAACATGATATTAAAATTTATGTAATTTGAGGTTAGAAATGATATCTATATCTATATTTCATCTTAGGTCAACAATAATCTATGCACTAAGTTGTGGTCTAGGTCAAGATTGCCAGTTAAGGATACTTCTATAGATAGGGTTTCTAATCTTTGGCTAGATATTCCATTTGTTGTATAATGTATACTTCCACTTTTTAGTTCATCTAATTCACTATTGGTGGTATCTAAAAATATTTTTAGAGGATTTATAGATTTATAGGTCATTATGATATAGGTTTGTTTATATCAACCCTTCAAAAATCAATTTTAAGGTCTTTGGAGTAATTGAAGAAAACAATTCTAAATATCTAGATTTTTCTATATTATATATTTAGTGCATTAATGAAAGTATTTGATTGCTTCTTTAATTAATGTGAATTTTTTTTTTTTTTTTGCTTCATAGTATTAAATAAATGTACATGAAATTTTTTAAATATAATAGTTTAATAATGAATTATGCAAATAAATTTTGAATTTTGAAATTGAATCTTAAAAAATTGAAAATATAATTTAAATCAATTCCTCACCCATGAGATTGATTAGGAATAAAAGATGCTAAAATCAAGGTATATAGTGAACACATGAGGATGGGTGCAATAATTAGCACAATAAATTAGGGGTATATAGAATTGCATGAGTAACATATGAATAATTCATGTGATATTGTGTATAAATCCAAGATGAATAATAATATGATCGAATAGGGTTCACTTTGTATAAGAGTGTAGTATTTCTTAATATATAACGAGATGAATATTAAGCTAAAGAAAGATTGACATGAATATAAAAATTTTACTATTATAATATCAAAATTTATATATAAAATATTAAGCAAAATATATGTACATATAATTATTATCATTGTTAAAGTTTTTAAATTAAGAATCATCATTGTATGGAGCTAGAATTAAGAATGAATGCGATTGAATTCTTTCTTTAAGATCTTTATTTACTATCAATTTCCTTTATCATTATGATTAAAATTGACATATTTAATTCCATGAATATAGTATCAAATTGTGGTGGATCTAAAATTAATAAGATTCTAACCAACTCTTATCTGTTAACAACACCTTTCACAAGAGTAGTGAATCAACATGGCCAACTACCATTATTTACACAACATGCAAGCAATGACAACTTTCACAAGAGTAATAGATCAAGAGTAATAGATCAACATGGCCAACTACATTATTTGCACAACATGCAAGCAACAACAACACCTTTCACAAGAGTAATGGATCAACATGGCCAACCATCATTATTTGCTCAATGAGGAAGCAAACAAACTATATGAGAATGCAAGAATGAACGATTAATGACCAGTAGTGGAATAATTCGACCTATAGCTAACTTCTCTTCACACTTCAACTTACTTTAATTTTGTTGATGACCTATTTATATATGTTATGTGCTGTTTTTGGATTTCGATTGGGTTCTTTTATTTACATCAATTTTTTGGATCACTCTATGCTTTTTTTTCCTACTCCTGAACTTTCTAACATCTGATGATAGATCACAGAATGTGATCGAAATGTTGATACAAATTAAAACACACAATCTAAATCCAAAAACAGCACATAACAACATCATAAATTGTGAAAAACTGATATCACTATTCATACCAGTTAACTACATTCTTATTTTATAATCCTTTGTTTATTCTTTATTTGAAATTGTATTATCTAAATTTAAAAAGCCTCTTTTTCCATGCTCTTTACTTCGATCTACTATTGGAAAGAGTTGTTTGAGCATGATGCGTTCAGAATAACAACTCTGCTTTTATAAAGCAACCTTCTCCTCAGCTTCAAAGAATTTTTATTACAGGACGAACTTTCTTAACAGTAATCTGAGAAGGTCCTCATAGATCTGTGAAGGTGCCAAGAAAAACTGTAAAGAAGGTAAAAGTGGGTAAAGATAGTTGAAAGATCTCAGTGATGACAACACCATTTTACCATTTTCTCTTATTTAATTAAATTGAATTAGAGACAATCTTAGACTTTAAATTATATGTGTATTTTTAAAATGATCTTCAGTCATTCATTTATAATTGTTTCACTGACCTCAACAACTTTGTTTCTAGAAATAAAAAATTTCCACAATATTAATTTGAAATTTCTACATTTGACTCTATGAATACTTTTATATCAATGCAATTCAAATTAAGAAACTTCAAATTAACTCTGCTAAAACATCGTTCAAAGACACGTTTTCGTTTACTTTTATAAAGAATTTTAGTTTCGGATGAAATTTCTTATCAAAATGACGACAGAAAGAGACTGAAATCATGACATGTGCGAGAGTTTCTTGCCGAGAAAGCAATCTAAGAACAACTTTAAAGCTAAACCTTAGGTTACAAATATGTCGTAGAATTAATGGGTCATTCACCGTCACTTTTACTTTTCCTTATTATTTAGCAAATCTTTAAAGATACTTTTAAATTTGTCAGATTAGATTTCTACAGTTCATTACAATTGTTGTATTTGTTTTCTGGAATTCAACTGTGTAATTTTTGTTTGGGATCATACTCAATGATCCATCATCAAGATGCTAGAGGAGAGGAGTTCTGATGCAAAAAAAAATTACACAGTTGAAATCCAGAAAAAAAATTCAATAACTACTTTTAAATTTATTTATAAAAATTAATTTAATAGTTAAAAGATATATTTTAATAACGATTTATTATTTTAATATAAATAAATATAAAGTTCGAAATAGTGGTGTAGTTGGCTAAGGTTTTGAGCTCATCCCATGTAGGTCTGGATGTTGATTCTCTCCACCTCGTTTTGCCCAATTTGGGTATCAAAATAAAATAGAGCATATAGATAAATATAAAAATAATTATTGATTATTTGATTTGATATTTTAAAATTGAAATAGCAAAACTAGTATATTCAAAAAAAATATTATTTAATTTAATGTTAGTAAATAGTATTTAAAATACTATTTTAGTTTAATGGTTAAACATTATACATGTTTACATTGCTCTGGTAGTCAATCCTATGATATTTTTTGAATGAAATTTCAAGGGTAAATTATATTTACTAAAGTTCATTATCACTCTCAAAGATGCTCAAGACTCATATTCACATATACATTTTTTTAATGCATTTGAATATTTAATGTTTGTTAATTACCATATTCCTCTTTTTCACAATATTACAATGTGTTGCAATTAATATGAACATTTGATATAGAAATGTTGGCTAAGACATTCAAGAAAGAATCATTACTTACAATTATACTAAAATAAAAATGAACAAACGGTATGATCATCTCCAACAAGAGACCATATTAACAAATCATATTAAAAAATAAAATTAAACATAAAATGGTTGCTTTAATCTTTTCAAAGGCCTCCTTATCCTTGATAATCTATTTGAAATTTGAATCCTTCTTAAGCATTAGAGTGACCAATCAAACTATACCCGTGAATTTTGATATGAATCAGCTCACAAAATTAATCTTTTCCAAGAAAGATTGTATTAACTTTTTCTTTTTATTAGGAGTGGCAAATCTCTTGTTTCTCTAACTTCATTATGGATGAAGTCTCAAATAAGGCTTGTTGTTGCTTTAAATATGTTAATGCATGCATTCATTATGGATGAACACATAAAACTTGATCATGATTGCTGAACTTGAATGCTTGAATCCTTGATTATAAACTTGTGCTCGATTATTTTTTATTGTATACTAAATTGTGAATGCTTGTCAAGAATTAATGTTGATAGGAGTTCAAATAAGAGAAGGAGTTCTATTTCTATGCAACTTACACCTTTTCAAATTGAGTTTTCAGGAAAGGTCAACATTGGGGGGCAATTTCCTACTACTTACAAAGCTGACTATTATCTTTTGAAATTTGGGGCAAAATTTCCTAGACATGGGCATTAAGTTCCCTATTACACCAAGATAGGGGTGTTGGGAACCTAGTCTTATTAGTTTAGGCTAAAACAAAGGTCTTGAGTTGGGGATTACACCAAGCTTCTAGAAATGGTCTCAAAATTGAGCGGAATCATACATGAATCATGTAAATTAGGAATAACCACTAAAGTGAGTCCTAAATGAGTGAGAAATTGTAAAGCTATATAATTTACGACAATACATTTAGCCCCCACTTCAACAAGAGCATGAGCTTAATGCTTTATCAATATACAAAGTTTTTGGAGTTGTGGTACAACAAAACTCAATGTTTGTCTTATTAGTTTAGCTATTGTGTTGTTGGTCTACCTAGTTTGGGTTTCAAAGTGTGAGATTTTGCCAAGATCTAGAGGCAATGGAAAGCACAAATAAGAGAGAACAAAATAGATGATAGAAATAAATTGTATTCTATCAAGAAAATACTAACCAACTGGATCATTACATGTTGTTCAATGTAGATGAGCCTGCTTATATAGGCAAGGCTATATGGATATGTGAGCACACAAACATGACATGTGGTTCAATAAGAAACAAGGGTAGGTAGGAAATAGGTGTGGTAGGTAGGAAAAACAATAAAATATTCCACATGAGGTGGATCACCCACTGAAGTTGGAATTATCACTCTACAATAAGTGGATATGATAGAGTAGTAACAAGATCAACACCATAAAAGGTAGAAATTATCCTACACACACTATCCCAATGTGACACAAACACCCAAGTGTCTCATATGCAAACTACTATGAAATGAATTTCCTAAGTAAACTTAAGTAAGGTGTAATAATATCCATTATGAATAATTATTTACACCAACACCCCCCCTTAAGTGCAACTTAGGGGAATGCACTTAACTCTACAATGCAACTAAGAAATGCAAGATGGGTCCTAGCTACTAGGCCATGTTAGGTACCCATGTACAAATGCAAATTCATGCAAACTAATGAATGAAATCTCTCACAAAGCAGGGAAAGAGAAAAACCCAATGGGAAAAAAACCTCCCCCAAAAGAGAGATGAAAGCTATACAAGAGAACTCTCATAGAAGTATGTGAGGAACAAAACCCCATATGAGGAAAAAGTCCCCCCCATATGAGAGAAGAAGAGAAGGTAGGAAGCCCCCCCTCAATGTGGAATCTACACCAATGATAGAAGCTTGATGATGTATGAAGAAACTACTCCACAAACGTCAAACAACATTCATCCCCTTAGGAAGAAACAAAACCAAAAGTGTATCCATGAAGTTGCCCCAATCATGAAGGGAAGATGTATGAAAAAAACTCATGATTAATGAAGTCTCTAAAAACTACTCAAGTGTCCCCATGTCGATGCTGAAAGATACCCCCTCCAAAGGTGGTAAACTACTCCACACTGCTAAAAAAGGCACTCCAAGATCTAGTGGAGAAGAATGTAGAACAATATCCAAAGACTCACATGTCTCCTCAAAGGATAAAGAGACCTCCTCCAACTATTGTACATAAGTATCCTTAATCATGTCAACCTCTAAATAATGATCATATAGAGAATAAAAAAGAGGGTCAGAGTGTTCCCTTGCAACAATCAAAGAAGGATCATTTGCATCAAAGAGAAGATGAATATCATCAATGATGTCTCCCAAATCCGCAATGTAGGATTCTATAGAAAAAACCTGCAATGTCTGTGAAGTAATCATCCCATGAAACTAAAGCTAGAAGACAATGTATATCCTGCTGCACTGAATCAGATGAAAGCAGAACTATCGCACTATCTGCATCATCAGGTGCAATAGGTGATGTGATATCAATAGGAGGAGATGAAACACAAGGCTCAAGAATGGGGTCACATGTGAGAATCCCCAAGTTCAAGTACCCAAAGTTCTCCTCAAAATCTGAATCATCACAAGAAGTGTGATCATCATGTGTAGAATCATGATATGTGAAATCATTATCATCAACAAAATATGAAAAGGAGTATAACCGAGATGCATGATCAACCACTCCAGTCGCAATGATAGCTCTAGTCTTCAAGTCTCTAATGAAAACTAGCTCAGGTGTGAACTCCACAGTTCTCTTAGTTGCGTCATGTGTGATTTGATAGATGGAAAGGAGATTCTTTGTCAAATGGGGTACACACAACACATCATTGAAGGAGTTATCCCCAATGATAATAGATCATTTTCTAATCACATCCATGTATGTATTATTTCCAATCAAAATTTGTGGCATGGTGCAAGGCTCAAATGAAGAGAACATAGACTGCGAAGATGCCATATGATGAGAAGCCCCTGAATGTAGAAGTCATCTCCTTGAATCATGACTTGAAGTAGCACAAAGATCTTTTCCTTTTCTTATCCCAAAAGAGTGAGTCTTCCCACATGTTGAAGCCATGAATGCTTGCCCATTTCCTTTTGAATGTGAGGAAGTGGAAGTTGATGAATCATCCTTCTTGTAGACATTAGGCAAATCAATGTTATGATTTTTGAGGATATATGTGAGCTCATCAATCTTCTTAGAATGGCAACAACGCTCCTCATGACCAAACTTTTTACAATAGACACAAGTAGGCCTCTCCCTATTTGGTGAATTGTCCCTCTTGGAAGAGGATGAATCTCCTTGTTGTGGAGAAGGTGATGCTTTGTCCTTAGGCTTTGATTGCCATTTCTTCTTGTTTGAGTTGTCCTTTCCTTGATTTCCTTTGATTCCTTGATTTTCCACTAATGCTCGAGACTTAGAAGTCTTAAGAATGCCCATGCTTATCAACTTAGTTTGTTCCATCATCAACATTTCAGCAAAAGCATCAAATGTAGGGCCATAGGAATTGTGTATCTTGAACCCATTGCCATCCTATGGGTTTGGAAACTAGAAACAAATTCTGCATATTCTTGTGGAAGCTTGTCCATCAAATTGAAGATCAATTGAGTATCCTTCTTATCAATGCCACAGTCCTTGAGTTGTGCCCTCAACTCTTTTGCCTTGGTGACATAATCTTGTATAGTATCAAAGCTATTGGGATCTAACATGGTGAGATCACTATCAATTTGATATCCTCTAATCTCATCAACTTGACCATACAAGTTTTGAAACTTTTGCCAAGCATCCTTGATTAGAGTATATTTCTTAATATGAAAAATGAGATCCTTTGATACATACTTTCTTAAGGTACCAATTTCCATGATATTTTTAGTGATCCAATCCAAGTGACTAATAGGATTAGTCTTAGGATCAGCGGGAGCAACAATAGTTCCATCAATGTAATGAGGTAGTTCTTTTTCCATAAGTTTACTCCATGCATCAATTTTCCAAGTAGCATAATTACGAGGAGTTAAGAGAGGAAAATTAGGAGAATGCATAGCAGCAAAAAGGAAAAAACACAAGATAGAGAGAGGCACAATCACACAAGACACCCCCTCTAAATTAATCAATCAAGAAACTTTCCCCCCCGCAAAAAAAAAAAATCATGATTTGACATTTTATACTTAGTGCATGTACAATAGGCCACTTGCAAAATAAGGCAAGGTGAACTTCTGATTTCAATTTTACAACTTTTTAAAATGAGATATAAGAGACTTCAGCAAATACTACTAGTGATCTAAACTGAGATCCAAGCAAAATACAAGTACCAAATAGGCTAAAAATTGACCAAATACTAAAAGTACAATTTATACTCAAGATCACTGCAAACAAATGGCAGATTATGAAAGTAGACAAAAAATTATGCACTTTTTAAAAAATGGCACCTGAAAAGGAGTCCATATGAGCACGAACAAAGCCTCCAAAGTTGTAAAATTCAGGATTTCACGATTTCAGACAAACTTGTATTCGAAAATCCAAAAACTCCTACACCACTGTACAGATCAAAAACTTCTACCCTAAAACAAAAAAAAATGTTTGAAAAAAGGAGTTTGGATGAGTGAGATATCACTATTTGAAAATTGCCTACTAAATTATAATTTCGGGACAAATTATGTCGCAACTTCAAACTTCAAATGCCTCTAGATTTGGCCTTCGAAGTCCGATTTGGATGAAAAAAAAGGAAAAACTGACTTTCTTGGACCTCCTCAATCCAATGGTAACCTCATATTTGACCCATCAAGCTTCAATAATAACCTGCAATAGAAAGCTCCAAAATGCAAACCCCAAATAGCATCAAATTTCTCTTAATTAGCAAACCAGTGACACTCTAATGGCTTTGATAACATGTGATATTTTTCAAAAATCTGAAGACAATGTAAATTACAAATAAGAGAGAACAAAATAGATAATAGAAATAAATTGTATTCTATCAAGAAAATACTAATCAATTGGATAATTACATGTTGTTCAATGTAGATGAGCCTGCTTATATAGGCAAGGCTATATGAATATGTGAGTAGACAAACATGACATGTCGCTCAATAAGAAACAAGGGTAGGTAGGAAATATGTGTGGTAGGTAGGAAAAAAAATAAAATATTCCACATGAGGTGGATCACCCACCGAAGGTGGAATTATCACTCCACAATATTTGATATGATAGAGTAGTAACAAGATCAACACCATAAAAGGTAGAAATTATCCTACATAAACTATTCTAATGTGACACAAACACCCAAGTGTCTCATATGAAAACTACTATGAAATTCATTTCCTAAGTAAACTTAAGTAAGGTGTAATAATATCCATGATGAACAATTATTTACACCAACACAAAGTGTTACAGAAGTGGGATGATGTGTGTGCTATCAAGATTAAGGTTGGATGTCCTTTGGGACTAGATTGATTCTTAGTGGGATCCACAAGACATGTTTCTCTATCTAGAACCATGTATGTGCTTTTGGGTTAGATCTATCACATGTTTGATGAAGTATCATTTGAGTGTGACCTATGGGTGAGGTTCTATGGGTGTGTTTTCCAAAGATTGCATGTGGACAGCCAATGGGAGCATCTTAAGCTACCTTTTGAAGCATGTGGTATATTTATTTTCATTGAGTAACATGTGAGCTAATTGGACATGGCTTGTTACATGTTTGGTGAAGATTTTTTTTGTGAATGACCTATAAATGGCTAGTTATGTATTGGGCCAACCTATAGTTGCAAATTGTGATAGTATCTCATATATATGGTGTCATAGATTTATTTCTATCATATGCTAATTTTTTTGTTCCATTACCAAGAGTACGAACTTAATATTTTATCTGTATACAAATTTTCTAGAGTTGTGGTGTACAAAAACTCAATGTTTGTCTCATTAGTTTGGCTATTGTGTTGTTGGTCTACCTAGTTTGGGTTTCAGAGTGTTGCAGAAGTGAATTAATGTGTGTGCTATCGGAGATTAAGGTTGGATGTACTTGTTGCAAGGTGTGTACCCTTGGTCTCCTTGTGTTATGCAGCACATCGCTTAGGTTTGTGACATGACTTAACCACCTCCTATGGATTTTATAAGTCTAGTAATTGTATTGGGCATTAACGGGTCGATCTTTTGGTGCAACAACAACTGCACTTGTAACAAGTGGTATCAGAGCTTGGTCAGAGGTTCAAACCCCATGCTTACGTTGGGGGGGGATTGTTACAAGGTGTGCCCCATTGGTCTCCTTGTGTTGTGCAACGCAACGCTTGGGTTTGTGACATGTCTTAACCACCTCTTGTGGATTCTATAAGTCTAGTGGTTGTATCGGGCATTAATAGGTCAATCTTTTGGTGCAACGACAACTGCACTTGTAACACTCCTTTGGGACCAGATTGAATCACAATAGGATCCACAAGACATGTTTCTCTATCTAGAGCCATGTGTGTTATTTTGGGTTAGACCTATCACATGTTTGATGAAGTATCATTTGAGGTCGACCTATGGATGAGGTGTTGTGTGTGTGTTTGTCAGAGATTGCATGTGGACAACCTTTGGGACAAGCTTAAGCTACCTTTTAAAGCATGTCGTATATTTATTTTTATTGAGTAACATGTGGGGTGATTGGACATGGTCTATTACACACTTGGTGAAGAATTTTTTGTGTGAATGACCTATAAATGGCTAATTTTGTATTGGGCCAACCTATGGTTGTAAATTGTGGTAGTATCTCATATATATGGTGTCATAGATTCATTTCTATCATATGCTAATTTGTTTGTTCTATTACTAAAATATCATATGCTATGTAAGAGAGTGTCAAGGGGTTGATGAGATCTAGTGGAAGTTGAGTTATCAGATCTAAAGGCCTGCAAATTATCTTGTTGTAATCCTATGGGACTAGTGTTCAACCTTTGAGTTGTTTCTTAGATCTTTATTTTGGGGATTGTTGTCTCTAGTGGATTGGTGCTTGCAAATACAATAGAGGATTGGTGTTCCTTGTAGGTTGGTGCATACTTCATGATTGTAAGTCCAATTCATTATTTTGTGAGGCTAGATTTGGGAAATAGATCCAAGCAATTATTCATACCATAATTTTTCTCATCTTAAGTTTCCACATATATCTAATGTTCATTATGTGAATGTATGTTTTCTTATGTTGTTTGGATTTTCCATCCTTAAGGAATTAGGATTAAGTTGATTTGGTGATTTTTTATTTTACTTGGAGAAATAATTAATAGTAGTTAATGTTTAATTTGATTATAAATGGATATACGGATTCAACCCCCCTCTCAATGTATCATGTTCCCTTCAAGTGTTTAATTTAAATGGAATAGTAAGATATATTTAAGGGCACATAGGTATTAGAGGCCATCATGACTTTGTTTGATAGATAGTATAAGACAATCAATACATAATTATATGAGTACTACATAAGCATTCAAAGGTGGAACATATGTATAAAAATTATAGATTTACAAATCCTATGAATTTGTATAGCATATTATTTTGACTACCAAATGTAGCCAACTAAGGAGAAGTGACTCATATATCAAATATAAATATAATTGGGATATACGACACAAAATTATATAGTAGAGTACAAGTAGTTTGAATAGAAAACTAATTTCTAGTTTATAGACATTACATTTAAATTGAGGGTTTGGTTATATATAAGAAACATGCCATAGTATTTTAGTACTATTATGAACTGGGTGGTATTATCGTTATAAAAATTGACATGTGATTGTCTCTTATAGCTAGTCAACTTAGTATGATTTGTTTGATATAGAGTAACTTTATTCAAGCATTTAATTTAGGTTTAGTTAATTAGTTGGGATAGTGATTAAGATTATATGTGTGTTTGGATATAAATAATCTATCAAAGTGTCTATGTGCCCATCACTTTCTCATTCTAGTGAAATTACCAAGAAAAAAAACTAATGGAAACAAAAGGGTAATAGATCGCTACCTTTACCATCTTGACAATCAATTTCTTTAAGTTTAAATAGTAGTTTTATTGAAAAGAATTCAAATCCATTAGAAATATACAAGATAACAAAAACAAATCTAAGTTTATAATAATAGTTAATTTTTCTAACTATTGAAATCCTTATATTTTTAGCACTACTAAAATGTTGAATATAATTTTAAATCTAAGGTTTGTAAATTTAAATTTGATAACAAAATTATAAACTTATACAATGAATTTATACCTTTTGAACCCAAAACTATATGTAAATGAAAATATGACATACACCTCAAATTTTGAAAGAATTTATGATTTTTGAAACTATAATATAAGCTAGAAAATAGTGTGTCTAAAAATCAATTAAAAAAATTAAAAGAAAACCAATTAAAATCTAAAATGGCATTTTACATTTTGGATTAAAATAATTCAAAAAGTTTCCTCTATGCCATAAGTAAAAATATTTTCTAAATAAAAGACAAAATTCAAGACTATTAAGACTACCAATAAGATAAAGATATATATAAAGATATATATATATATATATATATATATATATATATATATATATATATATATATATATATATATATATATATATATATATATATATATATATATATATATATGGGGTATTTTCAATATTTGAAAGTGGAAGTTTAATTGAGTATAAAAATAGTGAAATTAGTCTTTCTATAGAATTAAAATTAGTGCAAATTTTACACTTTAAAATTTAAATCACTACTCTTTTAAAAATATTTATCTCACCAATTATTTTATTTATATGATATTTTGGCAGTTATTTTGTTTGCTAGATAAAGACAATGGCCTCCATGTGTTCATCTATATGTTAGCCACATCGAATTTGATAATTATCAAAGTAGGGGTATCGTGAATGATAACATTACATTTTTCATACACATATATTAGGATTGTGAATATTATTGTTAGAATAATGAGCTTATATGGTTGTCATTGATGTCAAACCTAGTTATCTAGATGGATACTGGTCTAAATATGCTTTGTCAGACCTGGTTATCTGGATAGAGTTTGGTCTAGATATTCTCTTGATGTTGGTTGTGACATCCTATATTTGGGGTGGTTTAGAAAGCTTTTGGTGTCCTCCAAATATGTTGTTAATTGTATTGCGGTTTTTAAGAACTCATCTCTCATTGGATAGCACCATCCACATGTTGTAACCCAAAATAATTAATTTATCATCTTACCTCGTTATTCTCTATATATTAAAAGTCTAAAGTCATACTATTTATGGACTTCCTCGACAAGTGTAAAGTTATACCATGGAATATTTGACTAAAGATTATAAGAAAGTTATTACAATTACAATATCTTTGCCTCTTCTTCATTGCCATCTAAAAGAATATGATCCATATAATTCATTATCATGTTATTAAATTATAAACGGTATTGATGAGATGAAAGCAATTAATACTTCATAAATAATGATAATGATATAAATTCAACAATGCTATAATACTAGTATTAAATTTTTTTCTATATAATAATATAGAAAATAAATTTTGAATTTTCTTAAAATATGTTTTTTAATCATTTTATGCCATTTTTAAGTTTTAAAGTTTTAATCTAATCTATTCTAATAAAATTTAGGCAAATTAGTAAAATACAATTAAGTTCATTAGAAAAATATTTAATATTTTATGTTGAATTATTATAAATAAATTATATATTTGAAATAAGTTAAACTTTTTTTAAATAAATATTTAAGATAAATATATTAGATTATTTTTTTAAATAATGACTTGGTTGAGAATTTTTTTTATTCTTGCTCCCAGTTTTTCTAATCTCTCAAGGCTAATGACAATTATGATCATATTTAATAAAACATAAGATCATACTTAATAATGATTGCATTCAATAAATAATGAGCATTGGTATGTGAGATAAATTATATTGTCAATTTATTTGATTTTTGAATGAAATTAAAGATTCTTGTATGAATTCTTAAAATTAATTTTGAAAAAAAAGATAAAATGATTTTTTTTTAAATAAAATGTTTTCTTATTAATATTGATTCTTTGTCTATCATATAGTTGTATGGATTTATAATAAGAGGTTAAAATAAGATACAAAATAATTATATGAAATTGTTATATAAATTAATTTACAAATTCATTTGCATAAATAATTATCAAACTAATTCCAAACCAATTGCTTTGAAAGCTTTTCAAAATACTAATAATAAATTATTAAATTAACATAATAATATTAACTACAAAGAGGCTGCTATCTTGAACATGCTAATTTGTTTCTTATAGTGATTTTTTTAAAAAAATTACAATAAAAAGATTGATGATTCTTCCCCACTTAAAACATTGACAACAAATTATACAAATATATATAAATTTTTATTTTTTTTTTTAATAAAAAATCATTACAATCACAATTGAAAGAACATCAGACTAAAAATTACTTACTACTGTGAAAACAACTACAACAAGATAGATATAATTTGAATCAAACAAAACAACCAAGAACATATAAGAAATGCATTGCTTCATGCAATGTATAGTTTTTCCTATTATAGGTCATATATATCTCTATATCTATGCGTATATAAAAAATTAAACCAAATTTTAGCTGAAAAAAAACATGATACTATCTAAACAGAACGGTGAAAAATGACATCTCATTTCTATTTCGAAACAATATAAAAAATGATTATTTTATAACAAAATACTTCAAAGTTTATTGTTTCAACAATAAATGTTCAAAGTTGATGTAAATATGCTAATTATATAAAAGAAAATAGAAAATGTTGGGGTCAATTTTTTTTATTATGAGGGCATTGTGAGGTTGAGTTGCCACATGATGGAAACTAAGGCGCGATAAAATTAAGTTCATCCACTTGATCTTAAAGCTAATGCCTAAGTATTACAAATGGCATGGAGAGTAGATGGGCAATTTTAATTGGTGCCAATAGAGCGTGTGAAGCCTTCTATGCCAAAAATTTCACCCATGAACCAAGAGAAAACACCCGCGTTTAAAAGAAATATTTTTACAAAAAGCTTTTTTGGCATTGCAAATATAAATATTTTGTATATAGGTACAAACCTTTTAATAGGTTGTAGATACATATGGTATAGGGAACGAAAACCCATTGTAAATTTTTTTAGTGGTGAAATTTGATGATTTGATAGATGCTCCTAAGTTAATTGGACCTTCTCTATGACACATTTATGATAGGGCAAAGTGTGGGATTGAAATAAAATTAGGAAGAAAATTATGGTTCATGACTTTGATGTTATGTTGGAGCAATAATAAGATGAATGTCATATCCAAAAAAAATTCACAAATGTATTAGCACAAAATATTAAAACACTATAATGAAAATTATGATAAATTTACAATGAACTCCTTATATATGTAAGACAAAAAAGAAAGATTGAGGAAGTGAAAATGAAACATTAAATAACCTCCAAGATTAGCTCTATAAATGTATATTGGTATATAGGATCACTATTATGTTAATTTTCTTTGTAATTATTTAATTGTTTAAACTTATAGTTTATTAGCACTTCTCATAAAAAAAGAAGTGGCTAAAATATGTTTTGAATAATAGAACTATTGGAAGGTACAAGACAACTTGGTGTGCACTCCATACCATTCAAATAAAATAATGATGATGGAAAATAAATAAAGAGAAAATTTTGGAAGAGAAATGAATTGTTCTGGTCAAACATAGAGTTGTTCTATGTTTATGGTGTGTAATAACAAAGAAACATCCATAAAAGCATTCCCATTTCAACATTTGACAAATCAAATTCTTTCTTAACATGTAATTTTTCCTTCTAGCATACTTAACCAAAGTTTCATGCATGTCACTTACATTTTGGTCAAACCAGGTTCTCAAATTTTCAGCTTCTACTATCGTTGGGTTTAGAATTAGGTGTGTATTGCTTGGTGTACTCAATACTTTTTCATTATATTCACAAACACGTCCACTCTTGATTGCTAGGATTGTTGTCTCTTGAAGGTAGTATTTTTGTTGCAGTTGGACACCTTTCTCAGATGGTGCTCCCCATATTGGAACTTCTATTGTTGTTTGAGATACATCCAGTATCTTTATGGTACGCCATGTAACCTCTGTTCCATTTCTTCTTCTGATTGTAGAGCTTGGTTCTACACAGATAACAACACCAATAACATCGATGATTGAATTATTACTTTGCTCAAGTATTTCATTAATAGGCATGAATGAGAAATGAGTGTTTGGAATGGAAGGGTCATCTTCACAGGGGGTTACTATCGATTCAGGCACAAAATTTATTTATATCCCTCTGTTAAGTTTGTTATAAATTTTATTAGTTGTTTTCACAACCCCACCCGAAATCTTATACATGGCTCCAATGTCTATATTACCATAATGTGCATCTGCCATATTAGTAAAACCTGATACACGCGTCTCTGTCCCTTCCTTGTCTCTGATGTCGAAGCTAAACACTCAGCCACTTCCTGTTTGCTTATTGCATCGGTGAATTTCTTTCTTTATAATCACACGACCTTAGATGGTCCACCTTGTTTGGAATGGATTCAAGTTCTTTATAGGCATAGTTATGCTCAATAGCCCACTTGAACTTTGGGGTCTCTTTACTCCAAATAGTACCTTTGTCTGAGAGAGTGTGCTTGAATTTTGGAGGTTTTCTACTCCAACAACAAAAGTAGGGATGAGTTGTGCCACTTGATCCACCTGCTATTACTAGTCTGCATCAAGGGGGATTGGTTCCCCAATCATTTCATGTATGGTAGATACAATCTCTGGGCATATAATTGTAATCCACCTACACATGTTTAATGAAACAAACTATCAACATTACATTTTCTAATTCTATAAGCATCATTTTTTAATTTATTTATTTTAATCCAAAAAATGCCGTCATAATTAGCTCCTTATCGTGTCTTACTTGACTTGGGATAGTTGTACTCTGATAACTTTACTATGGATCCGATTTTGATCTCTTCAGAGAGCATGTAATCATTATACTTCTTGGGCAATGTTGCTTTGTGCTTGTGTGTACCATCAGAAATATTTAGTCGAAATTGTGTAGATTGTTCAGGGTTACTTCCAAATGTTGATATAAAGAATACTTGGACGCACGGGGATAAGTCTGTAGCTCCTTCTACTATAAGCTTGATTGTATCTGTAGTTAGTATGTCCATTGTTTGGTTATTCATGCAAAGTATTTATTCATGTGATTAAATAGCATATAGCATAAGACTTTGTACAAGGTCAAATTCTTTACATCAAACTCAACATTTTTTCATCTTCCAATTTATGGAAATCTATTTCCCATCTAGTGGGCTAAATGTTATACTTTGCTTGAATTTTTTTTTAGAATATAATTTTTTTTTTTAATATTTTAAATGTTATTGTATATCCCTAAGCACTATACATGGAAGAAAGTAAACTATCATTGCAGTTATTTAATTAGGGCGTTTAGAGTGTGTGCATAGTCATAGTTAGTTGAACTGTAAATCTTGAAGGTTACATATGTTACACATATTCAAAATCAACAAGTACAACAAAAAACTTCCATTTTCCAATTACCATACTATTCAGGGGGCCATACATGACTAGCAAATTCATGGAAGATATGCTTTGGTGTTGTTAAATCATTTATTCTATGAGAGTTAGTTGAACTGTAAATCTTGAAGTTTATCCTTAATATTTTAAATGCCTTAGCACTATTCATGGAAGGAAGAAAACTCACATTGTAGTTATGTTGTTGCAAAGAGAAACTTGATTGTACATTGTAGTAGTTCATAATTTTTCTCAAAGGCTACATATGTTACACATATTCAAAATCAATAGGCACAACAAAAAACTTCCATTTAAATCAATTACCATACTATTCAAGGGGCCATACATGACTAACAAATTCATGGAAGTTATGCTTTGGTGTTGTTAAATCGTTTATTCTATGAAACTCTCTATATCACATTTATTAGATCAATTCGTAGTAGGTCTGAAGTACGTTGTAGGTTGTTTTAAACGTTTTCATAGCACCCTCAACCAATTCAATCTCTTGATTTTGAAGGTTGTGCGCCTGGTCACATGTTCACCTTAGATCTTTGATAGTTTCATGGCAACCTACGGTAACGTTCTTTGCAAAAATCTCAATTTCACTTTCATTGTTTCCATTCCAGTCAACAAAGTTTGAGGCAGATCCTGAAGCATTAGCGTCTTCTGGTCTTGAGGGTGATAGTTGATGATTAGGTAAATTGCTTGAAATCATGATTACATCAATAGCTTCATTTAATCATGCAAGATGTGAATGTAGAGATTATAGAAGAGATGAGACACATTCAAGCACGATTGCAAGCTATGGAACTTGCATAAAAAATTAAAGTTGACATAGGAGATATCAGTGACAAAGAGGAAAAACCCCAAGAAGAAGCAACAAAGCTTGAGGCACAAGGACTCGAAACAAGAATGGTTAGAGCAATTCTAGGAGCAAGTTCCAAACTAAAGTTGGAGGTACATATGTATGAAGGTAGATTGGATACCGAGGAGCTAATCAATTGGATTAGTGCAATGAATAAATATTTTGAGTATGAAAATGTCACTGGTGACAAGAAAGTGAAGTTTGTAGTAACTCGATTGAAGGGTCATGCATCCCTCTGGTGGGATGGGGTACAAGATGAAAGGAGAAAGAAAGAAAATTCCAAGATCAAGAGCTAGGATAGGATGATAGCTAAGATAAAAGGTAAGTTCTTGCCCAAAGATTACCAACTTAATCTATTCAAGAAATTGCAAAATTTTAGACAAAAATAAATGTCAATTAAAGATTATGCAAAAGAATTTATAGGTTGACAATTAGATTTGGTCATATTGAAGATGAACCTAAGAAAGTGGCTCAATATCTCAATGAATTAAGATACAATATTTAAGATGAAATCAACCTTTTGTGTCCAAGAACAATAGAATAAGCATATCAATATGTTCTCAAAGATGAGGAGAAATTATTTGGAAAATAAACACAAAGCTTGAAGGGAAAAAGTAAAAGCTTTAGAAGAAGAGGGCCACAAAGTTGTAGAGGTCAGTGGCAAGCTTAAAAAGAAGAAGCTAGTAGCTCATATCACCAAGAACAATTCTCTTGAGGCAATGATTCTTTGGAGGAAGAAGACCTTACTCAAGAGGTAGAATACATATTATAACTTTAATAACTAAAGCTCGCTTTGCCTATTACGATTATTCAACAATAAAATAAAAATAGGATCCACTAAATAAAAATAGCTTTCCTTTCATTGTGATGTTATTAAATGTCTGTGGTTCTCCAATAAATTAAGAAAATGAAAGGAAAGCTCCTTATGAAGAGTCGTCATGGAATACGTCACAATGCCGTGCAGTAATGGTTTTACTTTATTCCATGCTTTTGGACACAAGCGAAAGTTGGAAAACACTCTTTTCTATGTAATTTCCTTGCATTTGCTTGAATAAACAAAAAACAAAAACAGTCAAGTTGGGAATCAACTTGACTCACTATAAAAGATTGTACAGGAGTCATGCAGAAGTAGGTGGGAAACAACTACTCTCCATAAAAGACTGTAGAGAAGTCAAGTCAGAACATGAAAAACAACTGATCACCATTAAAGGTGGATTGTTCAGTAATGAAGTGAGTAGGCAACCACTACTGCAATATAAACCAAACAAGTACATTTTAATTATAGTTGCAGTCACCGTCGACTTGAGTAGACTTCACTGCAGCGTTTGGAACAAGGCTCATTCATTGTGGAAATCGTGTCAAGTACAGATCGGCAGATTTTGAAATGCACTAGCGCGATTCCAAAAAACTTCATCATAAATTATGGAATCTGCTTCGAAAAGAAGTAGACGGTTCTTAAAAATGTCGTCTCTTTTCCTAATTCCAAGCAATAAAGACTGTTATATTGTTTATCTATAGAGTTGTGTTACTTACTAAGATGCGGTTTTTTAATCCATTTTATATTTATGCGCTTCAATTCTTTATAATCCATTTTATATTTATGCGCTTCAATTCTTTATAATTTAAATTATTAATTGGATACATTTAAATAATAAAAAAGTTTCGTATAATTACGCCGCAGGTTACGCCGGAAGCGTACTTTAAATTAGCGACTCTCACGTCAACGGTCAATATCGTATAAAAACAATGTAAGACGATTCAGAGTATTTGAATCGTCAAATATTTTTTTTCCCTTAAATTTCCATGCTCCCCCCAAAACTAAAATTTTTATGTGGCTTGCTCTCCATAATAAAGTCTTGACTTTTACCAAAAAAAAAAAAAAAAAGAAGAAAGTTGGCACCGTCCACAGGACTTTGCAGTTTGTGTCTGATGGATTTGGAATCTATAGATCCCATTTTAATCACTTGTCCATACACTATCAAAATTTGGACTGATATGGAAAGATTGATTGGTCAAAGGAATATTTGGGATGGAGGTACACTATTGCAGTGTTTTGAGAATTGTGGTAGGGCACTTCATGAGTGTAGGACTCTACTTTTTTTGGTTGCATGGGGTATTTCGCTGGCCAGAAATGCTGCTGTTTTTCAAAACAAATTGATTCCTTTTTTTCAATGCTCATCTCAAATTTTATCTATTTTTAACCATTTTTAATATTCTCCAAAGTTGAAAATTCAGAATCCCATGACTCCCATTTTGATTGATAAATCTTATCCATTGGGTTTTTTTGATGGGGTTTGTCAAAGTAATCCTGAATTTGTGGGACATGAGGCATCTTATATTATAATTCAAATCATTATATCTCCCTCACTGCTGGTTTGGGTAGTGGTACAAATAACTATGCAGAAATTATGACTCCCAAACTTCTTTTGACTTTGGCCATGGGCAGGAAATTAGATAAATTTCAAGTCTTTGGAGATTTAGAAGTTATCATTAATTGGATAAATGGGATAAACCATGTAGAAAATTTCACTCTCACTCTTATTAAAGTTTTGGTTGAAAGGATGTGCAACTCTTTTGTCCTCACATCCTTTGTTCATGTTTATAGAGAGCAAAATTTTAAGGCAGATGCCCTTTCAAAAGAAGGTTTAATTTTGGCGGTTGATAGATGGGATATTACGGAACACCTGGAGGATTCTCAGTTGTTAACAAAGACACTTTCTGTGTTTAGTTAGTTTGTTTTTTCTCCTTCTCTTGATGGGGTTTTGTCCCATCTTGGTGGGTTGTTTTTCTTTAGATACGCGGTGCTTGTTTTATTTGTAGCTTCTATTTTTTGAAACTGCCCTTTTGTGGTTGTGTCTTGCCGCTTTCTTCTATCTTTTTGTAGTTTTTCCTCCTTTAAAGCTTTTTCAGCTTCTACAAGATGTAATCTCATATATATCAATATGAAGTTACGATTTTTTTTAGGGGAAAAATAATATATGCTATATGCTTTCTTCTATCTTTTTGTAGTTTTTCCTCCTTTAAAGCTTTTTCAGCTTCTACAAGATGTAATCTCATATATATCAATATGAAGTTAGGATTTTTTTCAGGGGAAAAATAATATATGCTATATGCTATTTAACTAAGAGGTATTAATCACATATCTCACATAAATTAGAAAGAATCATTCGTACACATTAAAATAGAATTTTGAAGTGATTTCTTAAAAAATTATATGATTAATATAAATCATTTGGGATGGTAATAAATATTTTCTATAATATAAATTTATTTGTAAATGAAAGAATTGTCTTTTTGAAAAATTATTAATTCCTCCAAGGCAGGACTATTGTATTCATGCAATTCAATTTTTTAGTTAGTAATTAAATTTTTTGAGCAAAAAATTAATAGTTCATATTTATTTTATATTTTATATATCTATAAAAATATTATTTTTCTTTACTTTGTTGGTTCATATTGAATGTAGTGCTTCAAAAATTCATTTTTCTTTGGTATAAAATTATATATTAATCTCCTCATTAATAATAATAATAGACTTTCTATTTTTAAACTTTTTTAAAAATTGCAAAATTGTTTTATGCTTTCATCCCTTAAAATGTTGGCTCAAAAGGCTATATTGAATAATTTCCAATTTTCATCAAGAAAAAATGATTTTTTCAAAATAATTTAGAAAATATGAATGAATTCCTTTCACTTATTTTTAATATTTAAATACTTATATTTTTTTTAATATTTCATAATAAATTATTTTTAAATGACTTTTTGTATTTTTCCATTCTTTATAATTGTTTGGTGTATATATAGTGGGGTTTGAATTTAAGTTTATCAATATTCATAAAATCAAGTATATTGAATTTTAAATTTTAACTAATTAATATTTTAATAATCTGTTGTTTCTGGATTAGATTGTGTGTGATTTTTTGCATCGACATTTCGAATCACACTCCTTTCATCTCTGCATGCCCTCTAACTCTTATCATCCTGATGATGGATCAGAGAGTGTGATTCGAAATGTTGATGCAAAAATCCACACACAATCTAATCGGGAAACAACATAGATTATTATCTCATGGATTGTGGAAACTTAATGTCTATAATTAATATTTTTATCAAATATATTTAATTTTAAATTTTAATTACTTCATATTTGCTAGATTCAATGATAGTCCCAAAGACACTGAGAGTCGGGGGGTGAATCAGTGTCTAACTGGTGAGTGGAATATTTAAACTTATTTATAACTTTGCAATCCAAATTAGTGTACCGGTAAGCAATAAATAATGCAGTAAACATAAATAATAGAGACAACATAAATGCACACCATATCACAAGATACTTTAACGAGGAAACCCGGTGTGGGAAAAACCTCGGTGAGATTTTTGACCCACAACATTTACTCACTGGCCAATATGAATAAATATTACTTACAATAGGGGCCTGCACATGCAGGAAGGCCAACAACCTAGAACTCACTGCTCAATAGCTCACTGCTCAATAGAAGAGTGTCATTGACTATAAAATGGATAATTAAATCCAATACAATGTACTGCTCAAAATAGCATCTCTAATGCTTGGTTCAATACCGGTTTAAGCTCAGTCAGATACCTTAACAAAAACCTTTCAATGTCTGCTCTATCACCTCATACAATAATCTCCTACCTTACAAAATGACCTATGAGATCTCATACATATATGAGTCTTTACAATATACCATGTCGGCCTACAAAAGATAATTATATTTACAATACAATTCACATAAACAAAACTTGTCTTATGTCAGCCTGAGTGTCGGTATACTTGATTGCCGGTGTAATCTGAATGCCGGTGAATATGTCTGCCAATGTCGGTAGATGGTATCGATGTGGACCTTGTTGTTGGTGTGTGTGTAGAGACCTAATACTGGTTGGTTACCATCAATGACAACATCAACCATTCTCATATGAGTGTAGAATGCCAACAATATTAATGGGACCAAATGTATTGGATTTTGTTTTTTAGATACTAAATATTATTAGGTAACACATTTTAAAGTTATAGAAAATTAGATTGAATTTGTTTATTTTTAATTCACAATTCAAATGATTTATTTTTCATATATAGAATTTATATTTATTATTATATATAATTTTTACATCTAATATTGATTAAAACATTAAATATATTATATGTTTACTATTTATTTATATTTTTAATTTAAATACATATACAATTTATTAGAAATATATAATTAAACTATATTTATTATTATACATTATATAGAATAACCTTAGACATTTGATTACTTTATAATTTCACTTGTCCTGCAGAAGAGAATGCGTGTCATTTATTATTGGAAATGATTAAGCTAATACCTGATTGACAAGGTGATTATTTAAAGCTCATCATAATAAACAAATAAATTTATTTGCAAATAGCAACCAAAAATTAATAATTGCCCTATGAAATTTTTCCACAAAGTATGAGTGTATTATGCTATATTTAGTGAGAGGATAATAACAATAACAAAAGGAATCTTCCCATCTCTCTCTCTCTCTCTCTCTCTCTCTCTCTCTCTCTCTCTCTCTATAAATCCTATTGCATATATCTTCTCTTACTCTATCTTACCATCTATATCTTTGTATCTCTCTCCCTCTCTCTCTTTCTATATGTCTCTCTATCTCTTCCTCTCTATTTACCTAGATCTCTCTATCTTCCTCTCTTCCCTCTATCTCTAAACATATCTGCCCCTTCTCTCTCTCTCTCTTGCTCTCCCTTCCTAGACCTCTATATCTATATTTATTTACCTATCTATCTCTATATCTCCATATTTCTTCTTCCTCCTTTTTTTACTTTCTACTCTAAACTAACCACACTACCGGCAAGAACTTGACTCATTGCATCTCTTGTTAAATATCAATTTACTTTTTACTATATAATATTATACATAAGGGTATGTGCAAGATCATGGTGTGCTAAAACAGGCCCTTAAGTGGCAATGAAATTTCAAAAAATCAGAGTTATGCAACTTGACATGAAAAATTGAATAAGTTATGAACATTATTTTTAAAATATGTAAGAAGAGAATCTATAGAAAATTGAATGTAGTTTCTAGGCTACTAGTTGTTTTTTGAAAAAAAAGAATCCTATTTGATGAAAATTTCAAATTTCAATGCAGTGGTACAAAAGTTTTAGGAAAAAGATAAGAAGTAGGTGTATCTCTGACCACCCTAATCACAATCAAATCATAATATTTTTTTATAAGATTTATAATATAAGTATTAGACTCATGTCCAGATGTGACACATATTTTTTTATAATTTTTTATAAAGTAAATAATTATTTATGAATATTTTACTACAACTTTTCAAAAATTCAGAAACTCCTACGTCTGACCACCTTAACTTGGTCAAAACCTTATGAAATTCAATTTTTTTTAATTTTTCCCTATAGTAGATGAAGCATAGGATGTGACACATATTTCAGATTCAAAAACTGTTATGCGGTTTGAAAGTTATGAGTATTTTTCAATCAGTCTATCGATTAGGACTTTTGTCAGAATTCAATTAGAAAATAAATAATTATTATTTATTAAAGTCAAAATAAGACAAGCCTTATATTGTTGAAAAGTTGAGAATGTCCTTAAAAAACCCTTTTCGTTTTATCAATTTTGGCTATAAAAAAAGTCGTTAGCCACTAGTGTAAAGTCTGAAAAATCAAGGAATACTGAAAAACACATTTTTTCAGTTGACTTTCCAGGCTTGTCACTTCCAAGCCAAATCCCAAAGCAAACCTGAACCAAAATATGGGGGGAAAAATTTATGTTTTAAAATCAGATATCGGATAAAATTGGATATCCGATTTTATTGGATAAAATCGGATATCCAATTTTTGAAAAAATAAAAAAATATATTTTAGTAAATTGGGCATAACTTTGCGTTTTATATCGAAATTTTGATTTTTTACAGGCATTGGAAAGGTAATTAAGAGCTCTATGATATCGAATAGGTATATTTTCATTTTTTTTTTTTTAATAATTATAATTCATTTAAATTCATCCTTCATTTTTAAAACATAAAAAACTCATGACTTTTTCATATGATTTGCCTATTGCATGAATTTTTGTAACAATCATCTCAAAATAAACTAAATAAGTAATTAATTAATAATAGAAAATTTATGAATTTTATTGAGTTTGATAAATTTTGATAAACCATGTTATCTATGTTTGTTCCTTTCTCCACCTCTCTCTCCTAAACCTATCACACCACCTATTTGTTTCTTCCTCCCTCTCTTTTGTCCATATTTATACATCTCTCTCTAGACCTATATCTCTAACTATCAATGAATACCTCATTAAATCTCTCAAGCTCTACAAGGTGCTTATATTTCTACCTCTTCACAATTTCCTCCTCTATGTCACTCTCTCTTCCCTAAGATCTAGACTAGTCTCTCTACATTTCTTTCTCATCTCTAGCAACAAAATTCAGAGGGGACAAGGAGAGGCATAGGGAAGTATCAAAAAAAGGAGGGGGAGAGAGGTGAGAAGGAGAGATTAATTGGGGGGAAGAGAGAGAGTGTGTGAGAGAGAGAGCTATAGGTAATTAGGTGGAAGGCGGAGAGAGAGAGGGACGGGGTGATTGGGGTGAAGAGAGAATGAGAGGGAGAGTTTGAGATTATTAGGGGGTAGGAGGAGAGGGGGAGAGGGGAAAATATCAACAAAGAGAGAAGAGAGATGGGGACAGAGGTGAAGAGAGACATAGAGAGTAATTAGGGGGTGGGTAGAGGGGGAGAGGGAAGTGTCTATAAACCCATAGGAGGAGAGAGGTGATCAAGGGTAATTGAGGAAAAGAAATAATGTGAGAGAGAATATGGTGTCCTAAAGGGTCATATGGTGTCTCATGAACCTTTAGGACACCATATGACACCTTAGGACACCATATGATGTTGTTATAAGTCTTATGGTGTCCTAAGGGGTCATATGGTGTTCTATGAGCCTTTAGGACACCATATGGTGTCATTACAAGTCGTATGGTGTGTTAAGGGGTCATATGGTATCCTATGACCCCTTTGGACACCATATGACCCCTTAGGTATTGTTAGGGGTCATATTGTGTCTGAACAGGTCATATGGTATCGTTGGGGGTTGCATGGTGTGCTAAGGGGTCATATTGTGTCCTAAGGGGTCACAAGACATTGTATGACCCCTTAGACACCATATGATCCATTAGGTTTTGTTAGGGCTTATACTATGTCCTAAGAGGTCATATGGTGTCCCATGACCCTTTAGGACATCATATGACCCCTTAGGACATTGTATGGTGTCATTATGGGTCTTATGGTGTTCTAAGCGGTCATATGGTGTTCTATAACCCCTTAGGACACCATATGACCCCTTAGAACATTATATGACCCCTTAGGATACCATATGATACCTTGGGACACCATATGGTATTGCAAGGAGTCGTATGGTGTCCTAAGGGGTCATATGGTGTCCTATGAACCCTTAGGACACTATATGACCCATTAGGTGTCATCAGGGGTCTTATTGTGTCCTAATGGGTCATATGGTGTCGTATGACCCCTTAGGACACCATATGCTTGGAGACAATATGGTGTTATGGGTCGTATGGTGTCCTATGACACCATATGACCCCTTAGGATACCATTTGGTGTTGTTATGTGTCATATGGTGTCCTATGACCCCTTAAGTGTCATTAGGGTTATTTTATGTCCTAAGGGGTCGTATTGTGTCCTAAGGGGTCTTAAAATGTCCTACGACCCCTTAGGACACTATATGATGTCGTTAGGGGTCATATTATGTCCTAAGGGGTCATATTGTGTCTTATGACCCCTTAGGAGGCCACATGGTGTCGTTATGGGTCATATGGTCTTCTAAGGGGTCATATGGTATTCTATGACCCCTTAGGACACCAATTTTATGTTGTTATGGGTCGTATGGTCTCCTAAGGGGTCATATGGTGTCCTATGACCCCTTAGGACACCATATGATTTCATTACGCATCGTATGGTTTCTTAAGGGGTCATATGGTATTTTATGACCCCTTAGGACACCATATGGTGTCAATAAGGGTCGTATGATGTGCTAAGGGGTCATATGGTGTCCTATGACCGTTTATAACACCATATGACCCCTTAGGTATCGTTAGGAGTCATTTTGTGTTGTTAGGGGTCATATGATGTCCTATGACCCCTTAGGACACAATATGACCCCTTAGGTGTTGTTAGGGGTCATATTGTGTCCTAAGGGGTCATATAGTGTCCAATGACCCCTTAGGACACCATATGGTGTCATTTAGGATTGTATGGTGTGCTAAGGGGTCATATTGTGTCCTAAAGATTCCTAGGATATCATATAACCTCTCAGGACACCATATGACCCCTTAGTTATCATTAGGGATCATATTGTGTCCTAAGGGGTCATATGGTGTCTCATGACATCATATCGTGTCGTTATGGGTCTTCTTATGTTCTAAGGGGTTATATGGTGTTCTAAGGTGTCATATGGTTTTATATGACCCCTTAGGATACCATATGATGCCTTAGGACACCATATGGTGTCGTAAAGGGTTGTATGATGTTCTAAGGGGTCATATGGTTTTGTATGACCCCTTAGGACACTATATAACGTTGTTAGGGGTCATATTATGTCCTAAGGGGTCATATTGTGTCTTATGACCCCTTAGGACACCACATGGTGTCGTTATATGTTGTATGGTGTTCTAAGGGGTCATATGGTGTTCTATGACCCTCTAGGACATCATATTATGTTGTTATGGGTCGTATGGTCTCCTAAAGAGTCATATAATGTCCTACGACCCCTTAGGACACCATATGGTGTCATTATGCACCGTATGGTGTCCTAAGGGGTCATATGGTGTTATATGACCCCTTAGGATACCATATGGTGTCATTAGGGGTTGTATGGAGTGCTAAGGGGTTATATGGTGTCCTATGACCCCTTAGCACACAATATGACCCCTTAGTACACCATACAGTGTCCTTAGGGGTCATATGATGTCCTATGACCCCTTATGACATAATATGACCCCTTAGGTGTTGTTAGGGGTCATATTATGTCCTAACGGGTTATATGGTATCCTACAACCCCTTAGGACACCATATGGTGTCGTTAAGGGTTGTATGGTGTGATAAGGGGTCATATTTTGTTCTAAGGTTCCTAAGACATCATATAACCCCTTAGAACACCATATGACCCCTTAGGTATCATTAGGCGTCATATTGTGTCCTAAAGAGTCATATGGTGTCTGATGACACCATATGACCCCTTAGGACACCATATCATGTGGTTATGGGTCTTCTTGTGTTCTAAGGGGTCATATGGTGTTATATGAACCATTAAGATACCATATGACCCATTAGGAAACCATATGGTGTCGTAAAGGGTGGTATGGTGTCGCAAGGGGTTGTATGGTGTCCTAAGGGGTCATATGGTGTCCTATGACCCCTTAGGACACTATATGACATTGTTAGGGGTCATATTATGTCCTAAGGGGTAATATTGTGTCTTATGACCCCTTAAGACACCACATGGTGTCGTTATGGGTCATATGGTGTTCTAAGGGGTCATATGGTGTTCTATTACCCTCTAAGACACCATATTATATTGTTATGGGTTGTATAGTCCTCTAAGGGGTCATATGGTGTCCTATGACCCCTTAGGACACCATATAGTGTCATTATGCATTGTATGGTGTCCTAAGGGGTCACATGGTGTTCTATGACCCCTTAGAACACCATATGACTCCTTAGGACACCATATGGTGTCATTAGGGGTCATATGGTGTGCTAAGAGGTCAAATGGTGTCCTATGACCCCTTAAGACACCACATGGTGTCGTTATGGGTCGTATGGTGTTCTAAGGGGTCATATGGTATTCTATGACCCTCTAAGACACCATATTATGTTTTTATTGGTTGTATGGTCCTCTAAGGGGTCATATGGTGTCCTATGACCCCTTAGGACACCATATAGTGTCATTATGCATCGTATGGTGTCCTAAGGGGTCATATGGTGTTCTATGACCCCTTAGGACACCATATGACTCCTTAGGACACAATATGGTGTCATTAGGGGTCATATGGTGTGCTAAGGGGTCAAATGGTGTCCTATAACCCCTGAGAACACCATATGACCCCTTAGGTATCATTAGGTGTCATTTTGTGTCGTTAGGGGTCGTATGGTGTCCTATGACCCCTTAGGACACAATATGACCCCTTAAGACACCATATAGTGTTGTTAGGGAACATATGGTGTCCTATGACCCCTTACGATAGAATATGACCCCTTAGGTGTTATTAGGGGTCATATTGTGTCCTAACGGATCATATGGTGTCCTACGACCCCTTGGGACACCATATGGTGTTGTTAGGGGTTGTATGGTGTGCTAAGGGGTCATATTGTGCCCTAAAGGTTCCTAGGACATCATATAACCCCTTAGGACAACATATGATCCCTTTGGTATGGTTAGGGGTCATATTGTGTCCTAACAGGTCATATGGTGTCTCTTGATACCATATGACCCGTTAGGACACCATATCATGTTGTTATGGGTCTTCTTGTGTTATAAGGGGTCATATGGTGTTATATGACCCCCTAGGATATGATATGACCCCTTAGGTGTTGTTAGGGGTCATATTGTGTCCTAACGGGTTATATGGTGCCCAACGACCCCTTAAGACACCATATGGTGTCATTAAGGGTCGTATGGTATGCTAAGGGGTCATATTGTGTCCTAAAGGTTCCTAGGACATCATATAACCCCTCAGGAAACCATATGACCCCTTAGGATACCATATCATGTCGTTATGGGTCTTCTTGTGTTCTAAGGGGTCATATGGTGTTATATGACCCCTTAGGATACCATATGACCCCTTAGGAAACCATATGGTGTTGTAAAGGGTGGTATGATGTCGTATGGTGTCCTAAGGGGTTATATGGTGTCCTATGACCCATTGGGACACTATATGACTTCGTTAGGGGTCATATTATGTCATAAGGGGTAATATTGTGTCTTATGACCCCTTTAGACACTAGATGGAGTTGTTATGGGTTGTATGGTTTTCTAAGGGGTCATATGGTGTTCTATGACCCTCTAGGACACCATATTATGTTGTTATGGGTCATATGGTCTCCTAAGGGGTCATATGGTCTCCTATGACCCCTTAGGACACCATATAGTATTAGTATGCATCATATGGTGTCATAAGGGGTCATATGGTGTTCTATAAGCCCTTAGGACACCATATGGTGTCATTAGGGATTGCATGGTGTGCTAAGGGGTCATATTGTGTCCTATGACCCCTTAGAACACCATATGACCCCTTAGGTATCGTTAGGTGTCATTTTGTGTTGTTACAGGTCATATGGTCTCCTATGAACCCTTAGGACACAATATGACCCTTGAAGACACCATATAGTGTCGTTAGGAGTCATATAGTGTCCTATGACCCCTTAGGACACACTATGACCCCTTAGGTATTGTTAGGGGTCATATTGTGTCCTAACAAGTCATATGGTGTCCTACGACCCCTTAGGACACCATATGGTGTCATTAGGGGTTGTATGGTGTGCTAAGGGGTCATATTATGTCCTAAAGGTTCCTAGGACATCAGATAACCCCTTAGGACATCATATGACCCCTTAGGTATCTTTAGGGGTCATATTGTGTCCTAAGGGGTCATATGGTGTCTCCTGACACCATATGACCCCTAAGGACATCATATCATGTCATTATGGGTCTTCTTGTGTTATAAGGGGTCATATGGTGTTATATGACGCCTTAGGACACCATATGGTGTCGTAAGGGATTGTATGGTGTTATAAGGGGTCATATGGTGTCCTATGACCCCTTATGACACTATATGACCCCTTAGGTGTCGTCATGGGTTGTATTGTGTCCTAATTGGTCATATTCTATTCTTTGACCCCTTAAGACACCATATGACCCCTTGGGACACTATATGGTGCTATGGGTCATATGGTGTCCTAAGGGATCATATGGTGTCCTATGACCTCTTAGGACACCATATGACCCTTTAGGATGCCACATTGTATCATTAGGTGTTGTATGGTGTCCTAAGGGGTCATTTGGTGTCTTATGACCCCTTAGGACACCATATGGTGTCATTAGGGGTCCTATTGTGTCTTAAGGGGTCATATGGTGTTTTATGACCCCTTATGACACCATATGACCCCTTACAAGACCATATGGTGTCGTTAGGGGTCATATTGTGTCCTAAGGGGTCATATGATGTTCTATGACCCCTTAGGACATGATATAACCCCTTAGGAGACCATATATACTAATTTTCAAATAAGGAGAGATATAAGGGTGAAGAGAGATGAAGAACTAAAGAGAGGGAAAAGAACTAAAGGACAAGGACATAAATAAAGATATAGATATTAAGGAGTATGAAGTGAGAGGGAGAAAAACTAAAGGAAAAGGATGGATAGAAAGAGGTAGACATGTCTAGATATTGAAAAAGAGAGAGGAAGATAGAGATAAAAAATGGAGATAAAGGGAGAGGGAGGTGAATAGACATAGAGAAAGAGAGAGGTAAAGACAAAGATAAATATATGAAGAGATGGAGAAAAATGGATAGAGAGGGGTAAAGAGAGAGATAAAAAAAGGAAGAGATAGAGAGATATAAAGGAAGAGAAATATAGATAGATAGAGATATATAGATAGTGCAAGAGAGTGATAAAGAGAGATAGAGATTATAGATAGGGATAGATAGACAGAGAGAGAGAAAAAGAGGAAGATATAGAGATATATAAAGGCACTATAGAGAAGGATGTGGGGAGAGAAAAAGATATATAAAGATGGGGTAAATAAATAGATAAAAGTAGAGAAAGGGAAAGGTACTTCAAGATGGTGATAAAGGAAGAGACAGAGAAGTAGATTAATCATGTATAGAGGAATATATATAAAGATAGAGGAACATATAAAAAGAGAGATTGATAGGGAAAGAGATGGATGTGTGAAGATGGAGATAGAGATAGATATGGATAGAACGTGATAGAGAGAGTAAGACAAATGGAGGGACAAATGGAGTGAATAAGTGAGATTTAGAGATAATGAGATATAAATATACATGAAGATAGATCTATAGGGATATAGAGAGAAAGGGGACAAGATAGGGAGAGAAACGAGGTGATAGAGATAAGTAATATATAAGTATAGGTAGGATAAGGTAAAGGAGGGAGATAAATAGAGAGAAGAGAGATTATTAGAGAGAAATATAGAAATAAGGAGTGACAATGATGGAGTGGGAGAGAGAAAAATTAATAGAAAGATGGAGATATATGCAGGGATGCATGTAACTTGGGAATTTATTTATCTACATGGAATGAGAAAATAAGTGACATAAGTAGAGAAGAAAGAGATATATAAAATATATTATATAAGTATATATAGACAAGTGATAGATAAAGGAGGTGATAGGAAAATAAATGAGACTTTGTATGCAAAATTTGTGAGTATTTAAAGTTTTAAAATTGAAGGACTAACTTCAAATGATTATAATTAATTTTTGTTCTATAATATAATAAAACTACCTATCCATTTGATAGGTCTATGAATTACCTTTCCAACGCCTATAAAAAATCAAAATTTTGATAAGAAATGCAAAAGTTATGCTCATTTTACTAAACTATATTTTTTATGTTGATAAAATCGGATATCTGATTTGAAAAGTATGATATCACAATAGTGACATCACAATGGTGACATCACAAACTGGATATCCGATATTCACAATAGTGACATCACAAATTGGATATCTGATAATATTGGATATCCAATATTATCGGATATCCGATTTGGTTTGGTATTACGAAACCAAATTCAAATTTTGCTTGACCTAAACAAAAAGTCAAAGCAGATTTTGGCGTGTTTGGAAAGGTTGAAAATGCATTTTTTTCTCGATTGCCACTTTTTGGCCCCCCATGATCTTCCACATACCCATAAATAAAAAATTATACATAATATATATAATTATCTTTCAATCTCCCCCTCCATATCTCTCTCTCTCTCTCTCTCTCTCTCTCTCTCTCTCTCTATATATATATATATATATATATACCCATCTTTGTATCTCTCTCTATATATATCTCATATACAAACTCTCTCTCTCTCTCTCTCTCTCTCTCTCTCTCTCTCTCTCTCTCTCTCTATATATATATATATATATATATATATATATATATAATTCAGCAAAGTCTGAACTTCAATGACAAATTGAACATAGTTACACTCCAAATTAGAAGATGCAACAAGAGCAAGAGTTAGAGTGCTTTGAGTCTACTTTCTAAACTAATAATTTGTTTTGAAAATGATAGAGATTAAAGAATTCAAAAAGGGGGGGTACAAAATGTGGTCCTATTTTTATGCAAAAAGTGGTTCTAAAATGTTAACTAATTTATGCTGATTTTTTCAGCTAATTTTTTAACGAGTATCTAATTTTTTACTACGTTTCGAAGTGGACACATCCTAAAAACTAGAAATTCGAGCATGCTCCCACCTAAAATCATTGAAAACTAATAAAAAATCAATTTTATTTTTTTAAAATTGTGTAGAATGGAGTCTATTTTCTAAAAATGTAAGCTTCTTCAAAATCTGATGAATGTGTAAAAAACTATAGCCAAAATAGTGGATGTTGGTTTTTGACCAAAACCAGACACACTGACAAAAGAAATTATAGATGAAAGCCTTAACAAAATCAAAACGTGAAAAAAATTACATGCTTGGATAGATAAGAGAGAGCTTGAAGTCACTATGGTATTTTTAAAAAGTTTCATTGAAACACGTGCAAACTAGATAGAGAGCATGACCAAAAATATGTGAAATTTTCTAATCTTCTAATAAAAACACATCTTAGGCCTAAAATGGTCGTCCAACCCTTTGGATTAGATGCCCAAGTACAATCGGACCCAAAGGGTTGGTGGTTTCCAATGCAAACCATTTGGCGAGCGCCATATATTTTTTGAATTTGTCAAGCACCAAATGCTCAATATTATCCAATTTTTCAACTTGGCACATGTTTGAATTTAGACACAAGTTATACCCACCTTGGTAGGAGAATATATACGTGAAATATAACATTTAAGTATACTTTAAGTTATATTTCATGTATATATTGACAGGATGTTTAAGAGTGGTTTCAACTCTATAGGAGTTATAATGTAGATTCTAGTTTTGAGAGGATCATATAAAATTTCAGACAGTCAAATTTTAGTAATCAGTTCATGCTCCTATAAGAATTTTTTAGCTCTATATCTCACTCTCTTTATCTTCCCCAAACTCTATACCTTTCTCTCTCCTTCTCTTCTCTCACTCACTTCTCTCTCCCCTCTCTAGGTATATCCCATCCTCTATATTTCATTCCTTCCTTGTACCCCCATTTCTATCCTTGACTCCCTCCCTCTCTCTTCTTCTCTCTCACTCTCTTATAGTTTCTCTCCCCTCCCGCTCCTTTCTCTTGGTCACTACCTATCCCTTCTATCCTCTCTCTCCCCTAATCTAGGGCTCTCCCTTCCTACCTATTCACCTCACTGCCTCTTCCTCCCTATATTATTACCCACCTCTCTCTCCCCCTCTAGGTTTCTCATTTATCTAATTGTCCACCCTCTATCTCCTTCCCTCTCTCTCCCTTCCCCTTACCCCTATCTATTTATGCACTCTATCCCTCTCTTGTCTCTCTCTCCAAACCTATCTATCTCCTCATTCACTAGGTATCTAACTCCCTCCATGTCTACCTCTCCATCCATCCCCTCTTACTCATCTCTTTTTTATTATCTCTTCTCTTCTCCCTCCTTCCCCTCTCTAGGTATCTCCCTTCCTTTCTTCCCCTTTCCCTTTCTATCTCACTCCCTCACTCTCTTGTCTTCTCTCTTCCTCTCTTACTCTCTATCTTCATTGTCTAGGTCATTACCTCTCCATCCCACCCTCTCTCCCCTCTCTAGGTTTCTCCCTCCCTTCCTCTCCACCTATTTACCTCTGCATATAGGTCTTGTTACCCACCTCTCTTTATTACCCTCTATCTATCTCACTTATTTCTTGCCATCTATGCCTCTCACCTATCTATATGTCCCATCTATAGTTATCTCTCTCCCTCTCTACCTCTCTCTCCCTCCTTCTTAACCCTATCCATTTATGATATCCCTCCTCTTCTCTTCCTCCCCTTACCTCTTTATCTCCTTCTTCCATAGGTCTCTCACTCCCTCCATGTCTACTTCTCCATCCATCCCCTCTTACCCCTTTCTTTTTTCTTTTGTCTCTCCTCTTCTATCTCCCTCCCTTCTCTAGGTATATCCCTCCATTTATTCTCCTCTACCTCTCTATCTCCTCATCCATGCATACCCCCATATATATGTCGCTCCCCCACTTTGTTATTCTCTCTTTCTCTCATATTGTCTCTCTCTACATTCTAGGTCATCAATTCTCTGTAACCTCTCTAGGTTTCTTACTTCCTTCTTCTCCACCTATCTACCTTTGCATCATGTCTCATTACTCACCTCTCTCTCTCCCTGTCTATCTATCTCAATCCTTTCATCTAGGTCTCTCATTTATCCTTCCCCAGATAGTTCTCTCACTTGTCCCCTCTCTAGTTCTCTCCCTCTCTCTTCCCCTCTATCTCCCTCCCCCTTTACCCCTATTTATTTTTGAACTCTCTCCCTCTCTTCTCTCTCTCCCCCACCTCTCTATCTTCTCCTTCCCTAGGCCTTATAGTCCCTCCATGTCTACCTCTCCCTCAATCCCCTCATACTACTCTCTCTATTCTTTCATCTCTCCTCTTATCCCTCCCTCCCATTTCTAGGTATCTCCCTTTTTTTCTTCCCATCTCCCTCTCTATCTCCCTCTCCCTCATTATCCCCATCTCTCTCTCTTCTCTTTACCATTTACATCATCAAGTTTTCATCACACCCTCTCTACCCCTTTCTAGGTTTCTCCCTCTTTCCCTCTCCACCTCTACATCTCCATCGATATCTCATTACCAACATCTCTCTATCCTCCTCCATATATCTTAATCCTCTCTCTCCCCCTATCTAGGTTTCTCACATCTCTCTCCCCCTTTAGGTATCTTATATCTCCCTCTAACCCATCTCTAGTTCACTCCCTCCCTTTCCACTTCTCTCCCTACCTTCTTGCCCCTCTCCCTCTCTCTTGAATTTCTCTATCATTTTCTTCTCTTTCTCCCTCACCTATCTACCTCTCTCCTCTCTAGGTCTCTTACTCCATGTATACCTCTCCCTCTCTCCCTCCTTAGCCTTCTATTTCTCCTTGTTCTATCACCCTCCTCTTCTCTCTCATTCTCCTAAGTCATCAACTCTCATCTTCTATCCCTCGTTATCTATCTCACCCCTCTCTTCCCAACTATGTTGCCAGAAATGGGATAGCAGCTTATCGTTTCTCGTTTCAACGAACAAAACTTGTTTCAATAGTGAGAAATGGGTTTCTAAGTGGTGCAACTCATTGCAGAATGTTTATGCATTGATTTTTTAGGCTTTCCTAAATATTCACCAAACGTTTTTGCACAGTTTGCATAAGGAGTTTGAATTTTTTTATTTTCTAAATATTCATTGGAGTTGGGAGTTCTATTTTCATTTTTTCTAAATTTTTAATTGGAATGATGATTTTGATTTTTTAGTTTTTTCTAAAATTAAGACTAGAGATTATGATTTTTTAGTTTTGTCTAAACTAAGACTACAAATCATGAAGTAAATTTCTAATTGAGAAGCTATCCATTAGATTTTGGTGGAAATGTTATTTTGTAAATAAGCTTGCATGCTCCTATTCTGTAAAACGAGCTTGCATGCTCCTATGTGTAAAAGAGTCTGCATGCTCCTTTGTTGATCTCTATTTTGTAACTAGCTTCGGCTAGAGGATTGTTCACTACTTCTCTTCTATAATCATGTTGATGAGCAATGATTAGAGTTTTTCTTGCTGGTTCTTTTCTCTAGGAGCTCAGTTTGAACCAGTTTTTAAATATATTGTAAAAATTATTTATTATTAATAAAATATATCAAGTGGCATTGCCACCTTGCCAAATATATATATATGTTTCTTATACGCAACCTTCTAAATATTTTGTTTCTCGTCAAGTTTCCATTTTCGTTGAGATTTCCGTTTCTTGTTTATGGCAATATAGCTTCCTATCTAGCTCTCTAACCTCTCTCTCGCCCTCTAGGTATCTCATCTCTCTATATGTAACCTCTCTAGTTCTCTCCCGCCCTTATTATCACTTCCCCTTTATATAATCTCTTATTCTCTAATTATTTGTTATCTCTCACCTCTCTATCACCTTCCCTAGGTCTATCATTTCCTCTAGCCTATTCCCTAAAACCTATACCCTAAAGAATTTATGTACCCTAAACCCTATATTAGATAAATAGATAGAGAGAGAGAGTGAATGAAGGGAGATGAAGACATGGAAGGAGTTCATAAAGGGAGAGGGGTAAGGAAGGATGAGTTAGATAGCTATAGGGGGAGAGAGAGGTGAGAGAACTAGATAGGGAGAGAGAGAAGTGACATCGATAGAGGGGGATATAGAGAGGTGGGTAATTATAGTCTAAGGATGGAGAATTAGAGAGTTAGAGAGGGACGAAGGTAGAAACCTAAAAAATAGATAGATAGATAGATAGAGAGAGAGAGAGAGAGAGAGAGAGAGAGAGAGAGAGAGAGAGAGAGAGAGAGAGAGAGAGAGAGAGAGAGAGAGATGAGGGTAAGGAGGGAGGGGGGATGGAGATGGAGAGAGGAAGAAAGGGAGAGAAACATAGATAGGTGAGAGAGAAGAGATAGAAAGAAATATGACCCCTTAGGACACCATATGATCTCTAATGACATCATATGACCCCTTAGGACACTATATGACCCTCAAGACACCATATGACCCCTTAGGACACCATATGACCCCTTAGAACACCATATGACCCATTATAACACCATATGACCCACTTTGACATTGTAGTACATGACAAGACCCCTTAGGACCACATGACAACCCCCTTAGGACCCCATAGGAACCTTAACAACACCATACGACCCCTTAGGACCAAATGATGTCCTAATGGGTTATATCATTTCCTAAGGGGTCATATGGTGTTCACATAGATCTATGGCCCCTTAGGACCCCATATGACCCATTAGGACACCATATGACCACTTAGGACCATATGATGTCCTAATGGGTCATAATTTGTCCTAAGGGGTCATATGGTGCTTTAACACATGTGTGGCCCCTTAGGACCCCATATGAACCCTAACGACACAATATGACTCGTTAGGACATCATGTGGTCCTAAGGGGTCATATGGTGTCCTAAGGGGTCATGCCATGTACTAGGATGTTAAAATGGATCATATTGTGTTATGAGGGGTCATATGGGGTCCTAAGTGATAATATGGGGTACTAAGGGGTCATGTGGTGTTCTGAGGGTCTTGTAGTGTCCCAAGGGGTCATTAGGTATCACTAGGGGTCATATGGTATCATTCGAGGTCCTAAGGAGCCACACATGTGTTAGAACACCATATGATCCCATATAACAACAGATGACCCCTTATGACCACATGATGTCCTACAAGGTCATATGCTGTCCTAAAGGGTCATATGGTGTCTTGAGGGGTCATATGAGGTCCTAAGGGGTCGTATGGTGCCCTAAGGGTCATATAGTGTCCTAAGGGGTCATATGGTGTCCTTAGAGGTTATATAGTGTCCTAAGGGATCATATGATGTTGTTAAGGGTCATTTCTGGTCCCAAGGGGCCACACATATGTTAGTACACCATATGACCCCTTAGGACACCATATGACCCCTTAGGAAAACATATTGTCCTAAGGGGTCATATGGTGTCCTAAGGGATCATATGGGCTCCTAAGGGGCCACACATGTGTTAGAACACCATATGACCCCTGAGGAAATCATGTGGTCCTATGGGTTCATATGGTGTCCTAAGGGGTCATATGGTGTCCTAAGGGTTCATATGGGGTCCTATGAGGTCATATGGTGTCTTGAGGGTCATATAGTGTCCCAAGGAGTCATATAGTGTCGTTAGAGGTCATATGGTGTCCTAAGGGGTCATATGGTGTCGTTAGGGGTCATATGGGGTCCTAAGGGGCCACATGTGTTAGAACACCATATGACCCCTTGGGAAATCATGTGGTCCTAAGGGGTCATATGGTGTTCTAAGGGATCATGGCCTATACTAGGATGTTAAAATGGATCATATTGTGTACTAAGGGGTCATATGGTGTCTTAAGGAGTCATATGGTGTCCTCAGGGGTTATATGGGGTCCTGTGGGGTCATATGGTGTCGTTAGAGGTTATATGGTGTCCTAAGGGGTCATATGGTCTCGTTAGAGGTCATATGGTGTCCTAAGGGGTCATATGGTGTTTTTAGGGATCATTTGGGTTCCTAAGGGCCCACATGTATGTGTTAGAACACCATATGAACCCTTAGGAAAATATATTGTCCTAAGGGGTCATATGGTGTCCTAAGGGATCATGTCATGTACTAGGATGCTTAAAGGGGTCATATGGTGTTCTAAGGGGTCATGTTATGTACTAGGGTGTTAGAAGGGGTCATATGGTGTCCTAAGGGGTCGTGTGGTGTCCTAAGGGGTCATATGGTGTCATTAGGGGTCATATGGGGTCATGAAAGGCCACACATGCGTTAAAAAACTGTATGATCCCTTAGGAGATCATGTGGTCCTAAGGGGTCATATGGTGTCCTAAGGGGTCATGTCATGTACTAGGATGTTAAAATGGATCATATGGTGTTCTAAGGGGTCATATGGTGTGTTAAGGAGTCGTATGGTGTCCCAAGGGTTCATATGGGTCCTATGAGGTCATATGGTGTCTTGAGGGTCATGGTGTCCTAAGGGGTCATATGGTGTTGTTAGAGGTCATATAGTGTCCTAAGGGGTCATATAGTGTCATTAGGGATCATATGAGGTCTTAAGGGGCCACACATGAGTTAGAAAACTATATGACCGCTTAGGAAATCATGTGGTCCCAAGGGTTCATATGGTATCCTAAGGGGTCATATGATGTCCTAAGGGGTCATGGTGTGTACTAGGATGTTAAATTTTATCATATGGTGTCCTAAGGGGTCATATGGTGTCTTAAGGAGTCATATGGTGTCTTGAGAAGTCAAATGGGGTCCTCCGGGGTCATATGGTTTCTTGAGGGTTATATAGTGTCCTAAGGGGACATATGGTGTCGTTAGAGGTCGTATGGTATCATAAGGGGTCCTATAGTGACATTAAGGGTGATTTGGGCTCCTAAGGGGACACACATGTGTTAGAACACCATATGACCTCTTAGGACACCATATGACCCATTAGGATATCATATGGTCCTAAGGGGTTATATGATGTTGTTAGGGGTAATATGGGGTCCTAAGGGGCCACACATGTGTTAGAATACCATATTACCACTTAAGACACCATATGAACCATTAGGAAATCATATGGTCCTAAGGGGCCACAAATCTATTAGAACACCATATGACCCCTTTCTCAAATCAATTTTACTGAAATACTAAGCCCCTGCAAGAACATCCATCATGTCATCCAAGTGAGGTATAGGGAACCGGTATTTGATGATAATTCTATTGATTGCGTGACTATCTATGCACATCCTCCATGTACCATCTTTCTTTGGTGTTAATAATGTTGGTACAACACATGGACTCATGCTTTCTTGCACAACACCTTTTTTCATAAGCTCCATCACCTTCTTGTTGAGTTCTACATGTTGTGTAGGGCTCATCCTATATGCTGCCTGATTAGGTAGAGATGCTCTCGAAATTAGATCAAGATGGTGTTGAATATTTCGCTTCGGTGGAAGACCATCAGGTAGCTCATCAGGTATAACATCAATATATTCTTTGAGTACCTTTGCTATTTCAGTAGGTATTGGTATCCCTCCTCCTTCCTCCTTTTGTACCATTAATGCATAACAAAATCCTCTCACCTTCATATCCTTAACAAGCTCTCTTTCAGACAACACATTCTTAGCTTCCCCTACATCCTTAAGGGGTAATAAGATGAATTTCGATCCCTCCTTCCAAAATGTATAAGTATTCCTTTCCCCATCATGCATGACCTTTCTGTCATATTGCCAAGGCCTCCCCAATAATCCATGACATGCATCCATTGGGATGACATCACACCAAACCTCATCTTTGTAAGTTTTTCCTATAGATAACTTGATCAAGCACCTCTTATCAACAATAATTTCATTCCCCTTCTTAAACCATGCAATACGGTAAGGGTGAGGATGTTTCTCACACTCTAAATTCAACTTATCTACCATCTCCCTAGAAACCATATTCTCACAACTACCACTATCAATAATAACTTGACATACCTTTCCTCCTAAGGTGCATCTGGTTCGCAAAATATTGGTTCGAAGCCATGAGTCATCGGAGCTTTGAATCTGTGTTTTCTCCTTCTCTAGGATTATCAAGGTTCTCCTTATCATGAGGTTTTCTCCTACGTCTGGGAGAACTTCTAAATCTTCTCCATCATTTTCAGATTTAGCTAAAATCACTCTGGATGGTCCTCCTTGATTTCTATCTTACATGTTAAAATTTGAGCACTCAAATGCTCTGTGGCCTTCTTCCCCACACCTAAAACAAGTGAGTGGTCTCCTTTGGCTTTCCCATCCTCTACCACCACCATAGCCTCTTCCTCTTTGAAACCCTTATCCTTGTTGTAGATTAGAGGACTCTGGACGGGTATCATCTTGCTTCTCTACTCCTTGGGATAAATCTCCCCTACCATAACTTGAACTGCAATGTGAAGGAGATGAAGTACCCCTTCTTGCTTCTCTATTCCTTTGAAAATACTATCTGTTTTGTTTTTCTTCTGCCTTTAGAGCTAGCTGATAGGCCTCTTCCATACTGTCGATCCGATGCATGTTTAATTCATCTTAAATTGAAAACTTCAATCCATTTACATACCTAGCAGCCATTTGTTCATCAGATTCTTGATGCTCAACCTAAATGGACAACAGGTAAAATTCATCTATGTAATCTTGTACAGTAGATAAGTTTTGCTTCAGATTTTGAAATCTGCGAAATAGAGTTTGTGCATAGTCTAAAGGCAAAACTTTTCTCTTAATTTCTTGTCCATCTTGCTCCAGTTTTTGATCTTCTCTTTTCTTTTCCTCATTCTCTCCTTTTGTATATGATCCCACTAGATCATTGCATGACCCTTTAACTTAGTGCATGCAAACTTAACTTTTTTTTCCTCTGTCATAGACTTCCACTCAAAAAATTTCTCCATCTCATTCAACCAATGAATCAACTCCTCTGGTTTAAGACTACCCGCATATTCTGAAACTTCAACTTTAATTCCTTCATTCTTCCCTTCTAATGCCTTAAGCATCCTCTCTTTAAAATTTCCATGATTTACTGGTTCTTCTTCAAACTCTTCAGACTAATCTGTATCTCCTTCATCCGAACCTTCATCAGAATTATCTTCCCTTTGCCTCATTCTCTAATTTTCCATTATATTTGTGAGCTCTGCAACCTACCTTTGGAGGTTTTGCATGTCTCTATGCATCTGAGCAAGACCTCTTCCTCTTCCTCTCCCAACCATCTTCCTGCTCTGATACCAGATGATGTAGCCCGTTAAGACATAATCAATATAACAACAAATAATTAAAAATAACACAAGTCTAGATCAAATGTTCTTCATTATTATTTTGCAACTCCAACCATTCTGCCATTACAATGAAAAAGTCCCTATTTTAAACAATCATCAAAAATTTCCTTTTTGGGTAGATTTTTACAAAATCTGAAAATTGCCATTTAAGGAAATTTTCAAATCTATCCCAAAAATTATGAAATCTTCTAGAAATCTAAAAAACATTCCTATGACACAAATTAACAACTTTCTAATCTTCAAAATATTACGAGCTCAAAATTAACAAAAAAACCAACTTTCTAAAAAATCGAAAAAAGAGTAAAAGCTAATTTTGAGGCCTTAGATGAAGGAATCCGGCCCTAAAAATTGGGGCTTTGTTCAGTAGGCAATCCAATCAACTCCTCAAGATCTACATCCATGTAAAATTTCAGCCCAATCGGACAATCGAGTCAAAAGTTATGACCCCGCAAAGTCCCTGCATCATACACCATATGACCCATTAGGACACATTTGGCCTTAAGGGGTCATATCATGTACTAGGAAGTTAAAAGTGGTCATATGGCATCCTGAGGGGTCATATGGTGTTGTTAGGGGACATATGGGGTCCTAAAGGGTCATATGGTGTCGTTAGGGGTAATATGGGGTCCTAAAGGGCCATACACGTGTTAAAACACCATATGACCACTTAGAACATCATATAGTCCTAAGGGGTCATGTGGTGTCCTAAGGGGTCATGTTGTACATACCAAGATGTTAAAAATGGCCATATGGTATCCTGAGGAGTCATATGGGGTCTTAAGGGACCACACATGCATTAAAACACCATATTACCCATTAGAACACCATATGACCCCTTAAGAAATCATATTGTCCTACGGGGTCATATGGTGTCCTAAGGGGTCATATGGTGCCCTGAGGGGTCATGTCATGTACTAGGATATTAAAAGGGGTCATATGGTGAATAGAGATAAAGAATGCTAATAGAAGCATGCTGATTACTGAAATTTGACATGCTAATTACTGAAATTTGACTAAGTATGAAATTTTATATGACCCTCTAGAAACTAGAATCTACATTATAACTCCTATAGAGATGAAACCACTCTCAAACATCCTGCCAATATATACATGAAATATAACTTAAAGTACTGTTATATTTCATGTATATATTCTTTTGCCAGGGTGGGTATAACTTGTGCCCAGGTTAAAAAATGTGCCAAGTTGAAAATTTGCACATTCACAAAACATTCAATTTGGACAATGCATAACATTTGGCACTCGCCAAATGCAAATAAATGACTTTTCACATTTGGCGAGCACCAAATTTGGTGTGCGCCAACTGTGAAAATTCAAAATTTTGAATTTGGTGAGCACCAAATAAGGTGAGTAGCATATTTGGTGCTCGCCAAATAGTTTGCATTGGAGAATACCAACCCTTTGGGTTGGATTTTCCTTGGGCATACAAACCAAAGCTTTGGATGACCTTTTCATGCCAATGATGCTTTTTTATGAAAAGGTAACAAGTGGCACCTTTTTGGTACCACAACTTTGTGCACTTACCCATATATATATATATATATATATATATATATATAGACACATATATATACATATGTATATATGTATATATATGTATATACACATACATACATATATATGTATATATATATACATATATATAGACACATATATATACGTATGTATATATGTATATATACACACATATATATACATATATATATGTATGTACATGTATATACATATATACATGTATATACATGTATATATGTATATACATGTATATACATGTATATATATGTATATATGTATATGTATATATATATGTATGTATATGTACACACACACACACACATATCTTTATTTCTCTTTCTCTTTGTTGCCCTCTTTCTCCTTCTTGAGCTATCCACATCTCTCTATGTCTATCTCCCTATCTCTCTCTGTATCTCCCTCTATCTATACCACTTTATCTCTCCCAACTTGTATCTATCTATCCTTTTTTATATACGTGTCCCTCCCCATCACTCCCTCCCTTTCTCCCTCATCCCATTTATATCTGTCTATTTGTACACCTCTCCCTCTCTTTCTCTTCCCATCTCTCTCTCTACCTCTCTCTCTATCTCCCCTATTTCTCTATCCTTCTGCCCCTCTCTATTTGTTTGTAACTTTGTCTCCCTTCCCCTCCGCGCGCCCCCCCCCCTCTCTCTCTCTCCATCAATCTATCTCTACATATGTATCCCTCTCTATCCATCCATCTATCTCCCTCTTCCAAGACCTCTATCGCTATATATTTTTACTCTCTATCTCTATCTATCCATATTTTCTTCCAACTCTCCCTCTATCTCTACCTTATTATCTCTCCATCTATTTATACCCTTATATCTATCTCTATTTCTCTTCCTCCCTCTATATTTCACTTCCTATATCTTCTATCTTTATTTCTCTCTTTCTCTTTCTATCTCATTATATCTCCCTCTCTCTATTCCTATTTATATATTTACTGCTTCCATCTCTACCTATCCATGTCTCCTCTCTTTCTTTATCTCTTCCTCTCATTCTCTCTCTATATCCCTCTCCTCCATCCCCATCTCCCCTCTCACTCTACCCCCCTCTATAAATAGGAAAATAATTCCCTAATTGACCTTCCAAACTGCTTCAGTGTACCCATTGCACACTAAGGTGCAATTGCTAGTTATGTCTAATTATAGATAAATCGTTTAAGAGGTTGTGATTGATAAGGTAGTGTCATTTGTTTTTTTGTATTAGAGATTAAGGTTTAAATATTTTTAAGTGATTATCTTAGCATTGGTAGGTATGCAAAAGTGACAATATCACTTTAATTGGTAGCTTTGTGGTAGTCTTGTAGATGAGATTTATGGGGCACTACTAGAAGAACATAAAAGCAAGATAGAGCATAGGAGTAGATGTCATTTTCTAGAAGGTAGGAGGTTAGAATAAGTACTCAAGCCAGAACATGTTGAAATAATGTAAGGGAGAGAGAAAGGTCCAATGTTTTGTATTGGAGGTATATGGGAGGGCGATGGTGGAGATAAGAAGAAAAGGGAGTGGATTCCCTACAAGAGATATAGGTGGTAGGAATTAGGAGGTGCATTCAAGTCAAAGGAGTATACGAGCAATAGTTTTGTGTGATGAGCAACTAGTGGAGATGTTGGAGAAAAAAATAGGAAAGGAGATGAGAGTGATACGATTTAGGTTGACTTATAAGAAACTAGAAACCTTGTAAGTAGTTATATAAGGAAATTGACATGAGTAAAGTTTTCGTATACATTGGGACCTTATCTTTTTTCTTCGTATTTATTGGGTTGTACATATGTAGATTTAAATATTGTTCTATGAGTTTTTTGTGATTTCTTTTCCATGCAAACTTTATATCGCTACATATTCAGCTTAATTTGGTAGGATTAATAGTGTTTATGAGATTGATAAATTGTGTATGTATGTATATATGTATATATGTATGTATGTATGTATGTATGTATACATATAGATATATACATATATACATATACATATACATACATATATATACATATATATCTATATCTATATATATATATACATATATATATACATATATATGTACATATACATATATACATATACAAATATATACATATATATGAACATACATATACATATATATACATATATATATGTATATATATGTATAGATATATGTATAGATACATACATACATACATACATACATACATACATATATATATGCATATACATATACATATATATATACATATACATACATATATATACATATATACATCTATATATGTATATGTATATATATATATATATATATATATATATATACATATACATATATAGATGTATATATGTATATATATGTATGTATATGTATATATATATATATGTATATGTATATGTATGTATATATGTGTATATGTATGTATATGTATATGTATATGTATATGTATACGTATATATGTATATATATATGTATATGTATATATATACATATATGTATATATGTATATGTATATGTATATGTATATGTATATGTATATGTATGTATATAATTATATGTATATGTATATATGTATATATATGTATATGTATATACATATGTGTGTATATATATATAAATACATATATGTATAAATGTATATGTATGTACATATACATATGTATAAATGTATATGTATGTACATATATATATGTATATGTACATATACATATATACATATGTACATATACATATATATACATATATATACACATATATGTATGTATATATACATATATGTATGTATATATACATATATGTATGTATGTATGTGTAATGCCTTGCCAAGAAACCCTAAAGGATTCAACTAAAACACTCTAAATACGAGTAATTTTTATTTTATTTTAAACAATAATGAACATACAATTGCATTAAGATGAAAGATTGTATGTAATTGCACAAGTAGAAGACTTAAACTACAACTCCCAAAGGGCTTCCCAATGTGGATTACTTAATTAAACTAATCATTAATTAAGGTCAATTAATCGACTCAAGATATTATTAAACATTCATGAACTTAAATAAAAGTAAGAAATGATTGAATCTTACATATGCACTTAATAACATAACCATTTCTAAGACACATTCATATTAACACATCCATTTGCATCAAATCAATGTTTCTAATTATAGATATAAATTATACCATCTAAGTCTTATCACAATAGAATGCATTTACATCACAAGATCTTCATAATATTACATCATGTTTATCACATTACCATGAAGGCTTACACAAGTATATTATACAACTGACCACATAAGGTCCAAGGGATATACATAGAAGGTACATGAAAAAAATCTAACTGGTACATTGAGCTGACCAAATCCACAAGGCAAGCTGGAGAACGTGCTATGCCAATCCTCACAAACAGGAACTAAACACCTGATGGAAAAAGGCACTACCACACGACTATGTGGCCCAAAAAGGAACCACCCCTTAGTGCCAGGAGATAGAAGTAATGCCCTCAAAAAAACCATAAAGGAATAAGCACAAGGTCTAATACATCTCACCGAGTAACCACATAAAAAAAGAACTTACATAAAAGACTCCAACAACAAGGCTCAACTATTCCCATCACAAGACTACACATTAGTGAACATAAGGGAAGAGTTTCATCGCACGGTTTGGAATGGGTTATCTTGGCAGGCCTTCATAGGCCTCGATCCCCCTCCTAAGTTATCTTGGAAGCCTCTCTTGAACCCTCGACCCCCATCCAAGACTCATGCAGACCCAACAAACCTTTCATGAGGACAAGGTAGCTGGTTTTGCCATTCTAGGCCTTCCTACTACATCCTGAGTTTGTATGAGCACTCAACCATGAGCAGGGCAAATTAATCTTGATTAGTGTTTTAAACTACCCAACCCCCTAATAAATTATTAGGTTATCACTTAACTATTCAACTTCTGAGGGGTTATCTTGGCAGCCACTTTGGGCACTCAGAAGCCACTCTCCCTTATGACACTACACAACCTCCAAATAACTCCAAGGAAAGGAAACAAATACCACGATACTCAAGGAGTTCAAGCACAATTGATATAATAAACTTGGTTACATAAAACCTCTACCAAGGTTTAACCAACTCGAGGTAATACAATAACAACATGGTCAACTCAAACCACATAACCACATGGAGGGAGCAACTAGTAAAGACAACGTCAAATACTTAGCAAATCTACTCAAAGTTCAAGACCCATTTACTTAACAAAAGCACATCATTTCCCTTAAAACATTATCCAATAAACTTCCCAACATAAATCTATACCAATATACATTTATATGAAATTCAAGCAAAAATCAATTCTTTAAATTATCAAACTCATTTAAACAACTTACATTTCCATTCATGTCCATCTTGACAAAATATAACTACATATGATAAAAAAAACTAAATTCGTCAAAATATCCACATTAAGCATATTCCAAATATAAATATCCAAACTTAACCCATATACATATACATACGTAGATATGTAATACACACACACACACACACACACACACACACACACACACACACACACACACACATATATATATATATATATATATATATGCACACACACACACACACACACACACACACACATATATGTATGTATATATATGTATATATATGTATATATGTGTGTGTGTGTGGGTGTGTGTGTGTGTGTGTGTGTTGTGGTTGAGAAGTAGGGTACCTGCAGCTGCAACACAAACACTCAATAGATCATTACAACCATAGTTAGCAAATTAAAATCAAACAAAAGATAAACCATGACAAAGCGACCTATCGCCTCCTAAGAGATGTGAGTGTGGATTTTCTCTCAGATCTGGATAAGCAATCCAAATGACTTGACTACACCTAGACGAAGGATTTTAAATTAAATGATATGCAAACTAGATGAGATTGATTATGTTAGATTTATCCAAGAGGCTAATTAAGCTAATGATATGTATGATTAAGCTACAATGATGATGCAATTAAGCTAGAATAGAGTTTGATTAAGCTACATGATTTAACAATTATGCTATAATATGATCAAGTTAAACTAGATCTAAGATGCAATATGCCTATAGTAACAATGCTTAAATGATATACTAAAATGGATATGCCTATAGTAATAATGCCTAAACTGATATAAGATGGGATGATTTGTGCTCCAAAATGGGGGATATTTATAGTAATTCCAAGGCTAGGGGTGAGGTGGCAAGAATCAACAGTCAAGATTGAGTTTGAAGATATCAAGGGTGAAATTGGAAGAGGTTGGAGGGAGGGACACTTGCCATCTCTGTGATGACAAGTGTCAAGTAGCCTTTCTCATAAGAGGGTGAGTGTCCAAGGGAGGAGATATGTGGAATAAGTGCCACGTGTCTCAAGGGGAGAATATCCACACCATAGGAGGTTAGGATGAGGATGTTAGGATAGGGTTAGTTAAACCTAGAGTTAGGTGGAATGGGTTAGGTTAGAGGGTGGTTAGGTTAGGAGGCATGTGGGTAATTTGAATTTAAAAATTCAAATAATAGGAAAAGGGTAATTAACTTTCAACAACTCATAAATTGATTTGTTTTAATTAATTAGGGAATTAGAAGAAATGAATTAAATGGGGGGAGGATTAATTAATTCAAATTAATAATCAAAGGGGACTATTGAAATGAACTTATTAAATAAATCCTTATATTTATTAATAATTAGGTGAATGGGGGAATTTAATCAAATTGCTATTGAATTCAATTAAATTGGGAAGGGGGATTAGTTAAATAATTGCTTATTTAATTAATTATGTTCAAACCATTTTTAGGTGTATACATTTTGCCTCTCTTTGAAGTGAGGTGTGATGATGCGTTGATTTAAAGAATAATCTCATTTTGATGATGTTGATGTGATATTGGTTCAATAGGATTCCCTAGCCATTGATTCCTAAATTGTGATACGATGATGCCCCCTTGGGAGATCAATTGAGATAATTGACCTTTGGAGTTTTTTGGATCTTTGCGAAATTGATTTGCCGATAGATTATTGGATGATTCCTGCAACTATGGTTGATGAAAGTGCGAGTTCTTCGATCACTTTGATGTGGTTCTTGATGTGATGATTGATAGAGTTTGATTGAATTAACAAGTTTGATTAGATTGATGAGATTGAGATCAAGTCTAGTTTCAAGAATGGTACCTTCTATATAAGACAAAGATGATCAAAGCATCTGGTTTCAAGAATGATATATCCTATATAAGACTTGATCAAAATGTCTGGTTCCAGGAAGGATTCATCCTATATAAGACACAATAGAATGGATCAGATGAGATGGATTGATAGAATTGATAAGATTGATTGGATAAAGAACTAACATTTTGTTGATATCTCATTGCAAGAAGATTTAGATGCACTGAAGTTGGTGCATTTAGGGCAATAGCATAAGATTCACTTTGGGTTGACAAAATCTGGAAAGAGATGAGTCATCATTCTGATTGTGTATACACCTATGATGATACATTGATGATTCCTATGATAGATTTGGCCTTGGCTAATATAAGCTTTTTTTATCCTATGCAAGAATGAAATGCAAGCTAAATGCAAATGAAATGCAATGTTGCGGTCGAACCAGTCACTGGGTTATTTCTTTTTGTCATCATTGAGCTTTTTAAAATGTGGGAAGTGAGTGAAAACATCGATGGTATAATTGAACCCTGATGACCTAAGCATTACTTTCTTGAATTTTGATATTGAAAGTTAGCACAAGCATCAAGGTATAATTGAACCAAGATGACTTGAGTGTTAGCACAAGCATCAAGGTATAATACAACAATGAACCAAGGCCAATTTAAGAGATCAAAATATAATAAAAAATAGTTAATAATCCTCAATAGTGAGGCATGAACATCCCACTGGAGTTCTCATAATCATTCCTCAACGGCAAGACATTTATCCTCTTGCTAGAGCTAAGCATAACATAAGTACAACCCTCAATGGTAAGGCACAAGTCATCCTATAGGAGCTATATACAATCATGAAAGAATAAATATAAAATTAAAGAAACCTCTAAGAACCTCAAAATCAATCCCAAAATATTCTAGTACAAGCCAAAGATCTAGAAATGCATTCACACTTAGCAAAACTAACAAAACTAGTAACTCAGGGCAAAACTGCACAACAAAAACCTAGTTTAGCATGTTTGGGAGATAGTTTAGCACATCCATGACATATCTTGGAATTTTTGGGTCTTCTTTTGGTGTTTTGATGCCATATTTTAGCGTTTTGGGTTCAGAGAAAAAAAAATCAAGGAAAATAGACAAAACAAGTGACGAAACTTGCCCAGTTTGCACATAGGCCTACAAAATTGATAAATAACTCTCCCGAAAGACATGGGAGGAAAAAATAGGACTAAGAAAACATGAAGTATCAAAACTATGCACCTCCTACACACAGACTTACAAATAACACACCCCGATTGCACAAAACTTCACCAATGGATTCATTGGGGTAAAAGAAGGACTGTCACACAATAAATAATGGAAATAAAGACTCTATAAGTCTAGAATAAAGGAAAACAAAAAGAACTATATGCACAACAAAGGAAACCACATGCATCACAATCATTACACAAACACATTCTTCCATTCCATAAGAACATATCCAGATAAATAGAATCCTAAAACTTTCCCCCAATCAATATATAATAACATAGTATCAAATAACCATTTACAATACCCAAATACAATCTTTTAGGAAGACACAAAGAAAACTATTCCATTTTGCAAATCAAAATCTCAAAAATAAAGGCTTATCTCCAACCCGGAGAAATTGAGTGATGGCCAAGGAAATCAAAGAAGTGCAAAAAATTCTAGTCCAAATCTTTAGCAAACCAAATCCAAAATTTTGCTAAATGGTAACTCGACAACATGCCAGAAGACTCAAATAAATAAAAATCAAATTCAAATTATAGAAATCCACTAGCTGATCAAAAAATTCTTAAAACTATATATTATACCTACCATGTGTGAATATGAGGTAGATAATATAAAACTATATTATTTACAAAAATCAACCAATCAAAATAGAGGGTAGGTAAACTTTATATTATAACCAATTATACAAATAATAATAAGTAGTAATACAAACATAAATGGGATAATAACAAATAAAATCCCAATAGAAAATAAAATAAGTAAAAGCTCAATAAATATAAACTTATAATAAAATATAAAATCAAATCAATAATAAAATATAAATATAAATAATTAATAAATCAATAAATAATTATTAAATAACCATTAAATAATAAAGAAATAATTATATAATCAATTAAGCAATAGTTCAAATAAATTAATAAGTTTATCTCAATTAAATAATTATAAAACAACAACAATAATTAAATATCAAATAATCAATTAAACACTAAATAAACCAAATAAATAAATATCCATGCTATATAATACATTAATAAATCAAATTAATCTAATTATTAATTAAATAATAAGCTTCATGCAACCACATCACCTGAAGCAACCCAACAAAAGGGGCAAACACTGACACAAGACTCTAACCACCAACTTGCGCCACAACACAAAATAGACAAGGCGAACAACTTAAGCCTAGAGTATGAGAGGGAAACACATGCCATCTACAACAACCTGCCATTGGGATAAAGACACACTCAGACCTATGAGACCAGGTGGAGTCGATGTCTGGTGCCTACAATCCTGCATCCACCATTAAATACAATACACCATATATACATCATAAATGATCAATCAAGTGATAGAGAATCACAACGTCATATCATGCTCACAATGAGTGGTATGACATCATCTCTAATCACAAATACACTAGAAGATAGTCACACTCATCATAATTTCAACTCAATCATCATCATAATCATGGAATAGGGTTGGCATAATCAAGATGTCCTCATAACCTCATAAGCAATATAATCCATATATGAATAATGAGTGCATCTAGATCACTTCACACAAGTTAGATTATCATATCAATCCAAGACATAAATTTATCCATATAAATCAAAATGAATCCACTAATGTCAAAGAGACTATCAGAGCACAAATCTAAAAGTGTATATCACACCCTTTGATAAAGAATGAGTTAGGGAGGGGCACTACACTAATACATACCATTTCTACAACTGCTATAAAAAGATATGTTTATACCATCTGAGGATAGTTAAGGGAAGGGATACCAAGTATTTAAAACATTGAAATCCTCAAGATCTAGTTTGTTATCAAATGACTACTAGTAACATTTATCAAGATCATGAATCTATTTTATTTTGAATTAAAAAATGTTTGATTTTAATATTATATTTTAATATTTTTGTTATTTTTGTTTGTTTTAGTTGATTATTTCACTAGCTAAATGGTAATTGATAATTCTTGAATAGACTCTCTATAAACACCAAGATCAAATGAAGATAAATAACAAGCACAATAGAAATCTAATTATGAGCAATGTTGACCAAGTAAAAAAGATGGAGAAGGAGATTGGATCAAATAAAAAGTTGAACCCAACAGTCAATGAGTGGATGAAAGTTTCCTCCCACTAAACTAGAATTAGGTGTTGTAACTAAGTCAACACCTTTCTAAACAACTCCTAGATAATATTGACAACTTGCATGAACAAGTGTCAACTAGATATGGACGACTAAGTAGGCTTAACTAAGCCTAAGTTTAATGAAATGAAAATTTAAATAGCTTGACACTAACAAACCCCTTTAAGCATATATTAGGAGGACAAGAAGAGAAATGGGTCTTGGCTACTAGCCTGGTAAGCTACCCATGTACAATGAAATCTCTCATAAAAGGAGAAAGATAGAAAACCTAGCAGGAAAAAACTATCCTCCAAAAAAGAGATAAGAAGAGAAGAATCCTAGAATCCTCCCCCCCCCAAGGATGATGGTGATGCTAATGTAGACCGTACACTAAGAAGAGCTTGTAGATGAATGAACTTTCTCTCTATTAGACTCACACTAGCTATTGGCACAACACATTCATGGGATGTTCATCATAATCTATATTTCATGGAGACACAAATGATGATGGTGTAGCAAATAAGCCCTTGCATGTTAATTTCTCTTTCTCCTTAGTATTTTCCTGATTTGAAGAAGATGCTTTAACAAAATGAGTTACCCCAATATTATTCTTTTTGAGTAGAAAAGTGAGGTGCTCAATTTAATTTTTCATTCATTGATGCTCTTCATGACGAGTTTTATTACAAAAAGAACATGTAACTTTCTTAATAGTTGATTTACTTTGTTGAGAACAATTATCATTTTTGAATTTGTCAATTTTATCTTCTTTCATCCCTTCATTGTCCTTTTTAGTGTTCTTCTTCTTTCCTTTAGTATTTTTTTAATTTTCAATTCCCGCAATTAGATCTTGAGGCTTTGTAGGTTTCAAAGTGTCCATTTGAATTAACTTTTCTTGCTTCCTTGATAGATTAGAAATGAAGTCCTAGTGTGGGAATTTTCCATGAGCTACCAAGAGCTCTTTTAGTAGAATACAAAGTAGGGACAAACATAGAAAATTGAAGACCTAGTTTGGAAAGTATAGAAAGGATTAATTGATCCTCTTTCTTATCAATTCCACAATATTTTAATTGCACCTTTAAAGATTTGAATTTAGTGAAAAAATCATCTAAAGCAGTAAAATCTCTAGGACTTAGACCTAAGAGTTGATTTTCAAACTCATCACTTCTAAGTTCATCAATTGTTCTAGATAGTTGTTTTAGAGATTCCCAAACTTTGTTGGGTATTTTAAAGTTCTCAAAATGAAATACTAATTCAGGAGATAGATTTAAACACAAGAAATCAAATGCTTGGTCACACTTATTGAAATAATTTTCTTTGTCTGTAGTTGCATTATGCTATTTTTCTGTTCCCATTGTTAGCCTAAATAAGCCTTTATTCTCAAGGGAAAGAGTTACTTTCAACTTCCAATCATGATAATTCAAAGGTGTTAGAGGTTGTATAGGCACATTAGAATCCATGCTAGTAGACTTAGATTGTTGCTTTTGTAGAATGTGGAAATGAAGAGAGGACTTCTTGAGGAAGTGATAAAAATAGGCCATACACAACACTCCCCTTAAAAGAGCTTTTTGTTCCCCCCTTGTGTTTAAAATTTTATAGGAGTGCTTTGTAACCAAACCACCCCCCAAAACACAAAAATCGAAACTTTATAATGAGAGTGCATGAGTATGCCCATTGGATTTGTGGTGAAAAAACATGCACTTTTGTAAAAAATAGCAATCAATTTCAAGTTACATAGAAAATGTTATGAGAAATTTTTTTTTTGTCTTATTACAAAATTAATCCTCTAAAAAATTTTTCACTTACCAAAAACTATGGAGCACATTAAGCCCCCAAGGGTCGGAAAGAACTAGGGGCTAAAAAACCATGTGACCAGGGGCTAAAGTCCAAATGGTAGTAACAAGGTCAAGTCACAGTTGTGTGCTCCAATAGCCTTAAAGCAATGCCTTCTTTGACTGCGTGGGAGCTACACTAAGTAGCAACACAAAGCTAGAAGAACATGCGCTGGTCGACAACGGGTTCAAAATATGGACGCTTTGCAATAGTACCTCAAGAAAAGCTTTGATACCATGTAAACACCAAGATCAAATGAAGATAAATAACAAGCACAATAACAATCCGAATATGAGCAAAGTTGACCAAATAAAAAAGATGGAGAAGGATATCACATATAGCAAGAGTGATTGGGTTGAATCAAACGTTGAAGCCAACACTCAATGTGTGGTGGCGAGTTGCCTCCCACTAAACTACCATGAGGTGTTGAAACTAACTTGATACCTCTCTAAACAACTCCTAAATGATATTGACAACCTGCATGAATAAGTGTTAAGTGGACATGGAGGGCTAAGTAGGCTTAAATAAGCCTAAGTGTAATTAATTGAAATAAATACACTAACACTCTCCAATCTCAATTTCATAAGTAGATGTTTTGAATTTATAAGAGATGATTTAAAGAGTGAATATTTAAATTGTGTTGTATATAATGAGTTGATTTTGGTAAGAAAATATCCAACAATGCAGTAGCCTATTCTAATAGAAAGTTGTCTTCTACAAGGATGGACAAAAGTTAAGATGTACTCCATATTACATAATAAATTAAAGAAATGTTCAATATAATGATGAATGTCTAGATTTAGTTGGATGTAGTAGGAGAGGAATTTTAAAACTTAGAGTTGATGAAACATTAATAAATAAAATTTAATGAAATAGTTGAAGGTGTCAAATTTGATGAAGAAGGTATAAATGAAAGAATGTTAAAGGCTATTTAGAATTGGTAAAATAATTGAGTTGATTTGCCCAATGATTTTTGGTAGCTTGAATCTCGAAGAGTTAATTTTTCTCTTGTTACATTTGAACTTCATTTTAATGTATTATCATGTTATAATTTAATTTATATTTTATTAAATTATCTTATAGTTTATTTCATACTTCATTTAGATTAGTAATTTAGAGAATTGATTAATTCTATCATTTTACTTCATCAAATTATTTTAATTTAATAATAGTTATTTAAATTAATTTATAATTTGAGGGATCTTCAAAAATAAATTATAGAAAATTAATTAAAGTTTACTAATTTATTTTATTAAGTGAATAATAAATTACTGAAATTATTTTTCTTAATTATTTATTCTATAGAGTTTTTACATTGTATTTAAATATTATTGAATTGCTAAAATGATAGGTAAGTAATTATAGTAAATTATTAATTTCTAATAAATTTGTACTAAGTAATTAATTTAATATTAAAATTGATAAGTCAATTAATAAAATATAAGACCTTAAAATTTTAAAATATAGTGTGAATAGAATTATCCATGATAAAATATAAACTATTCAAAATTTAACACAATTTTATGACAAGTTTGTCAAATACATGAATTATCATTAAAAAAACATAAATAGCATCATCAAATTCTCATATTAGATTAAATCATCAAAATTTAGAGGCCTTTTAGTTCAACATTAACTAGTTTCCTATCATCTTGTAATATAATCCCCTCAAAAAATCTAATTATTGTGTTTTGGATAAATGTATGGAAATGGGAGTTAAAAGTTGCCATGTTTGTTTGTTTGTTTTTTTGATTTATTTTAATTAAATAAATTAAAGTTAAACTACTATAGATGATTTAATATGTCTACCCTTAATATTTAAAAATGTGATAATGAAAATAATTATAGTACAAGAAAAATAGTTATTATTAAAGAATAAAATGTTGAGTACAAGAAAAATGATTCTATTTATTATTATTAAAATATAAAGTAGTTTTTGGTGTGCACCTTCTATTTTTGATAGATTAGGTATTTTAAAAACTATTTGTTGGAAATATAGTCAATAGTGATTACTACAAGTTATTATTATTTTATTAAATACTTTTCTTTTGTGTTTTTTGAAATGGTTGATTTCAAAAAATTACATTTCTAAGAATCCGAATTATATAACTTGCACAAAATTAATAAATCTCTCTCTCTCTCTCACACACACACACACACACAGACACACACACTAGAATGCTAAGAAGTAGATTTTCATTTTAATGCTAATTTCATAAAAAAATATTGCAACATATGTAAAAATTAATGATGTTAAAGTTCAAATTGAATATATGAGATGTCCAACCCTTAGAAATTGGAAATAAAATCTTAAATGAATAGGGATAATAAAATTTTTAAAGTTCTAAGACATTCAAAATGTATACACATTAACATACATATATGTTATATTTTTCTTTTCGATAAAATTCTCAAGACTACTCATTAATTTATCCCCCATTTTCATGCACCTAACAATTTACCCTAAATTGATACATTTGTGTCACCCTATAAAGATGAATTTGTAAAGGTGAAATGTGTAAGATCCTCTATAAATAAAATAAACATAGATAGAATAATACAAATACATACGACCTAAATTGCATATATAGTTTTCTTTAAATAATATTAATTAGTAGCCTCAAATGAGGTAGAATCAAATGAAAAATGATAAATAATTTCTTGTGTGGCTAACATCCTACATATTAAATTATAATTACTAGTAGTTGTACATTTTATTTGCATGCAATGGTAAGTTGATAGGCGGTTGACCACTCATGGGAATGCTAGAGAGGATTGGAGATTGATGTCTATTTTTCAAAAAATTGTATTGAGGGGAAAATGGCAATTCAATTATCATTATTTTTTATATTAAAATAGTTCAAAACATATACATCATACTATCAGGTGTCCTGTTTTTTACATATATTTTTCTTTGCTCTTCTTTTATGTCCTTCTTTGTACAATATATTTTTCACATGTATATCAAAACAGGCCTTAGCCTTGTGTTAGATAACTATGTATTAAAATTTGAACAACATATAACGAGGATTAATACAAAATGCCTCATAGGCCAGTATTGAATTAACAAAAGAGCCACCCTATTCACTGTTCTCCTGCGCCTTTCTCCCCAATTCGAGGAGAAAGCTCATCTGAGTCTTCAAGTTTGAGCTTTTGGCCTCGATCTCCTTTGGATGCAACATATCCATATGTTTCTTGAAGTACTGGATAGACTGGATATCTTCCTTGTAAATCTGCAAAGTAGCTTCACGAACCAGAGTCATGAATCTATCTTTAGAGATCTCCAAGATAGTAGAAACTTGTGACATAATATAAAAATGTGTCAGTTTATTATTAAACTCGGTAAGCCTCCTCCTCTTGTTTTGAAAACTCTCTCCATTTATTTCTTTCCAAACAAACCATAACACCTCACAAGAAAAGACAGACCATAACCGGTTCATCTTAAGGTCAAAAGATTCTACAAAACCAGAAAGGACGTCACTCTAGGAAGGACTAGGTCGGTGGTCCCAACAATAGAGGGGCCAAAGAAAATGGACCACACACCACAGGAAAACTGACACTCAAAAAATAGGTGCTCAAAGGATTCTTAGACATTACACACATCACACTTAATAGACATGAGACCCTCAGTAGATAAGAAGGAACCAACATCTAACTTTTTTAAAAGGAAGAGCCATCTAAAACAAGACTTCTTAGGGTCAATGGGAGAATGCCAAAAGAAATCAAAAACAATTTTCCAACCCAGTCTAAAGCACAACCTGGATTAACTCTAGAGACGATTGAGTAGTCCTCCTTCAACATCAAATAAATCTGTTTAGTAGAGATTTCCAAGAAGGGAGAACCATCCAGCCATTTAAGTTGTTTCAAGGAGGAGACACTATCCAATATATTACCAAGGAAAAAACAACCTCTAGCCTTATCAATGAGAGATTGTAGTTTCTTTGGTGAAGCACGGATCTCATATTTTGACTTAATCTCAACCCAAGAGCCAAGTCGGTTGTCAATCAATACATTACTAATCAGAGAGATACCCTTATCATTCCATATCTTCACGGAGTAGCTTTGAGTCAAAGCAAGGGATTTATTGTTCAGGTTCACCCCCCACCAAATAGATCTATCCACAACAACATATGAGAATTCAATTATTTTTTTTTCAAGTAGAGATTGCTTAAAATATATTTATTTTAAATATTAATGAAGAATGTGCTTTGACAACATGAAATTAAATATGTGGTGAAAAAGATGCAATATTACCATTAAATTAAAGTTTTTTTAATTGTATGAAAAAAGCATCAAATGTAAAAATTACACTTTAAAGTAGTTAAGAAAACCTATATAATATCAATAAAATAACACATAAAGGGGCAAATGAATAAAAAACTAATTATAGAAAATTATTTACAACTATAATAACGTATATTGTAAAGGGATTACAAAAATTTATATTGTGAGCAAATGAATTGATATGTAGTTTGGGGACACTAAACCAAAAGATAATTTATTTTATCATGGTTGTATTGGAAAGCAATATTTTCTTTTGCAAACTTGAAAAATTTGGGCCAATCTCTCTTTTTCTAAATTTTTTTTGGAGAGCTTGGAAGGTTGACTATCCATAGAAGGGAAAAATTGATGATATATGAATTTTAGTTGAAATTGCTTTTTTAGCATGGTTGTATTGGAAAGCAATATTTTTTTTTGGCAAACTTGAAAAATTTGGGTCAATCTCTCTTTTTCTAAATTTTTTTTTTGGAGAGCTTGGAAGGTTGACTATCCATAGAAGAGAAAAATTGATGATATATGAATTTTAGTTGAAATTGCTTGTTTAAAGTATATATTTTTTTAAATGTTAATGGGCATTTGTTACCAACAACATTAAATTAAATAGATGCTGACGAAAAAATAAGATCACTATTCATTAAACTTTCTTAATTCTAGGAGAAATGAAAGCAAAATTCAAGGAGAAATGAAAGCAAAAGTTTTTCAAATATTCTTTTCTAGATTAAATTACAATGATTACATTTACTTTGTTCGGCGGGGAACATGACAGAAATGTAAAAACATTGTGACAGCAATGGAAATTAGTATAACGTGGAACCCAAAAAAGTAGCAAAGAATACCTATAAAATGGTTCTACTCAAATGCAGTATTAAGCCGCAGCGAAGGAATGTACTGTCGTTGGTCAGGTCTTGAATTGTGGCAGCTGTCTTTAAAGAGGACAACACTCATATAAATATCAGCAGGAAATGTTAAAAATAACTGAAATTAAATGCAGAAAGAAAAAGGATTGTGTATTATAGAATTCAAGAGGAGTGTGATATGACTTTATAATAAGTGCAACAGTATACCTGCAACATTGTTTTACGCAGACATGTAGTATGGATGTGCAACGGAGGGATGACCTGGCTCTCGAAGGGAGTTACTGTATCACAGTTATTTGGAAAGCAAGCAAACTTTTATAGAAGAATGACCAACAAAGAACATTTGAATATATTGTGCAAAGGTTGAAAGTGATAGAGATCGCAAATAAATATTGTTTTAATACGTTACTAAAATAAACGAAATGGTTTGTATACGAGATATAAAGCATCCAAATTATGAAATTTATTGATAGAAAGGTATGAAACAGGAGGAAGTAGATAAAAGATAGGGAGCTTACCAAGTAGCAGATTCAGAATGTGGTGGATTGTTGTCTTTGACGAGAACTAATGAATATTCAAATTCATACTATGCTATGTTTACATCAGTTTAGATTATAAAGTGATGTGATCCGCAAAAGGAAAACTTTAGTACTTGTTGAACGGATCCACACATATGTAAGGATATATATTGATTTACATACTTAAGAATAGGAAAAGCTTCATTAATTCTGTGGTTTTATTTAATTTGATTTTGAGGGAATTATTTACAGTTTATTTTGGTGCCATAGTTGGTAGCCTCTGCAAAAAGAAAGAACATCTAATCACTGTATACTGGAAACTACAATAAAATTGTTGAAAAAGGAAGCTAAAAGGAAGGAAGCACAGTAAATGTGAGTAAATACCTAACTGATGTTGTATTCGGGAGGCTCTAGAGCCAACAAAAAAATACAGAGTATAGAAAAATGTCATGGTTGTGTTATTGTGTATCTGAATACTACTGCATCTGTGAGAAACTTGTATCTATTTTGTCATTATGGTCAGTTTACCTAAATTGTTAAAATAATAAATTTAAGATTCCTAACAAAGTGAAAATTATAAGAAATTTGAATTAAGGTAAATTTAAAGGAGATTGAAAACGCTGAGCAGCAAATGGAAAGAAACATTACCGAAAATAATAGTCCAGCAAACATCATTACTTTGGCATGGGAGGATATTGAGTTTTGTGAAAATATACCTTAGCCGGGAATGCAATTTGTTGGAAGTGGATTTACTTTGAGAGGGGGCTGAATCAGAGTAACGACAGATTTTGACAAATTGCAAACACAAGACTCAATTACATAAAAGCTCTCACAATGAACTGTTGTCAATGCATCATTTTTATTTAAACCAACCAAATAACTTGACAGGCATGTTTTTCATTGTTCATATGAAACTGATTGAACAATAATTTTATTGCTTTGTACTTAAAGTATATTCAAAACTCATGTAGCCGTTCAAACATAATAATAGCATATTAACCAAACAATTATGACCAATGAAATTATTAGAGCATGACACTTGATACATATGAAAACATGAGCTTTAAATCACACAGACAATAACATAGATATTTTCCTCAATAACATAGATATTTTCCTAAGTGGAAAAACTCTCATGGGATATAAAAAATCACTCAAAACTTGTCTTTTTATTTTACTCAAAAACAACTCTTTACATCGGTGAAGTATCAACTCAACACCTTATCTGAAATTCCAAATTAATGGGAGCACTGACTCCTCAAACTACCAAGTCACTTTCAAAGTTTGTAATCACTATTGACCTTACAACTACATCAAGTGTGCTATCCCAAAATCATTAATGAATACAAAAACAAAATATGATTTTTAATGATGCCAATTACAATATGTACTGTATATAACAGTACCACCAAATCATTTCTCTCAATTTTGAATAAGATTCTCTGTTGTGAAAGCCAGAGACGATAAAACCTTCTTTTCAATCTTGACAAGTGTTTCAATACAGCACATTAAAAATCGTTCATAATGCTCGGTTTCTTTTTACAAAAACATTGAATTGAGAAATGGCTTAAAGCCATGAATTTATAGAGTAGAAGAAATGAAACCCTTACAACAAACTGAAAACTCCAGTCAAGGATCAAACCCTTGAGTTAGGGTTTCGAGAAAAAATGAAACTCTTTGAAACAATTGGAACCAAAAAATTAGTTTGTAACTTTCTTTTCAGTTAAAGAACAACTGAAATTATTCTCCTTTTGGAAAATGAAATAACTAAGTCATGAAGGTAAGATCTCACATTCACTGCCTTAACAGAGTACAAATCTTTGTTAATCTTTTTCTTTTCCAAAGAAAACAAAAATAAACCCTCAATAAGATCTTATTCATAGCCCTAATAATTTTCAAAATAAAACTTTTCACCAATAGTTTTACTTTGGAGAAAGACTGAAACGCAATCGTCAAATGTTACCTTTACAGTGACCTGAAACCAAAAAATAAATTCCCATCAAATCTGCTAAATTTACCTCCACTTCTAGCTCAAGCGAAAAACACCAACTGAATCTCCAATGCCAACTCTTCGTGATACCTGTGGTTCAAATCAAGATGTGCAAGCCAAGCGTAAAACACTAAAACTAAATAATTTACAAGGTGGCGCTAGGGTTCGGGCTGTTGTAGCCAGATGAAAGAACGATACTCTTTTACCCTAAGGTTTTTCCTTTACATACAAATCCCAAAGCAAAATGAATCTCATTTCAAGTCCGTGACACTTTGAATCTTATCAAACTTTGACATCATACAAATATAATTCATTTCAAATCACTACCCACGTGGATTACCACATAATCATCATTAGGTGCTTGAGTGTATTACCACGTAATCAACATAAGTGTTTAACTGCTATCAAAGTCACCCGATGCTATATGTCAATGAAAGACAATAATGTTTATCGACAGTCCATAAGAGCCGATTGCCCAAGCTCCATGACGGCACACATTTTCGGCGTAAGTTACTTAATCAAAAACTTCAAGCAAACCAATCACTCATCGTAATAGTTATAACTATCTGCATAGGAAAATCATACTAGATCGACTAAACAAGTTATTCCAATTTAACACTGTCAACTCACCTTTATCGGCATAAGTATTCTGATTGCAAACCCATCAGAATATCTAACACTATCGAATTAGCTTTTGGATACTATACCATCAATACATATTTATTTCGATGACCCAACCTAAACATGCATGGACATAGCTATGGACATAGCTATTCCGATATCCTGATATCAGAGTAGTTTACTCTAGCAGTGTTACTCAAAAACGTTACTCTACCTTTGTCATACTATCCCGATAAGTGCAGATGAACCAAATGTTATTTGTCAGAGTCAATCACCAAGATGCAATGTAAAAATGAAACCAACAATTTTTTCATCAAGGACAAATAGAAAAAGAGAAGTCAACACAACTAGTGTGGGCAGAGATGGAACAAGAGAGTAGCACTTATCGTAAAAGTCACTTGAAAGTTCGATGGGGTAAACTAGTGAATCATTGGAGGTGGATAACAAAGGCGGTTGTGAATTCCCGTCAATGACGTCAAACTCAGATGAAATATTATAGAAATTGGATATGGTGGATATTAAACACAATGAAAAACCTAAATGGAACAAGTAAAACATTTTGTTGAAAATACAAATAAAATGTAATATATCAATGGTTATAAATACCGAAGTGAAAGTTGTAAGATTGAGGATCAGTATATTTTGAACTCTTAGTTTTCTCGTGCAAATTTGATTTCATTGAGTTGGAATGACATATGAGTTTGCTTTTTTAGTTTGCTTCTTACTGAGAACGAGGAGTGTGTAATAAATATGCTATCTATTGTCGAATGGCAAATGAAAAATGCATATGTGTAAGGTGTCATGGGGAATACTATTGTGTAATAAATATGCTATCTATTCTCCATTGGTAAGTGAGAAATGCATATGTGTAAGGTGTGGTGGACAATGCTATAAATGGGGTAAAAGAACAACACAAAAGACAAGAGTGATATAGTTATGTTGAACAAAAATAAAATAAAGAATATTTGAAAGACAAGAGTGATATAGTTATGTTGAACAAAAATAAAATAAAGAATATTTGAAAGCTAGAGGAGGAAAATAAGATATATGGAAAAAGAAAATACTTGATTTTAGTTTGTGCTCTAGAGATTAGCTGTATTTACACTATATAGTTGTGTCCAAAACAAAATAATGTTTTCATAGTTGCATTAAATTAGATGCCAATAAGAATGAAGGCAGCATATGTGTGACTTGATGAGCGAGATGTTAAAGTTGATGGTTGCTTGTTGGATCTGATAATAGCTGCAACCATGCTTCTTCTTTCTTTCTTAGAGTGGTATAAGCATTGTTCTGCAATTTTTAATATCTTTCAAAGAAGGGTGGCTCAATATGCAAACCTTCAAGCAATCATACCTTGATATTGTTGTAAATGTAAGTCTTATTTTTCAGTTCTGCTTATGTCTATGTCTACTATAGCCATTTTTAATGTTAGACCTTGGGATTTGTGTATTGGGATGGTCTAGGTCATTGTTAGAGGAATTTGTGTACGACTACCTTGTGGAATGGGAGGAATAGGTATATCTTTTAGATTTGCAATATCCCATGCAGGTCCATTATAATTTGTAAATTGAACTACTACGTATTTTGGTAAATCAGGTGGCACAAAACCATTTTCATAAATAATTATTTGAATTTGACCTATTGAGCCATTCACAAGACCAACTTTGATCCATAGATTAGCTATTAACATTACTTACTGATTTATACACCAGGACTTCAAGTGGAAGTTGTTCATCATTGTCATTATCATTAAGCTAGGCAAATTTAATTGTTTTAGCATTTTTATATTATGTAAATCTGTTGATTAATTTGTTGTAAATAAATGTATCGATATATCAAATTCCTTTTTTGTTCAACAATATATTTTTAGTTTGTTTGCCCTATCAGAATCTCCCAATTAGACTCCAGTGGCAAAGCATTCCTCACATCCTGGATAATAGTCGAGAAATTTTGTTGTGTTTCAGATGAAACTTGTTGATGGAAAATAGCATCCAATGTTACTACTATTGTAAAAGTGCCAAAGATTTAGAGCTGTAGAATGTGATGCATATATAGCTTTGTCCATTATAGGAGTCGTCTATTCAAGGTCACCCACAAGGATGATAGACAAATTGCCAAAGTGTTCATGTTGTTTATGTGGGAATGCTTGGCATAAGCGGCTACCTATTTTCAACATTAATTTCAGTCCTAAAAAACTCATTTCATCTATGAGGATGTATTGAACTTGTCTAAATTTCTCTTGAAATGTCAATAATTACCCAGTTAGGGGCTGCATTTGTTTTATGGGTATTCGTAGACCTGCATCAATTGTTGTTACTTGTATATTATATGCAGCCTGTTGGTGAGAGGACCAATAATGGATTTATATCGAGAGCGGGTGAAATGTTTATGGCTTTCCTTATGCAATTTATTAAAAATGATTTTCTAGTACCTGCTATTTTTTGGATAATCATTCGTAAGGGTGTTGTCTTACTTTGGTTTTTATAATGGCAAAGAATAATGTCTAGTGCAAATTGCTACTTTGTCCCAATTGAAGTGCTGGTTTATTTAAAGTCGTTGAGTGAGAAGTACCTGGTTGAAACAGTACTGTAGTTGTAGATATCAATTGTGCATCAGTTGTATCTTGTTGTTCCTATACAATACTAATATTTCATGCATAGTTAATATCATAGTCACCTCTTCCTAGTATTTGAGGATCACTTTTAAAGTTATTTGTGTCTCCCATTTGTGAGAGGAGCTCTCATTCATAGAGGTCTAATCCATCTTCATTGTGGCAATCATCATTATCACTATCATTTTCATTCTAGGCTATGTAATTATTTGCTATTTGATCAATGTGCTAATGACTATAATAATTACATGACTATAATGACTAATTTTAAAGGCTTTCCAATTTGTTATTATCTTCTCCTTGATTGATCCTATATCTGCAGGGATGCCACGAAAGTGTTTGTACAATAGTAGTTCGCTCCAACAGACAGTTTCAAAATCATCACAATCTTCATTTGGAGGTTCTTTGAATAGAGGGTGTATATTGACTATGGCTTTCTTTTCTCTCTTTTTCCATTTTCCTTTCTTGCGTTGAGCATTATATGCAAATATTTGTGCTGAATCTAGAAGGAATACATCCTCAAGCTCAGTGGGGCGCTCCATATAAGCATGGATATAATTGATGGATACTCCACCTTCATCTTGTGATTTTGTTATACACAGTAGTTATTTTCTGCCAACATTTAGTGAAAAAAATTATCGGTTGCGTCTTATCAATGGTAATTTTTCAAGCATATTGCATGTTTCTTGCGCGCTTATATCACAGTTTACGGTTATCCCCATCATAAATTTTTGGTATGCTAACAAGATGGTATCGTCAGATTTGGTTGTAGGCACTATTTTTTTCAACATGTAACTGTATGTTTGTGATTTCTTTTTTGATTTGGAAGCATATTTTAAAATATATTGGAGGACAACCTTTTTTGACACTATAGGTTGACAATCAACATTGGCTCTCCATATTACAAGCATGTGAGGATTCTGAATATTCAAACGGTCGTCATTTCTTGTAGGTTTATAGCATAGGTTATTGTCATTAGAACTTGTTAGAGTCGATGTTTCTTGTCCAGGCCATGGTGCCTTGTAACCACATTCTAATCCATTTGCTTTTTTATCAGACATGTATGTTCAGTGCATTTTGTGTGTCTTTGAACAATATTAACCATTTCCTTGTAATCAAATGCAAATTCCATGGATAGAATTTGTGTTGTTTCAACTAAGCATGGATCATTCAAAGGGTGGTTATAAACTCTATTTAATTATTTAGTTTGAATACGTGGATTTCAAACACAAACATAATTATCAAAGAATATTTTTTCTCCTTCAATCTGATAATGGTTAGTCCAATCTACAGTGTCCATATTTGGTGCATCAGGGAGCCACAAGAAGTCATGAATGTGTGCTGAATCACGATGCTGCCATTCATACACATACCAATGGTCTGTTGTTTGGAACAAATTTTTGATAACTTCTTCATAGAATATTGTAAACCTATTATGTAAGAACAATATTGTTATATGTGGATTGTGGATCACATTTTCAACAAATTGTTTTCTTGAATGAGTGTTCCGATTGAAATCTGTGGTAAAAAGTTTGTGTAGGTTAGGCCATTTTGTATCAGCCGAGCTTAATGTGAAGAACAACGTGGCAGTTCCTAATTGGAAGATCACTGTAGTAAGATCTTTTCGACACTTATTCCAATATGCTTGTGTGCCTTGGAATGATAATGCAAAGCACATCAGTTGGTTTCGCAATTGATCATCATGAGTGTCTTGTAATTGTTGGCAGAGGGCTAGCAAGGTACATGGGACACTTTCTTCCAAATTAGCTCTAAAAAAATGGTAGCTATTTGCTATGAATGATGCCTCATTATCAAATCAGATTATAGAGATAATAACTGAATCTCACATGTTTTCCAAATCTTTGATCGATGTATTTGATTAAGTGCAGAGCATGTTCATGCAAATGAACATGTTTTGCACGTGCTTGAAGAGGGAATATAGATCTAGTTGGAAACAATGTTGGAAATGTCATAGCTAATAAGCCTTCGGTGTTATATTCATTTATTGGGAAGTAGTTTATCTCAGACCAAGCTGTGGAATTATTCTTAGCATTGTCAGATTGAAAGATTTTTTTAATTGCGTCAAGTTCATGTATTGTTTGTGGCAATTTGGGAATAAATGATGACAATGAGTCTGGTAAGTCATCTTCATTGTTTGCATCAAAAGTGTGTTCCATTGGTGAACCATTTGTTTTTGTAGAATTTTTTTCTAAGCTATGCAACATATCTGAAACATTAGTAGTGTTGTCTGATAGCAAACTCGCATCGTCATAATCAATGACAACATCGTGATAGTATTGGTTAATACATCCATAACATAAAATTTATTAACGTAACAATCATATTTTTTCCTTGTGTATTGGTTCTATGGATTATAAGAATCTCAAGATCTTGCAATCTACGTGGGAGGACCTTTGCAATTTCATAAATATACTGCAAGAAACTTATAGTGTGCCCAATGTATTTATATTGGCTGCCTCTAGCATGAGTAACTTGCAAAGCAGGTGAATTCCTAGCCATTAGCATTTCCTCCACTTGAGAAAGCTTTTTTAAAACAAAGGGACACTCAACAGGATCTAAGTTATTTTCTAAAGAGAAACGATGTATTCCCTTTTCAGCATAACATCTTAAGCAAACAACATGTGGTTGATTGGAGTGTATCAACATTCCAATATATATATTTCATTACAAATACTGCATGTTTGAAGGTTCAACAATGCATCAATCCGTTTTCAAAAAGTTGTCAATGCTTGTATCAACTCTTCAGAAGAAAAAGTATTTGTTCTTGATTGATGTCTAGTTATATTGTCCACAATTGTTTGTTGAATGACAAATTCAATACATTGTGGAATTCCTCCTTGCAGCAAACCAGGCAGCTATTGTGCTATATGTGACTTTGTTTGGATTCTTAATGGTTCCTTCAATGGTTGAAATGACCTTGAACCCATTTTTTTGCTCTGTCATTGTAGACAACGTTTCCTTTAAATTTCTTCTCTGTGTTCTATCTAATAAATCCTTATTTTTTCTTTCTTTTTAGATTTTTGTAGATCAAATTGTTGCATATCAATCTCATTTGATATCCAACAGATGGCCAATGCACAAACCATATTAGACTGTGTATTAGAAGCAAAGGAATATATATACAAGTATATGTATCTTTCTTGTTTGTGACAATTTTTATGTGAGGTTTTGCATACAAGGCATATGAATGCAGTTCATAATTATAATTGTTACATGACATTTTTCTATATAAATGTACATATGTATATATACAAATATATGTGTATGTGTACATATGTACACCTGCATGTCTTTATGTATAGAAGCAAATGCAGTTTTATATACATTTGCTTGTGCATAGATAAAGGGACACACACAGATATATTTAGGTGTACATATAGAGAATAGATTTAGACCGTATATATTGTAATGTCTACACCCCAAAAATATTGGACATCTAATGTTGTACCTTACATACATGAACACATACATATAAATACATGCAGATGTACATGTATAAGATGCATGCAAAAATTACGTAGTCCAATATTTGTATGAAGGTGCTGTACTTTTTTTGAAGTGTGCAATATATGACAGTTAAAGAGATGCATACATATATTGGATGCACCTAGCTATGCTTAGGTATTTTTGGAGCTTTTTTTCTTTTTCTTTTTTTGGTTTTTCTAAGGGTCCGTAGATCTAAAAGTGTGCATATATTGCTACTTTCATTCTACAACTATATAAACAGTTTCATATGACCCATACATTGATGTAAGTTAAATATAAATTCAAAAAAATCTATATTTTAAGTGGCATGCAAGAGATACATATATTGACATATATATAGCTAGAATAAGTCTAGGGAGTACAAATATCTATCATATAAATATCTAGAATAAGTCTAGGGAGAACAAAGTTGACAGATGCAGAGGAAATATTTTTGTACGTTTTCTTTTCAAAAAAATTTGATACTAGATAGATTCAAATAAGTTTAAAAAATGGGAGGTTGCTAATGTAATTGGGTATATTCAATTTGAAGCAACACAGTAAATTAAATTGTCAAAGGAGAGAAAGAGGAGAACAGGCATACATACAAATACAAATAAATTAAACTATTGTAAAACCACAAAGATCCAACCACAATAAACCCTAGTTCTACAACTAAAAATTCACCATACACCAATGAAGATACCTAAGAACATGCAAATCAATAAATGAAGAAATATTACCATTCACATGCCAAGTAGGGTTTTAATTTCCATTGTCTCCTATCTCCATTGATATTGTTTGATAAATGTGCTCTTAGATTTTGTGTGTGCACAAGAGATTAACAAAGAATGGATTGTGGTTGTGAAGTCGCTTGAATGCAAGAAGGCTTGATAGTTGCATTAGGTGTTAGATTAACAAGATAGAGTGGCAAGGTCATGCGTGAAGACTGACATGGGATAAGAAGACTTTCATGAGAGACTAGGCCTAAGCAGCCTATATGTACAAGCCACAAGGAAAACAATCTCATTTGAATCCAAAACATTTAGGAGATCAGAGAACCAAGAGTTTAGATAGTAGTCAATAGAGTAGGAGAGATGGCAGAGAGGATTCATAGATTTTGATCATGTCCGATAGTTCTAGAGACTAGATGACATGGGTGAGCCAATATGTAACGTGACTTTGCTTTGTATGTTTCTGCATTTATTGCTTCATTTAATGCATTTTAGAGTAGTTTAGTAAAAACACATAAGTGGTATTTTAGGGTTTTAATGCATCCAGGTTAGGTTTGCCCTCATCTGTGATGAATAGGCATGTCTAGGTTGACTTAGGGTGCATCTTCATGGATGATCACATCTGCATCAAGGTATGGGCGCATTTGTCATAGATAAGCCCGTCCATGCTAGACAAGCGCTTTTAGGTAAGACAGTGTCGCGTCTGTGCTTAAGAAAGCACGTTTATGCTGTCAAAAAATGTTTGGGTAGGGTAAAAGTGTGTCTCCATAGCATAAACATGTCTATGTCTAAGATACGCAAAAATGAATATTTTATGATGAATTTACACTATCAATTGGATAATCTGTCAAGAGGACTCACTCAAATAGGTGTCCTAAGGAAGACAAACTAAAAAAATAGGTTAGAATTGACAATTCATTGATAAACATATGTTGCCAATTAGATAAGCTATTGAGAGGATTCACTCAATAGTTCCCTAAATAGGTAGGTTTGCTAAGCTAAGTATAGGAAAAGTCATCAAATTGATAAAATCCAGCAAGTGCTCTAGCAAAATAGGATCAAATGCAATGTGATAAACATATACACTGATAGGATGCAACACCATGTGATAAACATAAGCACCAGGATAGGAGTAGCACCATGTGATGAACATGAGTACCACTAGGATTGACATGATTGATTTAACTGGATGTAGGACTACTTGCCCCAACTAGAGTCACGAGAGAGATTCCCAATGACTCAGTCATTATGACCAGAGTTAACCTTTGAGGAGCATACCAATATTGATGCGATGGGCTTGAGATATTTGTTGTATATGCCAAAGATCAAGACGAACATAAGACTATTGTCTTCTCTTATAGAGAGATGGAACTCAGAGACATGCACATTTCCTTTGCCAATTGGTGAAATGTTAGTCACAGTAGAGGACATCTACAGGATACTACGGGTGCCAATCCATGGGGATCTCATAGTATATGATCAGGAGGGAGATAGAGATGCACTCAGACGAGTGTTTGTAGACTCAGATCTGGAGTTGAGATCAAGACATTTGAGTTGGGAGGTTATGTACTCCAATGGATGGAGACTAGCAGTGGTGGTGGGAGGAGTGATCAGTGGGTTCTTATGTCCTGACAGAGCAACATCAGGGTTATCTATTAGATGGGGGAGGATATTGGATATCGTTATCATTGAGAGGAGGAGATTTGCATGGGACCTTGCATTATAGCTCATTTATACCATGAGTTGCATCAGTTTGTATACCTCTGTTGCTATGGTTAAGGATGTGGGTTAACAACTCTGCAGGTGTGGGTTTATGAGATTATTACTGTGACGAGGCTAATACATTTCAGATTCTGAGGATACAAACATTCATATGTGCACTTGTATAGCATGATCACTTTCCAGCCATGGATTGGGTAGGTAGATTACTAGCATCGGGTGATAGATGACATTGATAGTGTGACATGGAGGCCTTATGTCGACTGCGAGGTCTGGGAGGAGGATGATAGGGAGTTATTGTATTATTTTTAGAGAAGATATTTGATAGGGCAGATGCCATATATTCTTCATAGATATTTGATTCATAGATTTTGCAGGCAGTTTGGCAAATAACAACGGATGCCATGAGTCTCAGGAGAGTTTTCATGCATTGTCAGAGAGCATGTCCATTTTGTCATATGATGCAACTGTTATCCAATTCCAAGAGATGGTACCTATGCCTTGTGATAGTTTGCCATATATAGTTTATGTAGGGATGGATGATGAGTACATGGCATATTTTGCAACCCATCCATTCCCTAATCTCATTGATCCAGGAGAGCCCATACCACCTGCAGAGGAGGAGGATGACAATGAGGATGGAGGTGGAGGTTGAGGGAGAAAATGGAGAGAGAGAGCTAGGAGGATCGTGTGGGGTATAGGAGGACAACAAAATGGAGGTAGAGAAGAGGGTGTTAAGGGAGGTGGAGAGACAGAGCAGGAAGGAAAACCACTGAGGCTACCCAGGGGTAGAGGAGGACAGCTATTGGAGGTTCTAGTTCAGGGATAGGGACAAACTCAAATTGGATAGAGGTAAGTATAGGTACCAACTAGATAGGTTCAAGGTGGATGGGGATAGGATGCCCCATAGCATAGAGAGCAGGTAGAGGGAGCCTAGGGAGGGAATGAGGAGGTGGATGACTTGCTCATGTGGTGAGAGCACATATAGGGCTAGGCTGATGAGTTTGACGATCTTGAGAGAGATGTGACTCAATTGGGGCATGAGAGCTAGGGGATATACAATGGGAGAGAGATGAGGCTATACAAAGATGCATAACTATCAAGGAGACACTGAGTGTGGCTAGGGCTACAACGACAGGAGACACAACATGAGGGTTTTCCTTCTTCCTTTAGGAAAGAGATGACATAGCATACTGGAGGAACTTGTACTATGTTGTAGTAATTCCACACTTGAGGGAAGGGAGCTACAGGAGAGCTTAACGCTCGACCGCGATAGGTAGAGATGGATGAGTAGAGTCTAGTGGAGGGGTCATCAATCCACCCGCACCAGAAGTAGTAGGGAGTAGAGATAGGCGAGATGATCCTAGGGTTGGGACTTTGAGTGCTCATATTCCTTCAAGGCTTGCCAGCTCTGAGGGAGGGTCATCATTATAGCTCTCTTATATCCAATTTTGTATAAGTTTTTATAGCCATGGTATCAGTTTTTGTATGATGGTATATACACCTTTGGGCGATTTTGTAGCCATATGAGAATTTGGCATCATAGCATCATGACACTAATATATTTTTGATTTATATACATGAGATGATCTATCCTTGCGACAATTATATACATGTGTTCTTATGATCTATACGGTGCTTCTATATGTTCTGTAATTATGTAATGATCCTATATGATGATGTAGGCTATGAATGATTCTATGGTGCCTATGATAATTATGATGGATACAAAATATGTACATGAGGTGATGCATTGTTTGTGTTCTCGTATGTTTTTACATATTTATGTATGTATTATGCAAATTTATATGTACTAATGCAAATGAATGTATGATAAGGATGTTTTATGATGATTTACATGATGCTATGCACTATATAAATGATGAAATGCATTATTTTATGTTGTTATATTTATATTATATATGAGAATTCAAATGAATGGATTGTACGCAAATTTTTATATGAAATACTAATAAGTGGTGTGTGCATGATGCGATTATTATTTTTTCTATATGCATGTAATGAGAGTTACTAACATATGATGGTGCGGATTAACACTACATGAGATGCAAATATTTTTGGCATGTCATTATACTCATTCATGTGATAGCGGGTTACATGGACTTAGGAAGAGACAACAAAAGATAAATGAAAGACAGGGTAATGAAAGGTAGAAGATATGGAAGTGAAAGGAGCTTCTTGTGATTTATCATCATTGAGCTTTATTATGGAAATAGGTTATGACCATCCAGTATTCGACCTAGAAAGTCATTGTACCTATTTGCACGGAGATCAGACAGTCAAAAACAAGGAATGCCCCAGTTCACACTAGACTCGCAGTGTCCTGATATCCTTGGACGAGCCATAGTATTACTAAGAGAAAATCCATAGACAACAAAATAGGTGAACATATCACATCCTCGTCTTTCTAGTAGAAAACATCCTAGAGATAGAATCTCTAGTTAGAGACATCTTGGGAAAGTCAAAAGACATGTTACCATAAAAGATAAATTCAAAATAAAACCAAGACTTGACACCCACATAAACTGCAATCATCAAGTTTTTTGTGTTTCTTGCCACGTATGTTAACATGTTTGATTTGTTCACAATGTTTATTTAAAGATTTGATTTGTTGAAAGCCTACTGCTAATTGAGTCTCATTTAAAAATGACCGAATCCATGAAACTACTACCTTTGTTGTAAAGAAGAATGAAACTTTATTGTGGATCAGCGATGCAAATGTCAAACAAGAAGGAGGTACATGAAAAGATGATACCCCTCAAAACATGTGATGTTTAGGGTACCACTTCCATCACTAGATTTAGGATTTTGCCCCAGTTATAGATTGGACTTGATTTATTATGGAAGGAAAGGGTGAAAAGGGGTTTATTATGAATGGAGAACCAATCTTAGTTAGATCAATAACAAGACATGATGGGAATAGGTAAATTTATTATGGGATGGTAGGCTATACATGTGTCCATAGTGAAAGAATGAGATTTAATCTTCAAGGAGGGAGGAGCAAAGTCTCTACACATTGCATCAGTAACCCAATTTTCACCACAATACTTGCCTAGGGTGTCATTGAAGTGGTTTTCACCATTGGACAAATTTTATTTCTCTTTATTTTTTTTTATTTTTCAATTTTTTTGTGTCACAAGGTGCTTGTTTTCTAGGTTTTCACCAAGTAACGATTTATTTTATTTTTATAATTTTTTGTATTTTTGATATTGGGATACTTTAAAAAAACTATGTGTAAAACATGCGAAGGTGCATGCTATTAATCGGATCCTCTAAAGGTTCTCCATCTGGTGTTGAGAGTTGATATGCACTTGATCCATAGACTGCTATGATGATGTAAGGGCCAAGAAAATTTGGTTCTAACTTAACCTTTTTCTCTATATCTTGCAAATTCTAAGGATTTTCTCTAAGTACTACGTCACCCACCTCAATTGTGTGACGATTTAATTTATGATTGTAGTTGCATCGTTCCTGGATAGAATGATGTGTAGCTCCATTGATTGTCTTCCTTGATCAAGGAACTAAGGTAGAATTACTAATGTGTGGACTACGTAGGCCCATATGCATGTCACCTAAAGAAGTTTGGGAATCTCTCATAACAAAGACCCTCAAGGAAGTTCCATTAAAGGTCCATTGATGTGATGTATCACCGAAAGGAGATGGATGTGTGGAACAAGTGGATAAGGGATGAAGGCTTATGATTGTGAAAAGAAGTGAAAGTAGCATGGCGTGGTAGAAACTCAATACCAATAAGTATACCTTTTGAGTTGAAATTTTAGAAATTTTGCCCCTAGTTAATTTGGTATTAGTGGGGATCAACTCTTGTTCTTTTTTTCTTCCCTAGGATTTTTTATTCTTAAATTTGATTTTTGTAGTCCAATAGCTTTATATTTTTATTTGGACTAAAGGACTTTTCTTTATTTTTGAGTTTTAGATTTTTCTTTTCAAAGATTGATATTTGATCCCCAATAAGTAAGGGCTTTTGTGATTCTTGTTGATTCAAGTCTAGAAGCGGAGTGGAAATGGAATGAGTGGGTGAAATGATAAGGTTATATGAGGTCTCAAGAGAGTTAGCGATATATTCAATAGATTCTTTGTTGGAACCACTCTTAGGACTATTGATATTAAGAGTTGCATGCACCACTAGAGGATATTTGCATTAAGACTTAGTAGCCACAACACTAGGTGGTTCATACCAAATTCCTTGATATTGCAAATTATTTGTAGGTTGTTCCTATCAACTAAATGTCTCAAGAGATAGTGGGAGTTGATCAACATGAAATATATATTCACCACATCCCATGTCTTTGAGCTCTGCTTGTTTTGATGTAGAAGCTTTCAATGATTCCAAGTCAACATATGCTAGAGAAGGAATAGTTTGTCGATTGAATGGAACTAGTATTTCTGGTCTTGGTCATAGGTGGTTGCAATATATGAATGGATTTGGATCACCTTTTATTGTTACTTCAACTCTATTGTAAGGAAATTTGATACATTGATGATACTTGTAGCGTTATAAAATTGTGACCTTGAAATTTGCGACCGCATTTGGTCTTTCGCATTAGTGGACAAATACGTAAGCTTGATTGGAGACCTGAGACATGCTCAAAACACCTAAAAATTGCACCTCGCACTGCTTTCTATTACTTCGTGTCCTAAATTAGGGCAGGAAAGGGGTGTGGTGCCCCTATCCTCCTAAGACAAGGGTGTGGCGTCCCTATCCCTACCTTATTTTGGTCCTCCCTTGACCTATTTCTACATTGGGCTTGTCAATTGTGAGTGGGAAATAGTTTTCCTATGTCGGCCTAAGATGAAAAATTAGTTAAAAACCCCTAATTGGAAAGTATATAAGGAGCATTTCCACACATATTTGCATGAGTTCAATAAGAGAAATCAAGGATAACTAATCATAATGAGAAATTACAAAGCGACATTGTCATCAACCATTCAAGCATTGAGCATTTCAAGTCTCCTTTCAAGGCTAGGTAATGCATTCAAGTCAAGGATTCATCCATTGAAGAGTAGATCCCTATCAAAATTCAAGACATTTTACTTCATATATCCTTTTAATCAATTCTATCAACATTTCAATTGCATCCTCTCTTGAGGTGGATTTTACTGTAGACATTTCCTTTCATTTACTTGCAAGTATTTTCATCAGTTGATTAATTTCAAAATGGGGTTTGACCTAAATGCAAACCCCCAATCCCAACAACATTCCTCTCTTTTCTGTGTATAGGTTGCAGGTGTGCAACTATAATTGCAGGTTAAGACTCCATTTTCAGAGATAGAAAATCCTTTTAGGCATGTAGATTTTTTGGAGGACCAAGTACACTTTCAACACAGTCTCGATAGCTTTTGCTCAAATTTGTAGGGGAGCTTCATCTCAACATCTTATTGCTAATTCCTAGTGCACAACTTTATCTTGCATCTCTATCTCAATATATAATCATTTCTTTGTCATCTTCATATTTAGTCTCAATTCGCTTAATCCAACTTGTCTATTTTTAAAGAGGGTTACTTTACTTCCTAAATTCATTGTCAATTCCTTACAATTTACTTAGTGTTCAATCTCTTTCCATTGGGATTGGATCTAGTGAATTCAATCCCCCTCTTTTGCATTTAATGTGCGTGAGAAGTTGAAGGGAATCCTTTGTGAAAATTTCACTCATTTCTTGAGGAGGGTAAAGCTTTTCACTTGATATCCTCTCATCATCGTTTCACCACATTACAGTACTGCTCTCATTTTATGTATCCATGGATATCCCAAGAGTATATTTTATGTGAGATCTAGATCAAGGACTTGACAAACCACATCCTTTGTTACTAGCTTAATTCTCAAAGGTAAGGTGATTGTTCCTTTGGATGAGCGTTCTTCATCACCATATGCTTTAATGATGATCTTATTATTTGAATTCCCAGTTTGTTCACAATATCTCAATTGTTTAATAATATTCAATGTAAGAATGTTCAAACCTGCTTCCTCATCTATCAAGACTCATTTGATGTGGATTTTGTAGATAAAAGCTTCAATACGAAGAGATGCATTGAATGGTTGACGTACAGAGATGCCATCAGCTTCTCTGAATGTAAGGCAATGTGGAGTGGAAAGGTATCCCACCTGAGCTTTAAAATTGGTTGATTTTGTTGACTTTTGATCCCTTTAAAATAAAAAATACTTCCCAATTTCAACATCACAACCTTCAAGGAAACATTTACAATTAAGTGGTTAATTATAATGTGCCCTAATTTTAAAATTTTAATTTCTTTTTTATCATAAATTTTCTCAAAAATTGTGTCATTTCTTCTTTCCACAAAGTTCAAATTGTCTAATCATAATTTTCTTAGATTTTTGCATTATTCAATTTTGCAAACTTTGTTCCAAAAATTCACAATTCAAATTCAAAATTCAAATTCCCCCCCTGTGCATGAGTTTTACAACTATTAGTCCTACCTATACTATCCCCATTAGACAAAGCATTATAATTAAGGATTCCCAAGGTTTAATTTACGGAGAGATGGAGCCTAATTGGGTGACTTCTTCAATGAGGATAATGCTAAATCTTCCCATCCTAATAATATCCCGATCTACCCAATTGATGAATAAGAAGCTTTGACTATAGTTTCCATAGATCAACTTTCAAAATTGGACAATAAATTTGACAATTTCCAACAATGGATGTCCCAAGAATATCCTAATAGTGAAGGTCTTCTATTAATTGAAGGTCTAAAATACATGATTCAAAGCGCTAAGAATGGAATTGATATATTGCATGGTATTTCTCATATTATTGATTCTAATTTTATGCCTATAAACAGTTGTGTTGATACCTTGGGTTATTCACAACCTCCTACACTAATCAATCATTCTATTCCTTTGACCAGTTCAATGACTAGTATTCATACTTTCACTTCAAACATCATGGCTACTTCAACTTAAAATGTCATACCTACAACCATTAGTCATGGGGGCAATCCCTCTTCCTCAATTAATCTTCCATCTTTATCTATGCCTTCAATGAGTATTCCTATTGTCTCTCAACCAATCAATATGATATGAGGGAGAAACTCATCCAATCATTATATCCCTCCTTTTAGTGTCCCATTTCCTACTCAATCATCACCGATGCCTTATTACCATAGTTTTCCACCACCCTATTATCAATCAATTCCTTATTTCAACAACATCACACCACCTTCTCAATTAAATATTTCTAATATAAATTCTTCAACTGAAGCAACCATTAATAGCCTTGCCCAAACTATGTCATCATTGCAATAATAAATCGCTTCTATGAGTAGTCCAAGTTTAGTGTGCCCACATTTGATGTTGCGAGCCCACTTTCTCTTGATATTGTTAAAAATGTTGTCCCTCCTAAACATGTTGAAGTCCCTCAATTGGAACTCTAAAATGGAAAAGGTGATCCTTTAACACATGTCAAAACATTCCAAACTTTGTGTACTGACTTTTCTTATGATCAAATATTGCTTGCCAAATTGTTTACTAGAACACTAAGAGATAAAGCTTTACAATGGTATTTCTCTTTTCCTTCTTATTCTATTACTTCTTTTCAACAATTAGCAAATGCTTCTATTCAACAATTTGAAAACAACATAGGTCCTAAAATCACTTTGACTAATTTAATGCATTGTAAACAAGGTGTTAAAGAAAAAGTGACTGATTTCATTAGTAGATATAAGAATTTGTATTCTCAAATAATTTTCAAAGAATTTTTATTTCTAATTTGTAAAAAGACATTAGGGACAAACTTATCCTTTCTAATTTTACTTCCTTTCCTCAGTTGTGTGCAACACTTTACAATTGTCAACTAACTATGAGTCAACTGCAGAAGTGTACTCCTATGGCTCCAAGTGATAAGGGTGAGAGTTCTCAACAACCATTTGTGAAGTTCAAACCGAATAAAGGATTCATCAAATTCAGTGACACAATCAACAACAACAATGTGAATGCTACAATAGGTGTGCCTCCTATTTCTAAATTTTTCAAAAGAGAAAGACAATTTACTCCTTTGAATGAATCTTTGCATACCATCATGTATCAGTTGTTACAAAGAAATGTTATCAAACTCCCTCCAATAAAACTAGTTTATCCTTCTAAGGCAATCTCGCCTTACATTGATAGTAATTATTTTTTTCAATTTCATCATCAACCTAATCATGATAATAAGAAATGTTTTGCATTAAAAACTAAAATTCAAGACCTTATTGATAATAATACTATATCTGTGGTAGGTGTGAATGATAAGGGAAACAAATCAATAGCTCCTCCTAATCAAAATCTTAAGATTTTTCACTGATCCTTTACCCTCTCATACCTCTAACGTGATTGAAACAGAAAATATCTCTTTCTCTCCCTCTTCTCTCACTACCACTGCTCCAAATTTGGTGAATATGGTAGAGACACAAGAAACAAAGAATCCTATATCACATTTGATCCTAGTGAGACCATTAGAGCACTTGATGGACCTTTATACATAGTTGTGAAAATCCAATATAAACCTTGTTGTGGTGTGCTTATTGATCCCTCTTACATGATTAATGTCATAACTGAAGCATATCTTTATACTTTACATTTGAATAAACCAATCTATGATGACACTGATGTGGTAGTTATTTGATGGATTTTATTTTCCTACCATTGGTTCTATCATACTCCCAATTGAGGTTCACACTAAATCTATAAATGTCAACTTTGTTATCATTCCTTCATTTAAACAATTTTGTGTAAAATTAGGCTACCCTTGGTTGTCTTCCATGAAGGCTATTGCTTCTCTAATCCATAAGTGTTTGAAATTTACCCATAATGGAGAAATCATAAATGTTAACCATAGCTTATTTAGACCAACTGAAAGAAATCTAGGTGTTCCTATTGATTACTTTTGGCCTCAACAATTTCAATCTCTTCCAAGAAGAAGATATGCTCTCTTTCAATCTTATCAAAAATGGAAGAAATATATGATCTTATCCTTAAGAGAACCCATAACTTCAACACTTGATATTCCCATGATTCTTGAAGATGAAGTTCTTCCTTTAATAGATAGAACTAATCTTCCTCATAAGGAATATTCCCAACCTATTCCTATGGATGAAACTATGCCTTCTCCTAAGGAGACCAATAATATTCTTTCTAAGTTTAGATCTATACCTCCTCCTCATGATGGACCTGGTCTCCTTCCTACACCAAACATTCCTCCTTTATATGGTGCAGTTCCACCTCCTTTCTCTTATAGAGAGAAGAGACTTCACTCTCCTCTTGTTCAACCTAAAATACCTCAACCCAACCATCCAACTATTAAAGATGAAAACATTCCTCCTTCACAAATATTCCTCCTTATTCTTAGCCTTTTGCTAAGACTCAATGGAATAATTGTGCTTGAGCTCATGAAGTTGTTCCTCAAACTATTAAATCTCCTAAAACTCCAATAGTTGACATGATTCCCTTTTCTCCTAAGCAAGATGTTGAACCTGAATTTCCAAATCATAAGTTGTAAAAAACAAGTGATGGTTTTACTTCTATTCATGTTAGAGCTCATCTTTCTATAAATATTGATGAATAAATAGTTGAAAATGTTATTCATAATGGCAATACAACTCCTAATGCTTTTGATAGTGAACATGAATATGTTGATGTTGAGAAACATTTATCTACAAAATTTGCAAAAGCCTTAATCCTAGCTCAAATCGAAACGAACAAAGTGACTTAGCACATGAGCATAGTCCTTGTTTGGATCTTGCGATAGCTTCATCTACTATGCTCGATGTCTCTCGTTTGGCATTTTTCCCGCCTTCCCAAAATAATGATCAACAAGATTGGGAGGTGGATGTCATGCTAGAATAGCTACAGTAGCACAATAGATCCTCTGCCTCTCTCTCTTTTCTTTCTCTTTTGTGAGCATTCTTCTATGTGTATCCCTGTTCTTCTATTTTCCCTAGCAATGTCTGCTTGAGGATGATGCGAAGCATTACGATCTCTTTTGGTCTCTTTCATGTTGACTCAAAAGACACATGTGTTCCCTTTCTTGCAAGGTGGTTTCATTTCTTTGGGGAATGAGGACTATTCTATGCATATATACATGATATACATGAGTTATCATACAACACACTAACCCTAGGGAAAGTGAAGCCACCTCGTGCTTTCTATTTTGTGTTCATTATCCTTGGGTTTATTCCTCGATTAGGGGCTAAATCTTAGCGATAACGTGCTCCCTATCTTTCTCTCTCTTTGGTGTATCCTACCTTAAAGAAATCACTCCCGATAAGGCATTTGCGATCGCTTTAACGTGGGGGAATACACTCTGCTCATATTTTCCTTCTTGATGCTTGAAGTTACTTAGTGAAATTAGCCTTGCTTTGTAATTTTTGGTATCCTTTCTTTTCATGACTCATAGTGAGGGGGACCTTGCTACTTGTAGTCACAATTCTCTCCCCTTTGATCTTACCTTTTACTTCATCAATCAAAGTCGTAAGATCCATAGTCCACTAGGGGCTTGGTGTATCTTGCCTCCTTGACGTGGTGAAAGTCTTTCAATATTGTCTCTTTGTACTTTACCGATAGTATTGGCATATGCTTATACTCCAGCTAAAGTGGGGGATAAATGTAGAATCATAAAATTACAACCTTACAATTTTTGACTGCATTTGGGTCTTCACATTGGTGGAAAAATACTTAAGCCTGATTGGAGACCCGAGACATGCTCAAAACACCTAAAACTTACACCCCACACTACTTTATGTCACTGCCTATCCTAAATTAGGGTAGGACAGGGGTATCGCACCCCTGTCCCCCATAGGACAAGGTCATGGCATCCCCATCCTTGCCCTCTTTTGGGCCTCCCTTGACCTAATCCTGCATTGGGATTGTCAATTGTGAGTGGGAAAATTATTTCCTATGTCGGCCTAAGACGAAAAATCTGTTAAAAACTCCTAATTGGAAATCTTATAAGGAGCATTTCCACTCCTATTTGCATGAGTTCAATAAGAAAAATCAAGCATAAGTGATCATAAGGCAAAATTACAAAGCAACATAGTCATCAAGGATTCAAGCATTCAAGTATCCCTTCAAGAATTGTGCATTTCAAGTCTCCTGTGAAGGCTAGGTGTTGCACTCAAGTCAAGGATTCAACCATTGAAGAGGAGACCCCTATCAACATTCAAGAAGTTCTATTCCATATATCATTTCAATTAATTCTATCAACATTTCAATTAAATCCTCTCTTGAACAGGATTTTTCTTCAAACATTTCCTTTCAATTAGTTGCAAGTATTTTTCATCACTTGGTTAGTTCCAAAATGGGGTTTGACTTGAAGGCAAATCCCCAATCCCAACAACATTTCTGTTCTTTTCTGTGTGTAGGCTATAGGTGTGCAACTGTAATTGCAAGTTTAGACTTCATTTTTTAGAGATGGAAAAACCCTTTTCGACACACAGATTTTTTGAAGGACCAAGTACACTTTCAACCCAGTCCTGACAACATTTTCTCAAATTTGTAGGGGAGATGCATTTCCACATCTTACTACTAATTTCACGTGCACAACTTCATCCCGCATCTCTATCTCAAGATATAATCATTTCTTTGTAATCTTCATACCTAGTCTCAATTCACTTAATCCAACTTGTCTATTTTAAAAGAGGGTTACTTTACTTTCCAAATTCATTGTCAATTCCCTACAATTTACTTTGCATTCAATATCTTTCCATTGAGATTGGATCTAGTGAATTGAACCCCCCTCTTTTAAATTTAATGTGCATGAGAAGTTGAAGGGAATCCTTTGTGAAACTTCCACTCCTTTCTTGAGGAGGGCAAAGCTTTCCACTTGATCTCCTCTCATCACCTTTTCACCATATTACAGTACCGCTCTCATTTTATTTATCCATGGACATCCCAAGTGTATATTGTATGTGAGATCTAGATCAAGGACTTGAAAAACCACATCCTTTGTTACTAGGCAAATTCTTAGAGGTAAGGTGACTGTTCCTTTGGATGAGCGTTCTTCATCATCATATGCTTTAATGGTGATGTTATTATTTAAATTCACTATTTGTTAACAATATCCCAATTGTTTAATAGTATTGAATGTACAATTGTTTAGACCTTCACCCTCATCTATCAAGACTCGTTTGATGCGGCTTTTGTGGATAAAGACTTCAATGTGAAGAGGTGCATTGAGTGTTTGGCATACAGAGACATCATTGAATTTTGTGAATGTAAGGCAATGTTGAGTGGAAAGGTATCCCACCCTCACTTGAAACTGGTCTACATTCAGATCAGTGAGTATGCAGGTTTCTCTCAAGGTTTTGTCAAGAATAGCCTTATGTGAAGGGGATATATACAAAAGCTCAAGGATGGAAATGAGAGCGGGTGTCTTCCCTAACTGGTCTATAGGGTCATACTCATTTTTGGAAGATTATGAGGCTATGGTATTGGGTGGAACACCTTGCAAGGTGACTTTAGCTCGATGGGTTGTGACATTACATTCGGAGGTTTTTTCGTTAGAGGATGAAGAGGATGGTCCAGTGCCTTTCAAAAAAACTTTACTCCTTTGGGTAAATTTTTTGAGAGCTTTGTCCTTCATAATAATGGTAGAAACATGAATGTCCATTGAAATATGGTTAATGGTAGAATCATAATCATAGGACATCTTAGCATAATTAGCTTGATTGTCTACTTTAGATTTTCCTTTATCATGTTTAGGAAATGGTTCCTTAAACATCACATGTTCCTCATTGTAGGTATGACCATCAACTTCTATGTCACCCTTGTCAATAAGATCTTGTATAACATTCTTCAATATATGACAATTTCCGTTTGTATATCCTTTTCTCTTGTGATACTCACAATACTCATCATCATTCGACCATACAATTTTTACTTTTGGTTCATAAGGTGGATTGTCTAGTATTGTTATAAGCTTGTTTGCAACCAATTTATTAAAAGTCTCAATTGGCTCTCCCAATGGAGTGTATTTCTTTCGATGCTTTTATGGCCTTTGTGTGGTCACTTGATTGTTCAAATTGGATGAACTTGCACCAAGGAAAGTCATTTTGGGTTTTACAATATTTGTGTCTACTACCCCATCATTGACTATATTCTTGTTCTTATTCCAAAAGTGGGGTTTATCTTTCCCATTTGATTCCTCTTTGTTATCCTTGAATATCTTAATGGTTCCTTGTTCAATAAGGACTTTCTCAATTTCCAATCCATTTTCTTTGACTTCCTTTGAAGGTAGACAAACAAGCTTTTATTAGTTCATATCCAATATCCTTGTTGACATTTTGAGTGAATATTTCTACCATTTGTTTTTATGGGATATCTTAAGAGAATTCACTAGAAAAACCTCTCCATCACTATAACAATGAAGCAAAGGACTCCCCATTTTTCTATTCGGTGTTACACAAAGTAGTCGCTGACACATCTATTCAATTTTGTATGAGAAGTGTTGTATGAAAGCTTCTGCTAGATCACTCCATGACTTGATTCCAGTCGGGAGTTGGGAAAACTATTCCATACCTTGTCCACCTAAGATTTGTGGGAACAATCTCATCAAGTATGTTTCTTTGTTGGCTACCTCAATATATGCTATGAAAAATTATCATATGTGTTCCTTAGGATCTCCTTTGCCTCTATACTTATCAAATTTTGCTGTTATAAAATGTGAAGGATATGGAGGCATTGGAACACTTCTATCAAATAGATATGGACATATGTATTTCATTGTACACTCTTGCTTTGATATATTCATGTCTGCCATTTGTTTGCAAATCCTTTATTTATTGTTGCAAGTCATTCTTGGGTGGTGTCTTTTCTCGTTGAGTTAGTCAAATGCCTGAGCCATCGGGTGGAGGAGGAGGGATATAATGCATGTATGGATGTTATTGATCATAGATGTGTTCATATGAAGGAGGGACATAGTTGTGTCTAGGATATCGACCGTTTGGTATGGTATTATAACAAGGAGCACTAGGTATAGGTTGATACATGTCATGACCATAAGGATAGGAGTCTTGGAATGCACTAATACTGGCAGTAAACTGAGAGGGGGGATGAATCAGTTTACTCACAAGTATAACAATTAATTCAATTATAAACCTTATACTAGAGCACAAAATAATGAAAGATATGACATGAAAGCACAACACACATAAAACCCATATTTTGATGTGGAAAAATCAGAAAGGGAAAAACCATAGTGGGAAACCCTACCCACAATCAAATGAATACTCTACAGTAGTATTATGAATAATTACAATGGGGTATACACTTTTAGAAATCCCAACACCCTAGAACACACTACACATCATAGAGGGAAGTCCGACTGACTTACATAAACATCAAACACCAATCTGGAAAGAAGTGAACTATGAAAGTAGCATCTACTAATGCTTGATACAATTCCGGTTAAGCACTGATGTCTGCTATACAACACAAAACCTTTCCAACCTTCACTGGAATGATATGACTCTATTCACACATAATTATCTCTTTAATAATTTTTACATAACCATTCATCACCATCGATACACAAATTACATGAATAAGTCACATATAAATACAAATCATCAACCTTATTGACAAGGTCGACTAAACCCTAAACCCATAAACCCATAATTACAAAAAATACATCACACAATACCATTGGACCAGTATTATGATTTATATTACATAGCATGGACTAAATCAAATATCCAAACAATTAGATGCATCAAAAATTCCGCTAAGACCAAAATCCAACATGCTTCACCAACCGGTAGAAACCCTCAACGAAATAACATAAATTTTTACCGGATCCAAATAGGACCATCATAAAAACACTTAATCCAATGAAAAATGACCAAAATACTGGGATATGATCAAGAAACACCTTCATTATGAAATAAATTGATCCCATAAGCTAGACCCAAAAGCCGCTGATCAAGTCACCAAATATTGCATACTAGTAAAGCTAGTCGAGATAGCTAGAGGCGAGTTGGTTTTGGTAAATACCAAAAGTGGTAAAATCCAAAGAACCAAATCATGAACCAACATAAGATAGATAGAATGTAACCATCTATAATAAGCACCCAAAACCAATTCTAGAGATCTGATCATACCTTATCAGAATCACAGTTGAAACCAAGAAGATCACCAAGAGTAACCAGGATAGATCCAATGGGGATAGTCTCCAACTGAGATACAATGTTGACATCAATGACAACAATTAACCAAATCCAGCATATTTCCAACAATTTCCCCCTTTGGCATTGATGGCAACACCGAATGTGAAAAACATCCAAGTGCCAAGGAATGCCAACTATCTCCAAAAGATAAAAGACTGATATGAAATAACTCCTCCCAAAAGATATGATATTTTTTCACATGAATACCTTCTCCCCCTTTGACATCAATGACAAAGGATGGATACTAAGCCAAGAGTACTAAACCAAATAGCTAACTACTCTCCCTCAATAGGAGCACCATCTTCATCGACCTGGATCAGAAAAGTATGTATGATAAGCTCACCGGATTGATGCATCCCTGCATCTCTAAGTCTCTTCCAGAGGGTTGGTAACCCCCAACCAATCTCTGAGATATTCAAATGTGTCTTTAGGAAATGGTTTTGTTTCAATATCTACGATTTGTTCCTTAGTAGGCACATAAAACAATTTGACTTCCTTTTCTTCAACTTTTTCCTTCAAAAAATTATACCTTATAGAAATGTGTTTTGAATTGGAATGAAATACCGGATTATTTGACATATCAATAGTAGCAGTATTATCACAGTGATTAACAATAGGCTCATCATAGGTTACCCTTATATCCTTTAACATTTGTTTCATCTATAAAATGTAAGTACAGTTGGTAGCAACTGCAACATATTCTGCTTCAATAGTAGACAATGAAGTGCATGATTATTTCTTACTAAGCCATGAAACCAAATTCTTTCCAAGAAATAATGCACCCCTAGTAGTTCTCTTTTGGTATCTACATCTCCTGCCCAATCAGAATATGTATATGCACATAATGTGAAGTCATCATTCTTTGGATACCATAACCCAAAGTCTGTTGTACCAACCAAATATTTGAATATCTTCTTGATAGAAATATCACGAGTTTCTCTAGAATTTGACTAAAATTGAGAGGCAATACAAACAACATTAATTATATTAGGTCTTGTTTGAGTTAGGTACAACAAACCACTAATCATTGATTTGTATCTGCTTGGATTCACTTTAGGGGATTCATCATCCTTTGAAAATTTGCAACCGGTTATCATAGGAGTACCAACAGGTTTAGAATTCTCAAGTCCAAATTTCTGAAGTAACTCCTTCACATTCTTAGTTTGACAATTGAAAATACCTTTATCAGTCTCAGTAATCTACAAACCTAAGAAATTTTTTATCTCACCAATCATAGACATTTTAAATTCATTCTTCATATCATTAGCAAATTTCATGCATGGACCTTATTCTCCTCCAAAAATGATATCATCCACAAAGACTTCAATAATTAGTCTATCATTATGTTCAATTTTTTAATATAATTTACTATAAACATTACCTTTACTAAAACTAAGCTTTGAAAGATACTTATCCAATCTAGCATACCATGTTCTAGGGGCCTGTTTTATTTCATATAAAGCTTTCTTCAATCTGAAACCATGTCCTTGTCCTCTAATAATGAAAATCCATTAGGTTGCTCAATGTAAACTTCCTCTTCAATGTATACTTTATAGTTATTTTGTGTAGCATAAGCAAAAAAAAATCTTACCACTTCAATTCTAGAAACCAAGGCATAAGTCTCTCCATAATCAATTCCTTCTTCCTATGAATAACCTTTGCAAACCAATATATCCTTTTTCCTTACAACTTGACCTTCCTCATTCAATTTGTTCCTAAAAACCCATTTAGTTCCAATAATGTTCTTGTCTTTAGGTCTAGGTACTAGTTCCCATGTCTTATTCTTTTCAATCTAATCTAATTCCTCTTCCATTGCTTTTATCCAATTTTCATCCTTACTTGATTCAATAAATGATTTTAGTTCAATTTGAGAAATTAAACATATCTCTTTAGCAACTCATCTTCTCCTAGTCATCACAATTTTCCTTTTATCTCCAATAATTTTATCTTCAAAATGATTTAGTTTTACATACCTGGGAGTCTTTGAATTTTCTTGATTTGCTGACTCATTCTGTTGTTCATTCATCACTGTTGAATTTTATGATGCTACCAGTATCATTGGTTCACTATTTTGAACTGATTCTTGCATTATTGGTTCCTGACTGATAAATTCATCTTTCAGTCCATAATCAAATGATCTAATCTGATTACTGTCATGCTCATCCACCTTGACATTAATGCTCTCCATTATCCTATTCAATCTTTTGTTATAACATCTATATGCTTTTCTCTTAGTAGAATAACCCAAAATTATTCCTTCATCACGTGTAGGATCAAACTTTCCTAATGCATCATCTCTTCTAATGTAACATTTGCTTCCAAACATTCTGAAATATCTAACAATAGGAGTATGACCAAACCATAATTCATAAGGAGTCTTACCTATATCACCTTTAATGTGTAGTTTGTTGAAAGTGTATACAACTGTATTGACAGGTTATCTCCAATAGATATCAGGTAATCTAGCTTTTGTCATCATTCTCCTTGCTACATCCAATATTGTTATGTTCTTCCTTTCCACTATTTTGTTCTACTGTAGAGCCTTAGGTGCAAAAATTTGTCTCCTAATACCATTCCTTTCACAAAAGTTGTTGAACTCACCAGATATAAAATCACTGCCTTGGTTTAATCTCAATAATTTTATCTTCAGTCTTGTCTTAGTCTCAACTATAGCTTTAAAGATTTTGAATTTCTCAAGAGCTTCATATTTTTCCTTCAAAAAAATACCCACATCATTCTAAAATAGTCATCAATAAGTAACATAAAATATCTATCACCTTGAAAGCTTTAAGTCCTTTCTGGTCCACACAAATCAGTATGAATAAGATCAATAATTTCATTAAATTTATCAGGTATACTTCTGAAAGAAGTTCTAACATTAATACCAATTATTGGAATGCATTGATACCAACAGTAAACTGAGAGGGGGGGGGGGGGGGGGTGAATTAGTTTACTCACAAGTACAATAATTAATTCAATTATAAACCCTATATCGGATCGCAACACAATAAAATATATGACATGAAATTAAAACACACATAAAACCAATATTTTAATGTGGAAAAATCGGAAAGGGAAAAACCATGGTGGGAAACCCTACCCACAATTTGATGAATACTCTACAGTAGTATTATGAATAATTACAATGAGGTTTGCACTTGTAGAAAGGCCAACAATCTAAAGTGCATTGCTCATCACAAAGGGAAGTCTCACTAACTTACATAAACATTAGACTACAATTTGGAAAGAAGTGAAGTGTGAAAGTAGCATCTACTAATGCTTGATACAATTCCGCTTAAGCATTGATGTCTTCTCTACAACACAAAACCTTTCCAACCTTCACTAGAATGATATGAATCTACTCATACATAATTCTCTCTTTGATAATGCAGACATAACTACCCATCACCATCGCTACACAAATTACATGAATAAGTCAACTATAAATACTAATCATCAACCTTATTGACAAGGTCAACTAAACCCTAAACCCATAAACCTATAATAACAAAAATTACATCACACGATACCACCAGACCAATATTATGATTTACATTACATAGAATGGACCTAAATCAAATATCCAAACAATTATATCTACCAAAAATTCTGCTAAGAGAAAAATCCAACACACTTCACCAACTGGTAGAAACCCTCAGTGAAATAACATAAAGTTAAACTGGATCCAAATAGGACCATCATAACAACATACCATCCAATGCAGAGTCACCAAAATCTTAGGACACAATCAATAAACACCTTCAGCAATGAAAGAAATTGATTCCATAAGCTCAACCCAAAAGCCATTGATCAAGTCAGCAAATACTACATATCGGTAAAGCTAACTCGGATAGCTAGAGGCAAGCTGGTTGTGGGAAATACCAAAAGAGATAACAACCAAAGAACGAAATCATAAACCAATAAAATATAGAAAGCATGTAGCCATCCAAAATAAGCATCCACAACCCAATTCCAGAGATTTGATCATACTGGACCAGAATCATAGTTGAAACCAAGAAGATCACCAAGACTAATCGGGATAGTCTCCAACTAGGATATAATGTTAACATCAATGATAACACTTAACAAAATCTAGCATATTTCCAATAATGAGGTATCATAAGAATGATCTTGGATATTGCCCCCAAATCTGACACAGGGTCTCCTTGTGTCATGATTTTGAATGTTCCTTTGAGTGTAATTGTATGTATTGGTATGATATTGGGTATTATCGTGAGCATGCATATTAGCATTTATTTTCCATGAGAAAGGATGATTATGGGGTTGTTCATAACAGTTCCTATCAAAGTTGGTGTGAGTATGGGTGTTGGGAACTTCTAGTTTTTGAAATAAGGAAGATGGTGACTTAGGCATGAAATATTCTCTCCAATTACCACCATTATGTCCTCTAGGATTTGCATTGTTTTTAACCACTTGATTAGGATCCTCCTCTAAAATTTGTGACACATCAAATCCATAAGGTAACTTTATTCCATTTTGTACCATGACTTGAAACAAATATTGTCTATCTCTCCTCATAATTTCTTCAATCAATCTATTGAATCTTGGTTCCATGATAGTCTCGTCAATATCCATAGAAGTGATAGATGCATTGTCATTATCATTGTTCTCATTGTTATTGTCTAGCATATTACTTCAACTCTCAAATGGGCCCTTGTAAAATTCATCTCCATCAAATTCATAAGTACTCATGTTGAGATATCTTAGAGCTTCCCTGGCTTCTCTTCTAGACCTTCATGAGTAGGTTTCAACCATGAACTTAACCCTGGTTAAAATGAAATATAGAAGAAAATATAAAGTCTATGGAAGACCAAGAAGGAATATGGGATGGAATGAATCTAGGGTTGTCTTCCAATGTCCAAAAATGTAAGTCCAAGATATGTGTGATCTAAAGTAAGGTGTGGTTTCCAACGAGATGATAGATCTCTTGATGAGTTAAGCTGATCTTGACTAAAGAGGACCAAGTGGGACCCTAAGATGATAGATCTGATATGGGAACCACCTAATCATATGTTGTAGTATGTTTGCAATAGATAAGTAGGACCACAAAGAAACCTTCTGACTCTAGTTTGAAAATTTTATATGAGGGATTGTAAATGAAGAAAAATGATGGACAAATATGAGACCCAGACTAGTTGACTAAAAATAATGATGAAGTCCTATAGGAAATGCCTTAGAAGCTCTTCAAATCTTAGAACCTAAGCACATTTCCTCTTCTCAACCTTTTTCTTTTCCTCTTTGAAACACAGACGTGGAGATGTTCTGCATAGATGCAAGTTCCCAACCCAGATGCAGTTTTAAGCAACACATATGCGGTTTAATTTCACAAACATGATTTTGTATGCCACAGACACGATTTCTTGTAATTATTAATAACTATTTTTCTCTTTTGATACAAAAACGCGAATCTATCCTACGCAAATGCAGTTTTCCAACCTAGACATGATTTAAAATGACACAGATATAGTTTCATAGAAAAATTCTGAGTCTGTCGAAATATAAAGTTATTCAATAAGACCAAATCTTGATGTTGAATGTTTTATGGCAAGAAAACACAACAAAAAATGAAGACACAATGTCTAAAGGTGTTTTTTTGTCTAAAGTGTTTTGTGTATGTTCAATAGATTTCCACTAGTAAAGCACAAATTGAAGACACTTGAAAAGATGCACAACCTAGGTTAGAAAGAGAAACCATTCAATGGGGCCCCCATGACATACAAATACCTCAAACAAGTGACCAAATAGAGATTCTAGTAGCACTGGATCCCCCACCATGACACTCACTTCTTAGGCATACCAGATTTTGTTACTTCAAAAGACCAAAGATCAAATAAGGGATTCCTATCTCAACATGAAAGGGTACATGAGGGGTATCTATGGGGTACGATGCACACTCCCTGAACCATCAAATGTAAGGATTTTTGGCCTCTAAAATAATAGGTTTTTAGTGGGGGAACTTCTGTAGGTATTGGTGTCTACTCATTTAAGAACGCACTCCTAATCCCCAAAGAGGATTTTTAACACATCCAACACAAGTGTGGATACTAGGGAGAACCATCGGTGTAGATACACGTCACCAAGTCATTGTGACTTTCACCTAACATATTAGTTTATACAGTGGGAAGAAGATGTATTGCTTGGGTCGTTCTCTCTCACTTGACCTTATGGGATACTTGGGAGTTAGACCCTCCAACCTAAATAGAAGATGATAAAAATTTCTCTTACACCCAAGGTCCAATGGAAGGCAAGGGGAGAGGATACTTTTGTTATCACCTTGAGGGTTATAAACATAAACTATGCAAAATGTACCAAACACTTCAAACAAGTTCTTTAACCCTAAATGAAAGAGATGTGACCCTAATTAGACTAAAAAAATCAGAGACACACAGCTAGATTACCCCTACAACAAATGATTAGTAATTTTGATAAATTATCTCCCCCTACAAGCACACTAATTAGGAAAATTTTAGAGATCCAAATCCAAATGTGAAAAGAGGGGCCTTCAACAAAATGATCTTTTCTCCTTTTCAAGATAGCTGCACCACTTCGTTAGTCCAAGAAATGGGTTAGGCCAAAAAGTAGATCTAGAAACCCTAAGAAGAAAAACAAAAAGCCAACTGAAAATAAAAAACGTAGCTATACAAGACATAGACATAGTTACCAAATGCATATGCGATAAGGTAGAACACATACACGACAGCAAAACTTGGAAAACCTACAAACAAACTAGAAAATAGAAACGTGGTAAAAATAAACCTAAACACAGTTTCCAATCATAGACATGATACTGTGATTCACAAATGCAAAAATTGAAAGTTTGAACCTACAGAAAATAAAAGAAAACAAAGACGCGGGAATGATGAATGAAGACATGACTTCTGGGCGCAAACACAAAATGAAAAATCATGGATGTGATTTTAGATCCTGAAATTTGCAGACAATAAAATGAAAAACACAAACATGAAATCTAGAAACACAGATGTGGAAACTGAATAGGGATGCAAAAGGATAAGTCATAGACATGCAATAAATTAAAATCGTCACTGATCCAACCTACAACTTGGCAAAAAAGCTCAAAAAAAAACCAACCAAAGTTAGGAATAAAGGGACAAGAGTTCCATCAAGCATGCCAAATTGTATACGGTAAAAAATGATGATGATAAAATATTGTGAAACCACAAAGATCCAACCACAATAAACCCTAGTTTTACAACCAAACATTGACCATACACCAATGAAGATACCTAAGAACATACAAATCAACAAATGAAGCAATATTGCCATTCACATGCCAAGTAGGGTTTCAATCTCCATTGTCTCCTATCTCCATTGATCTTGTTTGATATATTTGTTCTTAGATTTTGTATGTGCCCAAGATTTCAAGATTGAATAAATTGTGGTTGTGAAGTTTCTTGATTGCAAGAAGGCTTGATAGTCACATTAGGTAGATGCATTAGGTGTTATAAAGAGAGAAAGAATCCTCTTATATAAAAGACACTTTAGAAAATGGAGGAATAAGATTAAGAGGTGAAAGAAATAAATGGTCAGCTAGGATTAAAGGGTAGGTAGAAGAAATAATAAAATAATGAAGGGGGTAGGTAGAGAAGTAAGAGATAAATGACATGACATAGAGGAAAAAGCTAAATGAATTAATTAAATAAATAAAATATTTATTTAATTAAGGGAAAAGATAATTTAAATAAATGAAAAATATTTCTTTAAATGAGAATAGGCTAGAAAAGACTAAAGGAATTAATTAAATGAATAAAGATTTATTTAATTAATAGAAAAATTAGGATAGAATAATTAAATAAATAAAAATATTTATTTTATTAAACAAGATAATTTGATGTATGTATATATGTATATGTATACGGGTGATCGTATGGATATGTGTCGCACTTTAGGCTAACAATACCTATTCCATTCGGAAGGGTTCCAGCTAGAAGCGTTTTGATTGGAAGCATTCCGATTGGAAGGTTTCTGGTCGGAAGCGTTTCGGCCAGATCGATTTGGCTCCATTCGGCATCCACGTTGTGCTCTCGTGGAAAGAGATTTTCGGATGGAACCATTTTGGCTAGAATGGCTTCGGCCGGAAAGATCTTGCCCTATATAGGAGTTGAAATCCACCCAAGCATCTCATTTTGCATTGAGCGGCTTGGAGTTAAGTAGGAGGGCACAAAAAGTCTTAGATATCCAGCCGAAATGGTTTCGGTGGCAAGTACCTTTTTTTTTTTTTTAATGTATTTATTTTAACATATTAATTTATATATTTTTTTTAAAATCATTTTTTAATAGAAAATTAGTTTTTTTAAGTTTTTTATTTTTTTATTTTTTTGTATATATGCTATCATATTAGTTTAGAATATTAGAAAATAAATACACGCATACATGTGTAAAAACATACACAAACATACACGTACATACATACAAACCTACATACATACACATACATACATACACCTACATACACATACATACAAACCTACACACAAACCTACATACACAAACATACACAAACATACATACCTACCTACATACATGTACATACATAGATATAAAATAATTATATGTACACCTTAGGACATACACATACATAAAAATACATACACATACATACCTATGTCTACATACATACATACACACATACATGTACATACACATACATAAATACATATATGCATACATACATAAATACACATAAAATAATTATATATGCCTTAGGCCATACATACACCTCAGAAAATGCTATGACGGGTCATGTGTCATCCTGAGGGGTTACACATGTGTGTGACCCCTCAGGATGACACATGACCCGTCATAGCATGTCCTGAGGTGTATGTATGTATGTATGTGTATGTATACATCCTAAGGAGTATATAATTATTTTATATGACCCCTTAGGACCACTAAAGGCCCCTTGCTACACATGTGCACCCCTTAGGACCTATTATGGCCACATAAGACATGTGTGTGACCCCTCAGGACCACATAGGACCCCTCATAGCATGTTCTGAGGTGTATGTATGTGTATGTATACATCCTAAGGAGTATATAATTATTTTATATGACCCCTTAGAACAACTAAAGGCCCCTTCTTACACATGTGCACCCCTTAGGACCTATAATGACCACATAAGACAAAATGGTGTTGCAAGGGGTCATATGTGGTCCTAAGGGGTCACACATGTGTGACCACTTTGAACACATGCATGACCCTTTAGGACCACTTAAGGCCCCTTGCGACACATGTGCACCCCTTAGGACCTATTAGGACCACATAGGACCAAATGGTGTCGCAAGGGGTCATATGTGGTCCTAAGGGGTCCTGCATGTGTTAGAGCACATGCATGACCACTTAGGACCACTTAAGGCCCCTTGCGACACATGTGCACCCCTTAGGACCTATTAGGACCACATAAGACCAAATGGTGTTGCAAGGGGTCATAGGTTGTCTTAAGGGGTCACACATGTGTTAGAACACATGTGTGACACCTTAGGACAAATTAAGGCCCCTTGTGCTCCATGTGCAACCCTTAGGACCTATTATAACCACATAGGACCAAATGGTGTCGCAAGGGCTCATATGTTGTCCTAAGGGGTTACGCATGTGTTCTAACACATGCATGACCCCTTAGGACCACTTAAGGCCCCTTGCGACACATGTGCACCCCTTAGGACCTATTAGGACCACAAAAGACTAAATGTTGTCGCAAGGGGTCATATGTGGTCCTAAAGAACACATGCGTGACCCTTTATAACCACTAAAGGCCCCTTGCGATACATGTGCACCCCTTAGGACCTATTAGGACCACAAAAGACCAAATGTTGTCGCAAGGGGTCATATGTGGTCCTAAGGGGTCACGCATGTTTTCTAACACGTGTGACCCCTTAGGACCACTTAAGGCCCCTTGCGACACATGTGCACCCCTTAAGACCTATTAGGAACACAAAAGACCAAATGTTGTCGCAAGGGGTCATATGTGGTCCTAATGACCGCTTAGAACCACTTAAGGCCCCTTGCGACACATGTGCACCCCTTAGAACCTATTAGGACCACATAGGACCAAATGATATCGCAAGGGGTCATATGTGGTCCTAAGGGGTCACACGTGTTCTAACACATGCATGACCCCTTGGGACCACTTAAGGCCCCTTGCGACACATGTGCACCCCTTAGGACCTATTAGGACCACATAGGACGAAATAGTGTCACAAGGGGTCATATGTGTTGCTAAGAGGTCACGCATGTGTTAGAACACATGTGTGACCCCTTAGGACCACTAAAGCCCCCTTGCGACACATGTGCGCCCCTTAGGACCTATTAGGATCACAAAAGACCAAATGTTGTCGCAAGTGGTCATATGTGGTCCTAAGGGGTCATGCATGTGTTCTAACACATGTGTGACCCCTTAGGACCACTTAAGGCCCCTTGCCACACATGTTTATCCCTTAGGACCTATTAGGACCACATAGGACCAAATGGTGTCGCAAGGGGTCATATGTGGTCCTAAGGGGTCACGCATGTGTTAGATCACATGCGTGACCCCTTAGGACCACTTAAGGCCTCTTAGGACCTATTAGGACCCCAAATGACCAAATGTTGTCGCAAGGGGTCATATGTGGTCCTAAGGGGTCACACATGTGTTAAAACATTTGCGTGACCCCTTGGGACCACTTAAGGCCCCTTGCGACACATGTGCACCCCTTAGGACCTATTAGGACCACATAGGACCAAATGGTGTTGCAAGGGGTCATATGTGGTCCTAAGGGGTCACGCATGTGTTCTAACACATGCGTGACCCCTTAGGACAACTTAAGGCCTCTTGCAACACATGTGCACCCATTAGGACCTATTAGGACCACATAGGACCAAATGGTGTTGCAAGGGGTCATATGTGGTCCTAGGGGGTCACACATGTGTTCTAACACATGTGCGACCCCTTAGGACCACTTAAGACCCCTTGCAACACGTGCACCCATTAGGACCTATTAGGACCACATAGGACCAAATGGTGTCGCAAGGGGACATATGTGGTCCTAAGGGGTCACACATGTGTTCTAACACATGCGTGACCCCTTAGGACCACTTAAGACCCTTACGACACATGTGCACCCCTTAGGACCTATTAGGACCACATAGGACCAAATGGTGTTGCAAAGGGTCATATGTGGTCTGAAGGGGTCATGCATGTGTTTTGTGTTGTAACACATGCATGACCCCTTAGAACCATTTAAGGCCCCTTGCGACACATGGAAACAAGCTCATCAACTGCCCATAAGAGAGCAATTGGAGAAAAGTAGAGGAAATTGTTAAAGGGTGATAAATACATAGAGAGTATGCAATAAAAACAAACAATGTCTGGAGTGTTTGATGTGGTCTCTAATTTATGTCCGGAGGGACTAAATGGTTTTGGAGATGGATGGAAAAACCTATTGGGCCACACTTGGAGGAAATCATAGTGTTCATGCAAGGGCCACCTTTTTCTATTATGAGAATGATGGTTTTGCATTGAAGAATATTTGGAAGACAATTTTCAAAAATTTATATGGTGTGAAACCAAAGTTTCTGAACTCGAAGTACACTTTTTAGCATCTTAGAAGACCAAGAGGCTATGTACACAATCTCCCAATAGAAGGACAATTTTGAAAGCGTAATGCTCTGGTCTTCTGGAAGTTGAAAAGTACTTTGACGAGTTCGCCAACTTTGATTCCACACCATAGAAATTTTTAGATATTGTCTTCCAAATATCCTTCGGTGCAAAAGCATCACTCATAATAGAAAAAAGGTGGCCCTTGCATCAACACATTGATTTCCTCCAAGCATGTCCCAATAGGTTTCCCCGTCCAACTCCAAAACCAATTAGTCCCTCCAGACATAAATTAGAGACCACATCATACACTCCAGACATTGTTTGTTTGTATTGCATACTCTCTATGTATTTATCACCCTTTAACAATTTCCTTTGCTTTTACCCAATTGCTCTCTTCTAGATAGCTAATGAGCTTGTTTCCATGTCATTCAAGATAATGCAGGTGCTTGGTTTCTTTTACAAAATTTACTTGCACCCCTTACGACCTATTAGGACCACATAAGACCAAATTAGGACATATTAATTAATTTGTACATATGCAAAATTGTGAAATTAATTGTAATTTTAATTTTACATAATTGTAAATTAATTTCACTTAACTTCGGGTCGTAATTTGACTTAATTTGACTAATTTTTAAATTAATTATTGTATATGCAAATATATGTAATTGTAAATTAGACATATATTGAAATCTAAAATTAAATTTATAGTTGTTTAAATTTCTTTTCTGCATAGATCTCTAGGAATTTATCTTAAAATTGTCTTTATATCTAGAAAATTTTAACTCAAGTATGCATTTATGATGTTTAAATTTCTTTAAAATGTATATATCTAATTTTTTAATTTACATGTTTTTAAATATGTTTAAAATGATTTAAATGTATATATAAATTTTTAATTATTGTTTAATGTGTACTACATACATGCACACGTGCAGATATATATATCTAGATCTAAATTATCCATTGAACATCATGTTTGACGAGCTTGGATCGCATAACATGAGTACCTCTAAGCCTAGTGTTCATCCTTGTGGGAGTGAGAAAATGTCACATAGGTCTGCAACAACCTCACAGGAGAGACATCATCTCTACAATCAGATTGTTGAGGCACTCCAATGTGCCTTAGATCATTTACATATCACTTTGGGAAACATACATGATCAAACAAATAAACAAAGGGGTGAGACTATTAGACATGAGCTAGTTCATATGATTGACCTCGTCGACAATTATAATCCATATGATGAGGTCAAGGCAGAGGAATTCTATAGATCCATTTCATGTAGTGTACGTGGTACTATGAAATAGGACACGGTGAATGATCTAGGGTTTCCATAGTTGATGTGAAAATCATGTTTCCTCTTTATCAGCCCTTTGGTAGGGTGAAAGGCTATATGCCTACCAGGTGCATGGATGCACTAGTAGCACCATTTATCTATCCTAGATGGTTAGCCACTCATCATAGGTGGCCCCAAAAGGATGAGCTGCCCCTTTATTTCTGCAAACAATTGTTTGCGGAGTTTCATTTGTTGGATGATGTTGATTACACCGATTTTCTGAAACATGTTGGGCAAGGGAAGGGCAGATTTTCAGATAAGTTTAGATGACTAGGTGCACCCCCACCCGTTAATAGACAAGCATTGATTGGTCCAAACCTTGTGGTTCTTCCCAAGAGTGCGGACCTAGCACATGTTGTAGATAGTGTGCCAGATGACACTCAACAATCAATATTTTCTAGTATTGCTACTATAGCCACACAGGTGGATGAGATGACATCAGATCCGGTGGGTAGGTATTTGGTGTGCTCTCATACTAGCATTCATGATGCATCAGTGATTGATGATCCATATGTTTTAGTAGACATACTATTGCCGATGGATGTTGCACACATGTATGACATAGATCCTTTATGACATATGAGCGCATGCTAATCCAGTGATCTCTTAGATGCATATCAGGTCATTGTTATGGATCATGGGAGCCCACTATAGGATGCCCCATTATTTGTTAGTGTTGGTGTAAATAATTATTCATCATGGATATTATTACACTTACTTAAGTTTACTTAGGATAATGCATTTCATAGTAGTTTGGATATGAGACACTTGGGTGTTTGTGCCACATTGGGATAGTGTGTGTAGGAGAAATTCCACCTCTTATGGTGTTGATCTTGTTATTACACTATCATATCCACTTATTGTGGAGTGATAATTCCACCTTCGGTGGGTGATCCACCTCATGTGGAATATTATATTATTTCTCCTACCTACCCACACCTATTTCCTACCTACCCTTGTTTCTTATTGAGCCACATGTCATATTTGTGTGCTCATACATATCCCTAGCCTTGCCTATATAAGCAGGCTCATCTACATTGTATGTAACAACTATTGAACAATTATTGATCATTTTCTATTAATGAGAATACAGTTTATTCTTGTCCCATATTATGTCTCTATCTTGTACATTTCATTAACCTCTTGATCTTGGCAAAATCCAACATGGTATCAGAGCTATTTGGGGCTTCATTGATTCGTCTTGAAGAGGCATTATTGTGACGTCAAGAGGCAGATCTGAGGAGCATCATCATTTGGAGGCGTCCTAGACCAGATCCGACCTCACCATTGCGTCCGGAAGGCCATTTCCATGAATTTTGGTTATAAAGTTGGCCTATTTTGGTGAGAATTTTTTTTTCTCCATTTTTGCCCTATTCGTACAGATTTTCGAATTTTTAATATATTTTTTTCAAAAAAAAAAAATTCGTTTTTTCTGAAATTGTTTGAAAAAAAAATCAAAAATCAAAAAAATTGAAAAAAATTGAAAAAGATCAAAAAGAATCAAAAAAAAAATAAAAAAATAAAATGATTTTTTGGGGGGTCCGCAGACCCCCCCCCTGTGCTGCATGTCCCTGCAGGTCTACGCAGACCGTGGCTGCACGTTGTACCTCCCCGTACTCTGTCTGCAGACCGCGTACTTTCCAGCCGACTGTACCTGCACCTCATGCCGCCCGCACAGTCTCCACCGGTGCCTCGTCCACGACGCCGACCGCTTCCCGCGTGCACCTCGCGCCGCTACGAACCAGCAGATCCCGACACCACCGCAGGTTCTCTGCCAGCGCCGCTTCCCGGCGCCAACCCCACCTCCCTGTAGCTCCCTGCACGCCTCCGCTCGAACGTCTACAGCCTGGTTTCCGGCGCCGACGCCTTTCCGCACCCGGCCGCCGGTCTTCTACCGCCCGCCGCGCTCGGCTCCTAGCGCCGCCTCCCGACACTGCCCAGTGCTGGCATCTCCAGCTCCGGCTCCTCCCGCGAGCTGCCTCCGGCACCGCTCCCCGCTTCCACAGGCTCTCTCCGGCTGCCCCACCCCGCCACGCGGACAAAGACTGGAGGAACCCGCGTCTGCCACGTGACAGGCGGCCACGGGCCCGCGGGTAAAACCCTAATACAGTCAGCTCTTCCGTATAGTGCCACGCAGGAAGCCATACGCCACATCAACCGTACGGATGCCAAGTCACCTGCCAAATCACCTCTGCCTAGTCAGCAATTTCGTATAGTACGGAATACATAGTCAGCACGCCACGCAGTCTGTCCGTACAGTACGGACGCCCAGTCAGCAGGTCGAAGTTTTGTGATGGTCATACGGCCGTCAAATTTAATCACGTGAATTGCTGACGTCAGTGCCACATCAGCAGGGTTTGAAAATTTTTGGACCCCCTCTCATTTGCATTTTTGATTTTGCAGTTCAACTTCAAATGGCCATAACTTGCTCATTTTTGCTCCTTTTTGGGTGCAATTTTTTTTGAAATGGGCTAGAATTTTGTGCTCTCCGTAGTGGTGAAAGAATTTTTTGATTTTGATGCATAGATTTTTTAGAAAATGCAGTTTTTGGTGACTGTCCCTAAGTAATCCCAGTTTTTGCAACTTCAGAGGCTTCGTTTGGGGTCATCCGACCTCCTTTTTAGGTGCCGTTTTTTTTGAAAGTGTGTATTTTTTTGTCTAATTTCACATGATGCTATCAGATTGATGTCATTGTTAGTATAAATTGTACTTTCATATCTTGGCCATTTTTGGCTCTCTTGGTACTTGTATATTTGCTTGAATCTCAGTTAGATTCATTGCAATATTGATTGAAGTCTCTTGTATCTCATTTGGGAAGTTGTAAAATTTGCATCATAAGCCCACTTTGCCTTGTCTTGCAAGTGGCTCATTGTAATCGCACTAAGTATAAAGTGCCAAAATCATCACTTTAGGGGGGGTGCTTTGATTGATTGAATTTGGGGGGTGTCTCTTGTGCTTTTGTGCTCTTGTGTTCTTTCCTTTTTGCTGCTATGGGTTCTTCTAAGTTTCCTCTCTTAACTCCACATAATTATGCTACTTGGAAAATTGATGCATGGAGTAAACTTATGGAAAAAGGACTCACTCATTACATTGATGGAACTATTGTTGCTCCAGCTGATCCTAAGGCTGATCCAGTTGGTCACTTAGATTGGCTCACTAAAAATATCATGGCAATTGGTACCTTAAGAAAGTATGTATCAAAGGATCTCATTTTTCATATTGAGAAATGTACTCTAATCAAGGATGCTTGGCAAAAGTTTCAAGACTTGTATGGTCAAGTTGATGAGATTAGGGGATATCAAATTGATAGTGATCTCACCATGTTAGATCCCAAGAACTTTAATACTATACAAGATTATGTCACTAAGGCAAATGAGTTGAGGGCACAACTCAAAGATTGTGGCATTGATAAAAAGGATACTCAATTGATATTCAACTTGATAGGAAAACTTCCACAAGAATATGCAGCATTTGTTTCTAGTTTCCAAACTCATAGGATGACAATGGGTTCAAGCTACAAAATGCCTACATTTGATGCTTTCAATGAAATGTTGATGATGGAACAAACTAAGTTGATAAGCATGGGCATTCTTAAGGCTTCTTCTAAGTCTCAAGCATTAGTGGCAAATCAAGGAAACAAAGGAAATCAAGGAAAGGACAACTCAAACAAGAAGAAATGGCAATCAAAGCCTAAGGAAAAAGCACAATCTTCTCCACAACAAGGAGATTCATCCTCTTCCAAGAAAGATAATTCACCAAAGAGAGAGAGACCTACTTGTGCTTATTGTAAAAAGATTGGTCATGAGGAACATCGTTGCCATACTAAGAAGATTGATGAGCTTACACATATCATCAAAAAGCATAACATTGATTTGCCTAAAGTCTACAAAAAGGATGATTCATCAACTTCCACTTCCTCACATCCAAAAGGAAAAGGGCAAGCATTCATGGCTTCTACAAGTGGAAAAACTCACTCTTTTGGAACAAGAAAAGGAAAAGCTCTATGTGCTACTATCAGTCATAATTCAGAGAGATGGCTTCTAGATTCAGGGGCTTCTCATCATATGGCATCTTCACAGTCTATGTTCTCTACATTTGAGCCTTGCACCATGCCTCAGATTTTGATGGGCAATCATACATACATGGATGTGATTGGGAAAGGATCTATTGACATTGGGGATAACTCCTTCAATGATGTGTTGTGTGTACCCCACTTGACAAATAATCTCCTTTCTATCTATCAAATCACACATGGCGCAACTAAGAGAGTTGTGGAGTTCACACCTGACTCAGTTTTTATTAGAGACATGGAGACTAGAGCTATCATTGCAACTGGGATGGTTGATCATGCATCTCGGTTATACACCTTTTCAGATTTTGTTGATGATGATGATTTCACATTTGATGATTCTACACATGATGATCACACTTATTGTGATGATTCAGATTTTGAGGAGAACTTTGGACACTTGAACTTGGGGATTCTCACATGTGACCCAGTTCTTGAGTCTTGTATTTCATCTTCTCATATTGATATCACATCACCTATTGCACCTGATGATGCAGATAGTGCGACAGTTTTGCCTTCATGTGATTCAGTGCAGCAGGATATTCATTGTCTTCCAGCTTCAAATTCATGGGATGATTACTTGACAGACATTACAGGTTTATTTGTGGAATCCTACATTGCAGATTTGGGAGACATCATTGATGACATTCATCTTCTCTTTGATGAAGATGATCCTTCTTCGATTGTTGTGAGGGAACACTCTGACCCTCTTGTTCATTCTCTGCATGATCATTCTTTCGAGGTTGACATAATTGTGGATGCTTATGTACAGCAGTTGGAGGAGGTCTCTTTATTCTTTGAGGAGACACATGAGTCTTTGGATATTGTTCTACATTCATCTCCACTAGATGTTGGAGTGCCTTTTTCAGCAGTGTGGCACAGTTTACCACCTTTGGAAGGGGTATCTTTTAGCATCGACATGGGGACACTTGAGCAGTTTTCAGAGATTCCTTTCATCATGAGTTTTCTTCATACATCTTCCCTTCATGATTGGGGAGACTTCATGGATACACCTTTGGTTTTGTTTCTTCCTAAGGGGAGGAATGTTGTTCGACGTTCGTGGAGCAGTTTCTTCATACATCGAGCTTCTATCATTGGTGCAGATTCTTCATTGAGGGAGGATCACAGTTTGACTTCTCTTCTTCTCTCATATGGGGGGGACTTTTTCCTCACATGGGGTTTTGTTCCTCACATTCTTCTATGAGAGTTCTTGTATAGCTTTCATCTCTCTTTTTGGGGGAGGGTTTTTTCCCATTGGGTTTTTCTCTCTTTCCCCACTTTGTGAGAGATTTCTTTGCATTGGTTTGCATGCATTTGCATTTGTGCATGGGTACCTAACATGGCCTCGTAGCCAGGACCCATCTTGCATTGCTTAGTTGCATTGTAGACTTAAGTGCATTCCCCTAAGTTGCACTTAAGGGGGGGTGTTGGTGTAAATAATTATTCATCATGGATATTATTACACTTACTTAAGTTTACTTAGGATAATGCATTTCATAGTAGTTTGGATATGAGACACTTGGGTGTTTGTGCCACATTGGGATAGTGTGTGTAGGAGAAATTCCACCTCTTATGGTGTTGATCTTGTTATTACACTATCATATCCACTTATTGTGGAGTGATAATTCCACCTTCGGTGGGTGATCCACCTCATGTGGAATATTATATTATTTCTCCTACCTACCCACACCTATTTCCTACCTACCCTTGTTTCTTATTGAGCCACATGTCATATTTGTGTGCTCATACATATCCCTAGCCTTGCCTATATAAGCAGGCTCATCTACATTATATGTAACAACTATTGAACAAGTATTGATCATTTTCTATTGATGAGAATATAGTTTATTCTTGTCCCATATTATGTCTCTATCTTGTACATTTCATTGACCTCTTGATCTTGGCAAAATCCAACAGTTAGGCGTGCACTTGGTAGACTGGGTGCATCTAGCCGTGGTTGTGAGCATACAGATTCTCAGCCTACTGCTACTGCACATCCTACTGCCCTACTCCAACATACAATAGTTGGTCAGGATACACCTCCTCCTCTTGTTTATACATCAGTTGATCGAGCCATAGTACCTAATACTAGATTTTTGGGGATGTTCACTACCATGCATATGGAGCTAAATAGTGAGGGGGATCATGTTGTAGTGGGATCCTTGCATGATTCTGATATCAGCAGGATCAGACGAGCCTTACATGCCACAAGAGAGGTTGAACTATATAATATATAATTTACTAATTTTAATTTAGATATTTTATATAACTACTTGATTGTACACATGAACTGCATAGATTAAATTATATATATATATATATATATATATATATATATATATATATATATATATATATATATATATATATATATATATATATATATATATATATATATATATATTTATTTATTTATTTATTGGATTGTAATTTTTGAACTATATAGGGTATCACGTTAGGGTCGATGTATGGAGATTTGGATGTTGCCAGTGACCTAGTTGTTTATCAGGAGACATAGGTATATAAAGCTTAATTTATTTTTTTTTGTTAAATTAAGTTCTATTTAAATGGATATCTAGGTGTTGATTAAATAATTTCAAGCGATTTAAATTATATATATATATATCCAACAAAATGTGTGCATTGTCTAGGATGAGCGAACTTTGCACAGGATGAGCCATTCATCCTGCAAACATTCTAGAGTCCAGCATGCATGCAATGGAGGTGTTGGAGACCTTGAGGTATGTTTATCTAAAACCTCATGTACATGTACATGTTCAAGTAGATTAGATTTAAATAATTATGAATTTTTAAATAATGCACATGTTCAAGTTCATGTGTAATTTATAGTGCAGGCGTAGGGGGAGATGTTTGAGGATTTGCACATTGCCACCAACCCTGTTCATCATGAGAAACATGTACATACATTATAACTTTAAATTAATTGAATCTTAAATATTTAAGTTCTATTTTTAAAGGGTTAGTTTTCAAGTTATGAATATATGTGTACACATGTATATCTAACAAAATTTCAACATTGCAAGATGCACCACTATCACACAGGTTGAGTTCCTCATCACATAGACATCCTAGAATCCTGCATGCACATGGTGGTGATGTTAGAGACTCTTCACAGGTATTTTTGTCTACATACAAATGCTCATAATCTATGTTACTTTAAAAAAATTACTTTAGTACATTCAATTAATTGAATCTTAAATATTTAAGTTCTATTTTTAAAGGGTTAGTTTGCAAGTTATGAATATATGTGTACACATGTATATCTAACAAAATTTCAACATTGCAAGATGCACCACTATCACACAGGTTGAGCTCCTCATCACATAGACGTCCTAGAATCCTACATGCACATGGTGGTGATGTTAGAGACTCTTCACAGGTATGTTTGTCTATGTACAAATGCTCATAATCTATGTTACTTAAAAAAAATTACTTTAGTACATTCAAATTAAATGTTTAATGTATGATTTTATGCATGCATACTCTATTGTAGGCACATGGATCGAGACATGCTTCAGGACAAGGCCCCAAGTGACCACTTAAAACACCTTAAAATAACATAATTAGTTGCTCATTTTAGTGAAACTATATATAAATGTGTAACTATATATACAACATAATTAAATGAAATTATAAATGTGTAAATAAAAATTAAATGAATACATAGATGAATAAAACAAGTAAAATCAATGTATAAAATGTAAAATAAATGCATCAACAAAACTAAATTTCCACAAGTTATCCAAATTACTACACATGTCTAGAAACATCTAAAAATACATATGAGTTTATCAAAATAAGACCTATCTAATATATTTTGCTTGTTCAAACATGATAAGTGAACTTAAAGCTCGTGGTACATATAATCTGGATCCTCCCTATCTTTAATAATTTCTAAAAAAAATTCATGGTCTTCAATAGGAAACCTCCACTTTGGGTTGCCACGTCCTCTTTTTGGAAATGTCTCCAACTGCAATCTTGTCACTATTACTAAGTGACTGTAGTGTAGAACTTTTTGGCTAGGTATATAATCGATGAATGTTACACCATTTGTACCTATCTTTATTTGTTGATAATAGGTGCCTTCAATAACAACTGAACCAGTGGGATATTGTTGCCCATCATCATCATTGGTTGATTCCAATAACCAACATTTTGGTTTTGTGCATCTCAGTAGATAATAATCTACACTTTTAGTATTGTCAGGATCAACAATCACCGCAAAAATATCACCTATGAAAATAAACCATGCATGTATATATATTACAAGCAATATTAGTTCATTACACATTTTTAAATTAATTTTGAACAATATTAAATTAATGAAGAATTTAAAATTTTTACATGCACATATATGTAATTTAAAAAATATGCATGCACACACCTATAACAACTAAATCAGAAACAAATTCATAATCAGTTGCATATAGAGGATCATGAATATCAATAATGTCACTATCTTCATAAGGAGGCATTGTGATAAAATCTTTCATATCCCATTGTAAAACATATCCATTAGCAATATTTTGACAATGAGTATCTCTATTGTTTGCAATGCAATCAACAAAAAAACATGATTTTCCTCTTGCAAGAATAACACGAGCCTTGCTAAATCCCATTTTCATGACTTGATGAAAACTTCTAATACCATTAATTGATTGACAATTATAAGGATTTGATTGATCAATATCTGATAGTACAAAAATTATTTAGTCAATTTTAGTTCATTTCAAACACATATATATACACTTGAATTTTAAAAATAATTCAAGAACACCAAGAATGTTTAAGGAAATATATATATATATATATACCTTTAACTTCCCCCAAAAAATGCTTGTTGTAAGTTCTATCATGACTAGCAAAATGATTCTTGCACTATTCAATAATATCATTAGAATTACGTATGGTGTTACCTGTACAAAAGCTCTTTTTTTATAAAATTGGACAACCCACACACACACACACACACACACACACACACACACACATATATATGAAGACAATTTACCTGCAAGTTCATGTTGGCGAAGTGCACGCTTCACACATGCTTCTGCTCCATCATTCTCTCCTTTTTCATGTTTACTCTCAAATAAGTTCCACAAAAACTTTATGCTACGTCAAGCATGTTGTAGGGATAACCAGTTAAAAGCTTTTGCAAACTTAAATTGCCCTGACATGAATAACATATATATTTAAACTTTTCCCCTATTATATACAATCAAATCATATATATATATATATAAACAACTTAAATAATCAATTTCAAATCTAATGTACTTACCGGCACATCCATTTGACCAAATTCAATGTTGTGTACATTCTATCCCACGATCTTTAATATCTTCAAAAAATATTCCAAAACAATGTGCTACATAGCTCCTATCATGACACGTATCATCACTAATAGAAATGGACCTCCTTGATGATAATGCGTTCAATTTTAGTACTCTCTATACCATCCACATGAAATTGTGCATGTCCATAGCAAACTTGTACAAATATTGCAACTTGATTAGAATGATAATAATGACTTTGAATTTTTGTGTGAGGACTAAATGTATAGTTCTTAGAGAAATCTACAATTGAAAGAATACAACCTAGTGGAAGACAATTCTTTGAATCACGAAACTGTTTAGCCTGCCATCTTGCACCATGACAATGTTGGATATGTGGATATATCATATTACGAAATCTATCTATAAACTAAATGTAAGACAATTCACTCTCTTTCAACATATTTTTTTTGGATTCAGTTCCTGACTTACTTTGGTATGTCTCATATTCAAATCTCTTCCATATAACTAGTGCATGAATATCAAAATTCTTCATTCGCAACACAAACTTACTCAAAAATCCACAATCAGTGCATTCACCTTTTATACATTATATTTTGAACTCATTGGAATCTTCTAATTTATCACATAAAATAGACTTCACAAATTGTGTTGTACTTGTAGGAATGACTAGATTTGGATTAACCGTTGCCATGAACTTATATGATTGCAAGTATAGATGAAATTCAACATGATTTCGACAACAAAAAGTTTCACGTACCTTATTTATGTGTACAAAGCAAGGATAAAATCTCTCAAACATCCTTTGGCAAATCTTTACATCTAAAACTTCTTGCTTGAATGCTTCAAACAATTCATTTTGTGTTGTATCTAAGAAATGTTTTGGATGTGTAATCTTTTTACCATCTTCATCTATCATTTGTATAGTATCCATTCTATTGAAAGAAACACGAGATTGGTTGGTTCAATAATCAATGACCCATCTTTTTACATCTTCAGAAATTCTGTCTTTTCTAGGAACCCTACAAATATTTACCCAATTCTTTTTGATGTTTTCATCCAACATAATTCTCTTCCTAATGTATCTTTGAACAGTTCTTCTAGATACATTCATTAATTGAGAAATTGCATTAACTTGTTTTTTACGAGTCATTTCATTACTAGTAATAATAGTTATCAATGCTCTACGTGCAGCACTTAAATCAACACCTCGATTTGTGTTCTCAATACAGTTCAATGCTTCTTGTAAATTTTCAATTATAGTTTCTTTTACTAATGTATCACTCAAACTTTTCTTATTACCAACACCTAACAAGTCCAAAACAGGTTTCATTTCCCTTTATCTAAATAACTTAGCAAATAATTGTGCTCTTCCAACAATAGACTTATTTTTAAAATAATCATCCCACAAATTCTTATAATGCAATTTTAATGTGCTTTCAGGTATCATATCTTTAGATGGAATTTCATTGAAAAGACTATCTTCATCCATTTCCATCAACTTTTCCATACCAGAAAAAAAAAATTCATCTCATACCTGAACAGATGTTTCTTGAACATTATTAGGTTGATGTTGAACAACAACATATTGTTGTTGACTACATTTTGTATGACCTTTCATTTTATCATCCCTTTTACGATCATACAACCTTAATCTAGTCCTCTTATTCCCCATTGCAAAAAATATTTAGATCTTCAAAATTTCATGCTTTGAACCTATAAACAACACATGCAAATATGCATATCTTCAAAATTTAGTGCTTTGAACTAAAAAATAATCTCAAATAACATACTTGGAAAGGGTAGACGCCTTCCGAAAAAAAATTCAAAATCTTCGCCCCTTTACAAAAGTAGAAATATTCGCCCCTTTATAATCTTCCCACTCGCTCCAAAATGCCACTTTATTTGAAAAAAAAAAAAGATTATTTGCAAAAATAACTCTTATTATTTTTCACACTTTATTGATTTGGTTTTTTTAATGGAAAAAATAATTCTTTTTTATATGTGGTTCAAGCAACCAGTCGCATCGGCCCTCACAATTCTAGCTGGAATTATTTTTGAATTGTTTTGGCCAAAACCCTTCTGGCCAGAACGACTTATGTGGAATGCCAAGTGGCAGCCACATCAACAAAAATGATGATTTTCTCAAACTTGTCACTTCTGCAACAAAATTCAATAGGTAAATTAAACTTATTAAAAAAATTTAAAATACCCTTTTTTAGAGGTCAAAGTCATGATTCTACTCATATAAATTTTTTAATGTTTTGATTACATTTAATATATAAAAAGTTAAAAATACTACAACTAGGTATTCTTTTGTTCGATATGAGTCTTCTTTGAAAAGAAATATCAAATCACTTCAAAAAAAATAGAAAAAAATATGGTTCACTAGAAGACAGAGTCTTCTCCAGAAGGGTATTTTTAGTTTTTGTATTATCATAAATTGAATAGACAAATTGTAGTGGGAGACAAAAACTGTCAAATTCTGGTGTATTCGACTTCCAAATGCTATTACAAAAAAAATATAAGTCAATTTTAATTTTTTTTAATACATACATACATATTTAGTGCATGAAAAAAAAAGGGACTTTAAAGCTTAAAAAAGCATATAAATTAATGACAAAAAAATTTCAAAAAATAGTAGACATAAACTTCAACAAATTTTACACATTTCATCAGTTTACATCATCTTCAAATTCAAAATGCAAATGAAACTTTTATTGCGACGAAATTGAACAGTTATTGTTATGTTAGCCTTTTCCTTTGTAAAAGTGTGACACAGGTTTGTACTTTTACCCATATGTATATATATATGTATGTATGTGTGTGTGTATATATATGTGTGTGTATATCTATGTATGTATCTATGCATGTATGTGTACATGTGTATATATATGTATGTGTTTGTATGTATGTATGTATATGTATACACACACGTGTGTGTATACATACATACATATATATACATATATGTATGTATATATGTATATAAATGTATGTGTATATATGTATATGTATATATATACATGTATATATATTTGTATATATATAAACATATATATGTACATATATACATATATATAAATATATACATATACATGTGTATGTATATGTGTATATACATATATATACACACATATCTACATACACACATATGTATATGTATATGTATATATACATATATGTATATGTATATATATATACATATATACGTGTGTGTGTATATATGTACATATATATGTGTATATATATATAAAAATATATATACACACATATATATACATATATATACATATGTATATATATGTGTGTGTATATATATACATATATATACATGTATATATTTGTATATATATACACACATATATAAATGTACACACACACATATATACATCCACACACACACATGTATGTATATATGTATATGTATATGTATATATGTATACATATACATATACATACATACATATACATATATACATATATATATATATATATACACACATACATACATACATACACCCATAAATATATATACATATATATATATACATATACATATACATATATATATGTGTATGTGTATGTATATGTATATGTATACATATATATGTATGTACATGTATATATATACATATATAAGTACATATATGTATATATACATATATATCTATATACATGTATATATATATGTATATGCAATGTATATATATGTGTGTGGCTATATATATAGTTTGAAACATACAACTGAATGTGGATTGCATACAAAGAAGGACAAAGACAGTTACACAAACACAGATATCGCTAGGCACACATAGATACACACATATCGCTAGGCACACATAGATACACACATATACGTATAAACACTTCCGAATACACACGTAGAAAATGAATGAAGGACTCAAATATGCAAATGTTTCTGTAGAGGTGTTCTATTTTTTTATTGATGCTTGCACCAGTTGAGACATATAGATATGTATGCATAAATTCGATGCAGCCAAGTGCGTTTAGATATGTTTGAGGTTTTTTTTTCTTCCTTGCTATGTTCATTTTAAAACATGCAGACGATTCTACTTTCATTGTACACTTACATGAACACATCTATCTAAGACAGGAAATGATCCACACGATATTTACCTTTCCAAAAAACTAAATTGTGAGTCGAAGATAATAGATAAATACATTGATATGTATATAAAACTGCAATAAACCTACAAAACACAAATCCGTATCATATAATTCTCAAGGAATATTGGTTAATGCAGAAACGATTGCAGTAAAGGTGAGCATATAAATATTAATATATCCAAATAAACATATAGTGTAAATAAGGATATGAATGCCATATATTTATCATGTAAGCACAAAAACACCTATAAAGTTTCAAAAAATAATTGGAAAAAAGCCACAATAATTCACTATCAAGTTTCTAGGCTGACAAAAGGTAGTTGGGAACAAAACCACAAAATTTGTCCACATACAAAAGTACAAATCCATTGGTGGCTTATAACCTAAAACATAATGCTAGAAAAAAGAGTTGTTTGTCCAAGAATATCAAGATAGGCTGCTTAAGAATATAAAAGTCTATTGCACTGTCAAAAGTAGAAACATTCATTTAATATTAGATCATGCAACTACACTAATATGAGAAATCTTTGCAAGTAACTAGTTACACTCAATCTCAAAATCAATTTTTGCATCTTTACTAATTGTTGCTTTCAACCTTGGCTTGGAATTATACATATTAGTTGTTATCAAGATTATGAAGATGAAATATGTTTATGTAACACTTTTGATTTATTGTTGTAAATTATGTCTCATAATTCCACTTTACTTAAGTTGACTTAGGATAATTCATTTTATCGTAGTTTGGATATGAGAAACTTAGGGAAGTGTGCACATAGGGATGGTGTATGTAGGACAAATTCCACCATTTGTGGTCTTATCTTGTTATTACATTGCACCTTTTGTGGGTGATCCACCTCTTATGGAATATTTTAATATTTATCTTACCTACCCTCGCCTATCCTTGTTTCTCATTGAGCCACATGTCATGATTGTGTGTTCAAATATCTATATGACCTTGCCTTTATAAGTAGACTCATCTACATTGTATGTACTAATTTTTAATGATCCATGTGATCAGTATTTGCATCTTGATAGGAATACAGTTCACTCTTGTCATAAATTTTGTTCTTTCTTATTTGTGATATCAATTAGATTCTATATCTTGGCAAATTCCCACATGGTATTAGAGCCATTAGAGTTTTATTGGTTGCCAATTGAGAGAAATTTGATGTATTTGGGTTTTTTTTTGGAGCTCATTGGGTCAAATTTGAGGTTACCATTGGATTGAGGAGGTTTGAAAAAGTTAGAATCGCCTTTTGTTTCATCCAAATCCGACATCTGAAGCCAAATTTAGAGTCGTTTGAATGTGGAGGGTGGTGACTTGTCCTAGGAGTGATCTACAATTTTGGAGCACTTTGGATCAATTCGACATCGCCATTGTGTTCAAAAAGTCCAAAAACCTCTAAATTGTTTATCAATCCATTGAAATCTGCCTCTGTCTCCCCGGGCAAAAAAAATCAACCCCTCCTCAACCATACGGATGACGGTACAGTCTACAAACTAGTATATTTTTTATTTTTTAATTAAAAAAATGTATAATTTATTTTTGGTTTTTTTTTTTTTTGAAAAATTCAAATTAAATTCCAATTTGTTTGGGGGATTGTTTTTAAAAATTAAAGAAAAACAATAATAATTAATTTTCCAGAGTCTCCGTGATACTGTAGGGTACTGACAGTATCACAGAGTTTGTCAAAACCTGTGGCCCACAAGTCCGTAGGACGGGGTGGATCACCCCACCTGTCACGGCTATGGTCATGGAAAGGGGATCACCTCCCTTCCGTAACACGTTTTTTTTTCAAAAGAATGTATTTTAAAAAACTTTTTTAATTTAATTTTATAAGTTTAAAATTTTAAAACTTTAAGAAATCGTATTTTATGAAAAGTTTTAAAATTTTCATTATTAATAATTTAAAATAAATTTATTAAATGTTTTTATTAAATTTTTTAAATATGTTTTCTTAATGAAATTTTTAATAATTTTTTTAAATAGGTTTTTAATAATGCTTTTTTTAAATAGTTCTTTAATGTTTTTTATAAATGTTAAAATATATATATATATAATATTCTTCTTTATTATGTTTTTAGTAAAGTTTTTTTGCATGTTTTTTAAATAAATATTTTCATTAACTTTTAATTTTTTTTTAAAAACAATTTTTTTCATATAATAAGTAAAATTGGGAACATATTTTTTCTCATCGACCTTTCATACCTATTTTGTAGCGCTTCCAACCGACAATCAAGGTGGGGGGAGGAGAGGGGAGAGGGGGGGAAGGGGTTAGTTTTCTCCTTTATATCTCTTGGCACTATCTCAATCAGAGGCATCTTCATCTACAATATTCTACAAGGCTTCTTTGGTGGCATCATGTTCATGTTTCCATATTTGCACTATGCCATGATATATGCTCTTGCATGAGCAATGTTGTACTGTCACTATCATAAAGTGCCACACCTCTTTGTATCTTGTCATTGATGGCATATTTGATGTAATCCTTTTGTACACGTAGATTAGGAATATTCATGTAAGACATTTATTCTCTAGTTGAGAAAGTATTTGGATTGAGTACATCTTCCATTGGTGCTCATCCACTTGTCTCCTATAAGACTTGGTACATGGCTCCCATTGAGACTTAGATTGTACTCATTTGTGCATGGATCCCATGAGACTTTGATTGTACCAGCATTTATGTCATTTATGAGTATGAAGTTGATGCTCAAAGAAGGTTGTCTCCATGCCTGATCTTTATCTTTTTGTAGCGAGTGATTCATCGTCATTGACATTGATTCCTAGTTTTCTCACACTTTGACATTATTAGTGCAACATTGGCTCTATTTATTCCTTATGGGAAGATATTTTGGTCAACATCTTAGACATTCTTTGTAGGAGATTCTACATTGAGGGTGGCTACTTGGTCTCTCTTCTTCTCTCATATGTGGGGGACTTTTTCCTTACATGGGGTTTTTTTCTTCACATACTTCTTTGAGAGTTCTTTGTATAGTTTTCATCTCTCTTTTGGGGAGGAGGGGGGAGCGGGTGGTTTCCCATTGGGTTTTTCTCTCTTTGTTTGTTTGTGCGATATTGCATTGCATAGGTTTTCTTGCATTTGCATTTGTACATGGGTACCTAACATGGCATCATAGTCAGGACCCATCTTGCATTGCTATTTTGTGCATTCTCCTAAGTTGCACTTAGGGGGGTTGTTGGTATAAATTATGTCTCATAATTACACTTTACTTAAGTTGATTTAGGGTAATGCATTTCATCGTATTTTAGATATGAGACACTTAGGGAAATGTGCACATAAGGATGATGCATGTAGGAGAAATTTCACCTTTTGTGGTTTTATCTTGTTGTTACATTCCACCTTTGGTAGGTAATCCACCACTTGTGGAATATTTTACTATTTCTCTTACCTACCCTCACCTACCCTTATTTCTTATTGAGATACAAATCAAGATTGTGTCCTCACATATCCATATGGCCTTGCTTTTATAAGAAGGCTCACCTACATTGTATGTAACATTTTTTCATGATTTAATTTATCGTTATTTGCATCTTGATAGGAATACGGTTTATTCTTGTCATAAATTTTGTTCTCTCTTATTTGTGCTATCAGCTGGACTCTAGATCTTAGAAAATTCTCACATGATTATAGCATGAGGGGTTCTTTATGTGGTTGTATCACACTACAACATGTAAAGGTCCTTCGCAGATATCTTTAATAGATCTATTGCAACATCATCAAAGGCAATAGCCCAAAGGTTCTCTATATGGTCTTGAAGCTTCAATTGCAACAAGTATCTATAATTGCACTCTAGTACATGGGCTTGACATCTAAAAAAAACTAGTCATTATCATTTGGTTTGACACATTTCCTTTTACACTCCTTACCATTGATTTGTAGGGGGTAGGCTTGATAGAAAAAATAATCAGGTTTAATAAACCTTACAAAAATCTCTTATAGTAGTTTCAACAGTCTTTGACGTAACACTGGCACATTCTAGAACAAAAGAAATTATCATTCTACTGTATTACAAATTTATCTAACTAGCACTCAAAGAGGATGCAACAATCTCAGACATAATTTGGCCTCTTGATCTAAGGGCCTCTACCTCAGGTATGGAAGGGTTTATTTTTAAGGTTGTTGCTGCAATTGTGTTAATCACCTTTCCATTAAAATAACCAACATGACCACTTATTACAACAAGGACCGCAACTGTCTTAGATGCATGCATTTTATTCAAATCCTCACCTAATCCTTCTCATGTTAGACCCCATATGTTAACATCAATACTAAAAATTGACATATCATTTATTTTTACAATTTTTCTATTGACTTGACTTCCATCTTTTCTATGAACTATTGACATTTCTCCAACCTCAGTCACAACACCAATAACATCAACTAAAATATCATTGCTATAGTTAGTAATTTCATTGATGGGTATATACCGAGTAGTATCTTGCTGACCAGCATCATCAACTTCACAATGCTTTAAATAAAATTTTCATCCAAGGTAATCTCAAGATGATTGTTTAACTTATAATTGAATTTTGTGTTGGCTTCCCTAACAGAACCTTTAGACACAAAATAAAAGCCTCCTACTTCAAACTTGTCATAATGCAACTCTTCTACATGTATGTGATTCTAATTTCAGTGCCTTCATCATCTATGATGTCAAAACTAAATATTTACCTACTGCTTTTCCCATTGCTTTTTCATGTGCTATAGTGGTGCATTTTCCTCTTGCTTATGACACGCCCTTTTATTGTCTATTTATTTTGATATGGGTTCAAGCCTTTTGGAGGACTAATATTAGTAAAGGTATTGCACTCTATAGGTGTAAAATGTATCCCAAATCTAAGGGCTCATTTAGGTAGAGGGGGTGCTCATCATCCCAACATTTATTCTTCCTTCTCTTTAAACAAGTATCTAGGTTTCCCAAGCAATGTTGAACCTGTCATTTTCACATCTAGGCTGAACATAGTGATGGTCTTGTAACAGGGAGAAAAGATGACATTTAATACTGTGCACGTTGATGACATAAACATGGCGAAAACTTTAAGACAAACTGAGAGAGCATATATAATATCCTACCTTGTGTCCAAAATATTTCTACAAGCATAACATTTCAACGACAACATGTCTATCTTTAATGTCTCTGAATGCAGCAAATGACTATACTTAGGTGGTAGAATGGCCAATTGCATGTGAGAACCATCAGAGAGGATGATTTTATATTGCTCACTGTCATTTCCATCAGCTTTCAATTTCTTAAAAGACAGAAGTTGAAGTAGTGGAGACAAAAGATGATCCCCAGCATTGATAGATTAAATTACATGTATAGTCAACTTGAATTCGGTGTGTTCTCCCTACAAAGACAGTACAATAGAGCTGAATAGGTATGGGAGGATATCTAATTTTGCACAGTTGTATATAAGTATGTGCACTTTTTATTAAAAAATTCTCCACTTTTTATGTATATGAACCATATAGATATCTATGTATATAGATATGGGCATCTAAAATTAGATGTATCTATATGTGTACATACACAACAACGCACAGGAGAACTTCCATATAAACATATGCACTTATTACAAACTATAAAAATACATATATTTATGTCCATGCCTTTGTGTATAGCCATATCTTTGTATGTATGTACAGGCCATGTACACATGCACTTATACTTTTAAATGTATAAGCATATTGTGGACAACACATATGCCAATAAATTTATATATGGGAAACCATATATAGATTTGCACATTGGTTCAGAGACTAATATTTAAAACTATATATTTTTGCGACGGTGTAAAATGGAGGTCTCTAAAACAAAATAAATATATAAACCGCCACTTTAAACAAGTAGTAGCTTCAAACTACATCTATGAATGTAGAATTTCATTTTTAAAGTTAAATTAAAGACCCATATGCAGAGACACGTGCATTTTCTTCGATGCAAAAATAGGTTGTACAATTGAAAAGAAGAAAGTAAACATATAATGACTATAAACAAGTTAAAATTTCCAAGGGAAAGTTATGTGTATTCTTACTGAAGCTTCTCCAGATGTTTACTGTGAAGGATCAACAGACGTTGTTGCAGTTGACAATGTGATAACTATTGTCTATAGCTGACAAATAATATTTTGTTTGGCATAATAGGATGTCTATGCCAAAATAAAAAAGATGAACAATTATATTTCAAAGTTGCATACACAAACGAATGTGACATAGAAAGTATATCAGCTATTCAAACCAATAGACAACACAAATAACACTAGCTGGATCCATATATGGCTTGAAGCAAATAATGGAAAACTACATACTTTTCTATATAAATTTAATAAAGCTATCCACATATATCTATCACTACTATGGTGCTTACAAATATTTTCAGTTAGCCCAATGGATATATCAATTTAGTTCTTCAAAGACATTTGTGAATATGCATAGAAACAAAACCACCAACTTCAAAGTTGCATACATATACGAATGCAACACAACAAGTATTGCAGGGATTGGAAGCAATTCACAAGACAAACCAGAATGGATGCAACAATATATGGCTACAAGAAAATAACAAGAAACTATAAAGAATTGTATACAAATCAAATAAAACTATCCACATATATGTATCATTGGAATGGCCTTTTCACACAATCCCTGTAAATAGATCACCTGTTGATAAACATTAAAATATCTAAGTTTTACATTCAGTTAAAATGAAATGCAAGAGGTAGAAAGAGATAGGATTCATTGTCATTTGTTACTTGTGTAATGTAAAACGTAACACCATGCAATACATATTGTTTGGCCCTCTGCAACATACAAGACTATCTAATTGAATTTATTGTCATTTATAGTTTAAGGAATGATGATGTCTTTCTCTCACACACACAATGTATTTTATACACACACATTTGTATGTATGTATGTGTCCATATATATATATATAAACCTCCTAAAACTCACAATTCAAACCCTTTTAAGTTATTTGCAATATCTATTACCTGATCTGGAAGTCTTTGTTTCTCAGGGCATGGAAAAATATTCCAATAGGGAAAATTTAGCACCCAAATCTCCATACAAAATTCTTGATATATGTAGCTTCCTCCAATTTTTTTCCTTCACCAAGCAAGTGCTAAAAGCCATATACAAATACCACTGAAATAATCCTCTTGAGAGTTTACAGAGTGCCAAACAATACGTGTTGCATAGTGTTTGCCTTGTTCACCACACACATTTCAAGTAACAATTAATCATTCTAAATAATTAACTATGCCTACCAAAATTTAAAAGCTCACAGGAGAGGCTTTACTATGAAACATTGTCAGAAACCATTTTGGTGGAAGGTTGACAGTTTTCCACGAAGCAAATCCCAAACAAAAGCCTATCGGCTTAATAATTTTCCATTATTTGATTTTTAAGGAATGGTATAGGTATATGTATATGTATATGTATGGGTAAAAGTACAAAACTATGTCATGTTTTAGACCAATTTATCAACATAAGTTAATTTAAGTAATTCCAATTAAAAATTAATTTTAGTGAAACATATGGTCTATAGAGATTCATTATAGCTATCTTATATATGGGCCACAAATTTTCCAATTGGTATTGTCTACTAAATGTATATTTTATACTACTTTGGTCTAATTACCAAATTTTTTCCTTTTTTGAAAAACTTGATGTTTCAACAACTCTTACTCTTATAAATAATATTTTTTTTGATATGTAAAAATACCCTTCTATAGATTTATAAGTGAATTTTCCTATATATATAGTAGGTCTCAAACACTAAAATGTAAGGTTGATTATTTTATAAAGAAAAATACTAAAATTTATTTAAAATTTTTGAAAAAAATAACTACACTAGAGAAAAGAGTCTATGTCAAGATGATATAATTCTTTTCTAATTTGGATTAATAATTAAGAAAAAATGTGATGCCAAATGAAAAGAGTTTACATTTCAGTACACGCAACTTTTTAAATTTATTGAAAAATATAAATACATAAAAAATAGTTAAAAAAAATATTTTGCACTAAACTTTCAAGTTATCAATATACATAAAAAATTTGAAAAAAAAAAAAGGTAAAATTTATTATATTAAGTGTGACGCCTCATGCAACTTCAATTTCAGCATTTTATCGGCAACAAAATTATAGTGTTGACTTTATAAGAAATTATATTGAAATATTTTTTAAATTTTTTTTTAAAATAACAAAAATAAAATACACCAAAAAATATACATTTAAATAGTTTACATCATTTCAAAATTCAAAACACATATTTCACTTTCTATTGATTCAACTTAAAAAGTTGAATCAACATTGGCCATTTCCTTTATAAAAGTGTGACATGGGTCTTTGCTATATATACATGTATATACATATATGTATACATATATATACATATATGTATACATATATATACATATGTATATGTATAGGTATATGTATATGTATATGTATATGTATAAGTATAAGTATAAGTATATGTATATGTATATGTATGTATGTACGTATGTATGTATGTATGTATGTATGTATGCATACATACATACATATCATGCCCTTTTACATTTATGTTGAAACCCACAATTTCCCTAAGATTTTAATCAACTATGTATTTGAGAAAATATACTCACCCGATTTAAAGCTGACTACTAGACGACAATTCTTTTTTGACAAACATCCTAAACATTTGAAAAGCAGTTAAACAAATATACATTCAAATATAGGACATCATCTAAATCAAAAATGCGAACTTCTTTTCATACACACAATCAATTCCCAATATTTCTGGAGAGGTTACAAAAGGAAAACCACTATTCATGCAACAAGTTTCTTTGTCATTGGCTAAACAAAGTGTAAGATCGTTGGAACTTGCAAATATCTAGAATTTTATGGTTTCCTTTTATATTTATCAAATAGAAAAGTGATTACAATTGTAGGGAAATCATTCCTTCGAAGAGCGTTACAAATAGGGTCAAAATAAACAGGGTTTTATTATTTGAGTGGTTAGGGTTTTCAAAAAAAAGAGTTTTTGGCTACAAAGCCACACAATAAAATCCTTAATTCCTACAACATCAACCACTTTAGAGATAAAATACTTACAATTATTACATCCAAAACCATAACTTCTTGAAGAATTTTAAAATTGACAAAAATATATATAAACAAGACCAAAATATTGTGAAACAATATCCAAAGGTTGATTGCACAACCAATTTTCTCTTTTTCTATATTAAATTATGGATGCATAGTGCCAAGAAAGAAAAGAGAAAATGCATATAAGCACAAATTACTGATGTAAACAATTATTTTTTAAAAATCCTAACCACTCAATAAGAAAATTTCTTAACTTCTTTGACAACCTTTTACAATTTTGTTGAAACCCACAATGAAAACCCTTTCACAATTCTCTTCAAACCCACAATTAAAACCCTTTAGGTTATTTTCAATATCAAGGAAGTAATACCTCATCTGGAAATCTTCACTTCTTAGGTCACAAAGTGATGTTTCAGCATGCTAGACTTGTCACCCAAATATCCACTTGAATATATGCAGCTTCCTCTATTTTTTCCTTTTTTTATTTAAAAAGCCCTAGCCACTCAACAAATTATTTCCTTAAATTCTTTGAATCCCTTTTGCATTTCTATTGAAACCCACAGTGAAAACCGTTTTACAATTCTCTTCAAACCCACAATTCAAACACTTAAAGCTATTTGCAATATCAAGTAAGCAACACCTCACCTGGAAATGTTCGCTTCTCGGGCTAGGAAGAAATTTTCACTTCTTCAGTCATGAAGAAATATTTCAATTGCCTAAACTTGGAACCCAAGTATCCATGTAAAGTTATTGATATCAATAAATAAATTCTTTAACTTCTCCAAGGTGCTTTTACATTTCTATTAAAACCCACATGAAAAACCTTTTTACAATTTTCTTCAAACCCAGAATTCAAACCCTTAAATCTATTTCCAATAACAAGAAAGAAAAACCTCACCTGGCAATCTTTGTAATGCCCCACCAGGAACCCCAAAGGAAAAATCACACATCTAGGAAACTAAGGGTGAAATAATTTAATTTTTTAAAGTATAAATCACAATAAGTGTGTTAATTACTACATTCCACAATAATAACACAAGTAAAAAACTAACAGCAGAATTCCTAAAGAGTTACCAATGAAGAATAAAACTAAAAATTAAATTACATAATTATGATTAATCCAATTATCCATCATTACTCATTGAACATAATAAACCATATACAATAACAGATAACACCATTTAAAGATTGAAAAGGTAACAATATAATTATCTCTTAAATTAAGCATTTACACAAATCATATAGATAGTTGATAAATAACATCCAAAACTACGATTACATTGGTCATAAAATACATGGATTCCAATAATACATATAAAGTTAACATCTTTACCAAATACAAGGCTACATAAATTCATTGATACAATTGACAACATAGGTTTCCAAAGAACAATAATATCCAACATGAGATAGAGAATGAGTCACGAACCACAGGAACACCTGCGAAGCCAATCCTCGCATGAAGGTACGAACAAGAATATCCAATGGGAAGTGGCACTACCACCTGACCATGTGATCCCAAAATGGAATCACCCAACTGTGCTAGGAGATAGTAGAGGTTCCTCAAGCAAGCATAAACAAGACAAGGATGACAATACAAAATGACTCCACAATACTCTAGTTGACTCGACATCACAATACACTAATGACCCTAAAGAGAGAGTGTCATCGTAAAGCTTATGATGGGTACCCTAGGTAGGCCTCCATAGGTCCTAGCCCCCATCCTGGGTTGTCTTGGTAGCCTTTTGTGAACCCCAGTTCCATCTAAGCCTCATGCGGACCCTACCAACTCTTCATGAAGACAAGGTGGTCTGGTGCAAGAGCACCTAGTTGAGTAAAAACTCTCCTTTTTGAGGCTTTCATGCTTTCATGTTTGTAATGTCTTGTGTTAGTTTATGATGTTATTTTATGTTTTTTTTTGTCTTTTCAAATGGTTTTGATCTCATTTTGTGCTCAAGAGGTCAAGTTTTGTCTTTTAGGATGCGAGTTGACAATTTTGGGTTTTTAGGCCAAAAAGGGCAAAAATGTGAAAAATTGCCTGAAAGGTCTAGAAATGATTTCCAAAGAATTGTAACATTTTTTCTAAGTTATTTTAATCATATCTAAGGTGTTTAGATAATTTGATGAGGTTAGGTTTTCAAAAATGTCTTTTGGAGCAAGAAATGTTGTCATTTGGGCTTGTAAAAGTTGTCAAAGTTGTCATTTTTTGACTTTCCTAGCAAAATGAAGTTGTGGAAGCCTCATGTTTATACTAGGGCTTGATAAAAAATTGGAAAAACTATAAAATGCCTCCCTTTCCTTGGAAAGGGTTGGTGATTGTATTAGCAAAAGAATCCTAATAGAAAAGCATGAAATTCTGGTTTTTTTCACTATGTTTTCCTTCTTTGGAGTAACAGTCCGTACTGTAGCATATTGGTCCATACTGTACCTTCTAGGAAGTGTTCCTTTTTATTATCCAATGCTCTCCAAGTGATATTTGTATTGGTTTCCCATTTGCAAGTTGATTTAATAAATTCTTTCAGTTTGGTGTGCTCACTACCCTGTCAAGGGTTTGGGGTTACAAAATGCAACAACTTGACTAATCCAAGCCCGGGCTCCCACCAAATGGATTTTGTCAAGTTGGTTTATGAATGTAAAGTGCATATATGTTTCTTTTTGAGCTAGAACTATGCTTGGAGGATGGATTTGAGTGAATACTAGGCAAGTATAGATTACTCAGCTAGTATCATGAACAAGAACTCAAAATTTGCACCCAAAGACAATTGGAGTGAAAAAATGTGTGAGACAGAGGTTTGAAAATGTTTCCATGGGTTTTGAGAGCCACCTTGGTTTGTTAGAGCAGGTTATTTCCTATTAAACATTCTCAGTTTGATTGTATGACAATAAATTCACTGCTTTTTTTAATGATAGTATGTGCAAAAGTACTTCAAGAGCCTATTCAAGCTTTGAGAACACACCTCAAGTATTTGCTATAGGAACTTCATAAGTATTTGGATATTTATTAATTCCATGGAAGATCTTGGAATGAACTTCTGACAATTAGAATGCAGTAATAACAGTGAGGTTGCTATGACTGGGTTTTTGTGACAGTCACTTACATGTTTGGTTTTCAATTTGTATACCATGTGTTTGGACTAATGCCTGCAGGACAATCATGAAGGAAGGCCCCACATGATGTGGTAGAAGGTTTATTGCAGATTAGAAGCTTGGTATGTGGATTTGTAAAGATTTCCCAATGTGGTTTGGGTCTAAACCCTACCTAAGCCTACTAAAATGCCCAAAATTGAGGACAGACACTAAACCTCCTTCTTAGAGCCTAAGACTTAGAAAATCTTGGAGTTTAGACCTCTTGAACAACATCCAAGACAAGCTTTGTGGTGGAGTTACCAATCCTTGGGATAGGTGAGCAAAAAGGTGACAATTAACCCTCCACGGGCTACAAGCCTTTTGAACTGTAAAAACACACTTTTCAAGAACCCGATTTGTTTGGGGTTTGCTAGAACTTGAAGAATCTATGGATAGCTATCTAGGGACATTGAATGACTCCCCTAGACCTTCTTGACAGTATGACAGAGACATTTATGGTTTGTAGTCTAGCAAAGGGCTTGAGTAAGAAGACCAAAAATGCATAATTACCCCAAAATTACACAAGGTAAAAGACAATACTTTTTCTTAGGTTCTTAAACAATTTGGAGGAGCTTGTAATGACAAAGAACAATCAAAATAATGCCCAAATGATAGGGGAATGTGTAGGAAAGTTGTAATGGTTGGGTATAGCCAATAGTGGATGAGCAAGGGAATGAGCTCACTCAAAAGGGGAGCTTGTTTGGAAAGTGATGCATGAGTTGCTTGGCATTAAAACCACAAGAATGATTTTTCAAACATATACAATAGACTCAAACAAGTCTTTGGGAAACAAATTGAATGATTACACTTAAAACATCCTTGTTGAGAACTTCCTAGCAAACTCCCCATCATGGTCGGTCTTCCATTCTAGGCCTTCCTACTACATCTTGAGCCTATATGGGCACTCAACCATGCACGGGGTACAATACCTTAATTAATATTAAAAATACCCACCCCCTAATCAATTATTAGGTTATCACTTATTAACTGAATTTTGAGGGGTTATCCTGCCAACCACTTCGGGTGTGACCCCCACTCGAAAGCCACTCTCTCATAGGACACTAAATGAACATGATCACTCCATAAGGACCCTATGGAAAAATAGACAATCATAACACCACTATCCAAATACAAGTGGCCAAAAACAAAGACATACTAGCTCTTAGTTAATCATAAGGAATAAGCACTACATGGTTAAGACAATGAGGTCATAATACATCACTTAGTCAAGAGATACAAAATATGCCAGAACAGGACGACTAATCAAAGACGAAGAATAACAACCAAATAAACCCCTTGCAAGAAAAGATAAATTCACTAACTCCCAGCACAACCAATCTTTGAAAATAACAACATCATATATACTTGCAATTTAATCGTTTAAATTAAATAAAACATCACCATGAAAATTATGAGAAATTCAAGTCATCATCGAACCAATAGGACTAGAAATATAACTAATCATAATTAATTAATTAACCTCTCTTAAGTTGAACCATAAAATCGCAATCATTAAATGAATAAATATCCCAAAATAGATAACTCATTTAATCTAAAGGCATCATTTAATTTATAATCTTAACCATTTTATTAAACTATTAATAAATTAATAAAAAATACTATATATAAAAATATATATATATAATAAATTAATAAAAACTACTATATATAAAACTACAAAGAAAAAAAAAATAACATAGAAGTAAAGATTAGGAAATGAGATGAAGAGAGGAACCTGCAACTAAAATTTGGAGTTGAAAGTGCTAGACACGATTAGAGGGTGCCATAGTCTTGAGGTTGTCTAAATTGATAGAAAGGTTTACGAATGTGATCAAGAGGTCTTGTAGGTCTATTTACCAAATTTCCAAACATGCGTGGAGGGCACCCTAGTCTATGTGTACCTATAACTATATGTTTTACTCTTCTTTGCAAATTCGTACTAGTCTCTATTGTCAAATCTACAACTACAAACATGACAGAGGGGGAAAATGGTTGTGTTTTATAGGGGCTTGCCTAACTCAAACCCTATATTGGTTTTTGCACCTCTACAACAAAAATGATGTTGTAAAAGAGAGCTTACCCCTAGCAGGGAAGAGGCTAAATGATAAATAAAATGTTGAACTGACAAGATTTACCTTATAATTGACAATGGTGGTGATGAAATGCTCTTAAAAAAAATCCTCCAAGTGTAGATACAATAACATGACAATCATAACATAATCCATCATGAAATCATACTTGAAGATAGGTTGTTGTAGCTTGTTACTCCTTGTATTCAGATTTTCTCTTGAATGAATTAAGACTCTTAAATTGTGATTATAGAATGAATTAGAGAATTATATTTGTGAATGATAAAATATTTCCTTACATAGAGTTTTCATATTATTTATAAATTTAGGCTGACTTCTAATGGTCAAATAAAAATATTGGTATAAAATCATTAATGACAAGAACCAACACTTGCACATGTTTTAATTTGGGCCCATTTTGGAGGGACTAGGGCTTTAGATATACTAGTCAAATACAACTAGGGTGCCACCCTATTCCACTCAAAAAAGGACTAGAAATAGTGGTGGAAAACCATTAGGGTCCAAGATATAGGATTTGATCTTTAAATTGGCATCTGACAACAATAGGATATGATAAGGCCCAAATAGGGTTGAAATGATCTAGGAGAGGCACATTAAAGAAATGATCCAAATAAAGGGTGAGATTTTAAAGGGGTTACAATTTAGGATACTATAATAGGTGATTCAATATTATATTTATAGTACTTTCAAATTATGAATTTTCATTATTTTTAGAAGGATTGATTAATTAACAAATTATTTTCAACAAACCTTAATGATCACATGTTCAGATGGTCTTATTAATTTCCACATGTTTTTATCATTTCCCTTGTGTTTGTTGGACTAAACGGTTCCTACTGCTTATAGTTTACTTAGGTGAACACATTTATTAGGTCTCTATCTTATCAAGTAGAGGATATTGTTGACTTATGTCAAGAGTCTACTTCCTCTAGGTTGAGACATATCTCTCAACCTTGTCCATTTTTCCTAACTATCCTTGCCTATTTAAGAAAGCCTAATGTTCATTATATCATACCTCTCAACTCAATACAATCTCATGTATTGAATCTCAGTTAGCTATGAAGGATGTTCTGTAGATTGGCTCCTAGGTAAGGTGGAAACACCTACAGTGTTTTGCTAGTAATATCAAGAAAAAAATTCATTATAATATTGAATTTAAGAAACATATTGTCAACATCAGGAAATGCAAGAAAGAAAAGAAAAATCTAGTTGTAAATAACACATTTTAAAGTAAAGTGTTAGCTTCTAACATGGGCTACTGAAGTGTTAACCTTGTTTGACTTTTTTGGGTATGAAAAGGGCACTTGGGGTGTTCTTGTCCAAACCAGGACACCCTAGGCGCCATTTTCTCCTTTGAACACGTCCCAATTTAAATAGATCGAGGCACTTTCTCTCCTTGATGATTTTTGATCCCCGTGGCTCAATTTGATCTTGGAGGTTAGTCTAATTGGTAAATTACCTAGGAAACTCTTTATAAATACATCCTATCAATTCATTTTGATATCACTTTCATACCATAGCATTTTTAGTGCCTCTCCCTGATCCATCCTTTGTGATGGGAGGTGTAAGATATTTTGAGACTATGCTATGATGACTCTTTTATGAGACTATGCTATGATGACTCTTTTTATGAGACTGCATTATGCTAATTTGGATCAATGTTTGTAGGCTATGTTCGATGTTTATGTGCAATGAATTCTGATTATGCTCCTTATTATTATTAATGATTAGATTTTATATATGATCTATGTGTACTAACCCATGTAATAACATATTTTCTTATCTTATGAGATGCATCATGTGTTGGATTATATTCTATGTGTTTGGTTTTGATTGTTGTGCGAGGGGATGATATTCTATCACTCACTTTAGAGAGACATGAGATGTCACGATCCCCCTTCACCAGTGTGCATGCAATTCTTAGGCATATGTATATTATTTGTGTATATACAACTTTTGGTGATGTAGGGATATAGGTACGAGGCATCGACTCCACCCAATTTCATAGGTTTGAGCATGCCAACATAATCCCGATGGAAGTTGTGGGAGATAGCATAATGGATTGTTAATGAAACCCTTAGCCCTTTCTCAATATTAGAGCAATGTTTGATGTCTTGTTCTTACCCAAGCGGATTGTCACATAGGCAAAATCTAATAACCTTGGTTATGTTGTGTATGAGTATGCATTTGTGTTATGTATGGGTTTAATTTGTTGTGTTGTTTTTGTTAAATTTTTATTATAACCTTTCTCATAAGATTTTATTTAAATTTATAATAATAATTCTCTCTCTCTCTCTCTCTCTCTCTCTCTCTCTCTCTCTCTCTCTCTCTCTCTCTCTCTCTCTCTCTCTCTCTCTCTCTCTTTCACTCTCTCTCTCTCTCTCTCTCTCTCTCTCTCTCTATATATATATATATATATATATTCATTTGAATAATTTGACCTTATTAATTAATTAACAAATTTATATTAATATTTTAAATAATTAAATTAAAACACAAGCTTAAATAATTAATGAATTAAGTTATAATTTAAAGGGAGAATTAATGAAATTATTAAATACATGATGTGGATAATTAATGAAATAAAAACTTTAGTAGCAGTAATTAATTAAAAAGTAAGTTTCCATTCTCACCAAAAAGGAATGCTGAAGGAAACATTGTATTTTGGAAAATTTTCAAAAGAGGAACAATGAAGGAAATATTTGTATTCTGGAAAATTTTCAAAAGACAAGGCTTTTTTTGGGGGGGTTTTTAAAAAATAACATTTTTTTTTGTATGTGTGGATGCTAGAGAATTTTGAGAATGGTGGCTAGAAAAATTTGGAGTTTGAGAGATTTCAAGATGAAATTGGAGAGCAATATTTGCATTTAATTGAAGCGGGTTTTTTGCGAGAGATTTTGTGAAGCATTTACGAGAGTTTGTATGTGATTGGCTAGAGTTTATTGCTAATGTGGATTGGTGTTGGATCTATGCTATTTCTTGGATTGGAAGTGCAGATCCCGAGGAATTGATTTTGCAATATTTTCCTCTACCTTTCTTCTACACTTTCTACACTTTCCAGGTTGGATTCAAATGCCACTTTCTATTCTATGGTTTAAAATGTTTTTTTGAATTTTAAAATATTGGATTCTTTTTATTTTCTATGTTTATGTTCCATTCTAAAATTTATTTGCATTCATTGTTTGTTGAGTGTTTAAACAATGCAAATAGGTGTGTTCTTTAGATTGTTTTTTCTCAATAATTTTTAAATTTTCCTCTTTTGTAAATTCAAATTTAATCATGGGGATGAATTGATTAAATTCATGAAAAGGGGATTCATCCCTCTCAAATAGGTATTTTCTACATTTTTATTTTGACGTGGTTTGATGGTTGTTTTTAGAGCCCAAAGACAACTCTAGTTTTCAATCCTATTTTTTAGATTTTTGATCTAGAAACACCAGTATGTAGGATAATGATTATGTTTTTGTTTTGAAAATAAATAATGTTATTTTAATTTTGATTTTATTTTATTTGAATCAATTTTATTTATATGAAATATTGGGGAAGAGGGCTTTGAATAAATTCCCATTCCTTGAGATTTCAAGGTTTTTTTTTTTAGAAATCTTTGTGTTGTTTTAGTGATCTTCAAGTATAGTTGCATGCATTTTTTTGTTGTAAAGGGGACAGATTATATGATTTAAAATAATTTTTCTCTTACTATGGTTTTAATCTCATTTATATGTGGTTATTCCCATTTTTTATTCAATTAGAATCAATTTGTGGTGATTTGGGTGGATCGGGTAGTGTAGTATTATCACAGTTTTGTGGGTTGGGTAGAGATTTTGGAAATAAAATATGCATCATTTTATTTTGTGTGAATTCATGTTTCAAACCTACTAATTTGATTATAAATATCATAAAATACATTTCCATGATGTCCTTCAAGATTACATTCAATTTGGTGTTCCTTTGTACAAATCTAGTTGATCAGTTTTGTTGTTTTCAATTGATTTAGAAAGAATAATTGTAAATCCATTTTCAGATTTGAAATGAATTATTAATGTATTTTTTGGGGGATTATTAGGATCTAAAATGAATCCTTAATACTTTTGGGGACATTTCAATTTGAGTCTTGCACTTTTTGTTTGACTCTATTCATCAATTCCAGTGTCTCCTGGGGGCTCCAAAGGCTGGGTATGAGGTTTATGCTCTATTTGTTAGGTAAATTTGGATCATATTGTCTGAAGTGGATTTATTTGTGGATTTATATGGTTTCTTGATTATCTTATGGTGTTATCTCTATGTATTCCTGTGTTGGTTTGATCCCTTTGTGCTCCTATGTTGAGATATTGATTATAATGTTATATGGATGCAATGATGTTCAGATCTTTGTTATGAGACTTAATGGAAGTAGATTATATTGTTCATTTCATGATGATTCATTTTTTATTTTATTATTTTATTTGGGTATAGGTAGGCATAGTGTCATAAGGGAGAATTGCTCTCCATGGGGGCTAGGATCCTAAGTGATTCTGAGGATAACCCATTGGGGAAGTTGCTTAATAAATGATAACCTTAATAAAGAATTAGGGGGTTGGGTAATTAATCACATTAATAAAGATAATCTATGCCCCAGTCATGGTTTGAGTTCTCATTTAGGCTCAAGATGAGGTGGAAAGGCTTGGAATGGCAAGACTGACTACCTAGTCCTCGTGAAAGGTATGTTGGTTCTACGTGAGACTTGTATGGGGGTTGGAAGTCAGGAGAGGCTACTAAGATAACTCTGGATGGGGGCTGAGGCCTATGGAGACCTTCTAGGATAACCCATATCAATTTATGTGATGACACTCCCCTTGTGAACAATAGTGTCTTGCCTCTATGTTTGCAGCCTCTAGAGTATTCATGTTTGGAGTTTTATCTATGTGTATCTTAATTATGACTTTACCCAGCGGAAGAGAGTTCAAATCATGTTTTTTTTATCCTTTGTTTGTGTGCTCAAGGGCCTTATGTCTATCTCCTAGCATGGGGGGTGGTCCTTCAAGGTACACATGGTCAGGTGGTAGTTACCTTCTTCCATCAAGGATTTTGGATTTGTTCATTCATGGTTTGGACTTGTTCATTCTCCAGTTGCTTCTCTTGGACATGGTTATCTTAGTAGACTAGGAGGAGAATAATTCATTTATCTTTTATATCATAGATGTTTATATCTATTGTTATTGTATTATGGACATGCCTTCTAGGCCTATGATGTAACTGTGATGTAATCATGATGTGAATGTAATGTGATTTAGGTGATATAATTTGGTAGGACCTATGATAGTAAATTGAAATAATAATCTTATGTAATTTTATATTCATATATACTTGTTGATTACTATCTTGTGTGTTGTTGGAACTTCTCATATTGGGTTTAAAATGAATCTAGTCTTACAAGTTAAGTGAATACAATTCAATTTCTTAATTTAGTAAAATCAAATGCGAATGGATTATTTAATGTTGTTAGCTTTCTTGGTTTTGTATCAATGAATGGATCAAATGTTAACTATGATTATATTTAGTTTTGTTTATTTTCTATGTGGTTAAGTAACATAGTTGAGGAACCTTAGAGGATAGTTTAGTAGTTTTCCTTCCACTTGTGCAATTAAGTTTTGTATTGTTCCTAATTGTTATAGGATTAAAACTAAATATTCTTTTTAAAATATATATTTCTCTTGTATTCAATTTATTTTAGTTAGATCCTTTGTGGTTCCTTGGTGAGGTGTTACAACATTCGTGCATCAACATCAAGTAACATCAGTCATTCTAGGTAGCATTTCATACCACCATATTTTTCAAGCGTCTTCAAGAAAATCACATCAATTTTGATGCAATAATATGTTTGTGTTTGACTCTTATATGTAGTGTCATGTTATTGTATCAACATTTGTGATCACATGTAAAGAGTATTACATCATCAACCTTCAATCAACCAGTACAAATTTGAGCTATTATGAAGTAATATTTACTTCAGTATTTAAATTACAATTTTAATTCAATTCAAGGTTAATTCCTAAACAAGGGTTTACCTAAGGAAAAGCCCCATCAACAACCCTATTTATTCCTTTCTCTGTATAGGGAATTGTCTCGAGAATTGAAAGCGAGGAATCTAACAAAGTAGATGATGATAATTAGACTCAAATTTTGGAAGCACGAAAAGAAGAGGACTAAGACAACTAGCTCCCCTCAGTCTTGAAAATTTTCGATGACCTTCTGATAATGGATTGTGTGCATCATCCCGATTTAAAAAATATTCAGTTTGTTTGCCCTTGATATGTGAAGGAATAGGGCGACTTGCTCCACTCAGTCCTAACAATTTAGTTTGAAATTTTTGTCACAGGTTCTTATCTATTTTCCCTCCTCAAATCTAGGTTTACAACTCTACATGATATTTGGAACATTATATTATTATTATTATTTTATGTCAATTTCCCATTTTTGGTCCTAGATCTAACATTGCAAATCAACCCTAATTCAGATTCAATTTCAACTCTTGCAAGCTAATGATTAACCTAATTTTAATTTAGTCCTTTTAGGATTAAATCAATCAAATTCCCTTCCCTAATTGTAAGATTGGTCCCAAGTAGAATTAGTGGCTTTATTATCCATTAAGGTGTTGAAGCCCCAATTCCAATACCTTATAGTGGTTAATATTCACCAATTGACAATTTTTTGAAATTTGGGAATCAAAATTTGGCTAATAGTTCAAGTTTTAAGGTGACCCAAATCACCATATTCTTATAAAATCTTATTTTAGTCTTACTTAAATCGCTAGAGAATTTATTCACTTCAATTTTTGAACTCAAAGATTCACCACAATATTCAATATGTGATTGGATTAGATTCGCCAAAATTTTAAAATTTATTGTAGAAATCTAATTATTTTAATCAATTTATCATATCATAATTATTAGTTACTTTGTGGTTAATTCAGTAATATTTAGTTGTCCCCATTGATTTAAAATATAATCTAATGACCATCATTGTATCCCATGAGGTAAAATGTACCTACAAGTTGTAATGCCAATGGGGGTTGAAATTGGTTTTCAATTGTTGACCTCATTGAAACCAATGGTCTAAAAGAAATGTTGGGCCCCATGTTTATAACAAATTTTTGGTACATTTTATCTCACAAAATAAAAATATGGCTATTAGATTATTTTCAATTAATGATAGTAATTAAATAATGTCGAGTCTACCCCTTAAAATCATTAATGATTTCCACCTTCAGGCCTCTACTTTTCTATAAGAATTTATTTTTTAAATGTTAGGATTTACAATAGTAATTAATGCATACTTATTATTTTCCAAGATTCACCAAGATTTTCTACCAAAAAAATCTATATATCAAAATTTATTGAAAAAATTAATATTTTTCTTGAAAAAAAGGAAAGATTAGCAAATAAAATTATTTTTAAAAAATGTAAATATTCATGAAGATTTAATATCTTTTTTTGAGGGGGCTCTTCTTAAAGTTATCACTACTTATTTATATCTCCTCTCAAGCTTGAGAGGGAAGCTTTTTTGGGGTTCATTCTCAATTTTTTCTTAAGTTATGTTTTGTGGGGAGGAGAGATCTTGAGGAGTTGTAGGAAAATTGAGAAGCTCTTGCAAGGGAATTGAAGCTTGGATGAGAAGGTCTTGAAAGAGGAAGGAGTAGCTTATTTGCTACAAGCTATGTACAAAGGTAAGTCCCTACACTCTATTTCTATCTCTTGTATTGATCCTTATAAAATTTACATCATGCAAAATCCTTCTTGAATGTAGTTCTAGAGAAGATGGTTGCGTCCATTTACAAATCCATTTTATTTTTGAGAGAAAATAGGGTTTTGGATAATTTTAAGTATGGCTATTATGGGTTGTGAAATCTCATTTTTTCATAGGTTTTGTTTCTATGTCAGTTTTGGATTTATGTGGATTTTCATTTGTCGAGGGTTTGGATAGAGCCCTTGAGGCTTCATGATGCCATTAATGGTAGGGTAGAGAGCAAGACTACTTTCATTCACATATGTGTAAACAATTTTCTAGGAATCTTGAAGATGGTTTACGAATATCTATTTTGTCATACAGTATTTATATGGTGTCCTCCTTGAAGAATAAGTGGTGCTAATTAAAGAATATATTTTAAATTGTTGTAGACAAATTCTTTTTGTAGTAGAAGAAAGATGACATCGTTTAATATATTTAAGGTAAATAGGTAAAGAGATATGCACTATCTTATCATTCTTGAATGATATTCTAGATAGATGATTTTTAGTCTTTGCATTTTCATATTAACCTTCTCATCTTAAATATAACTAAATTTTCTTTGGAGCTGGAAAAATATTCTCTTATTCATTGAGAATGAATAAGTGCTATTTAAAGAGGTATCATTAGGACATTATTCAGTACCTTGTATCTTCGTATGTCTACCTCTGAGGGCTGATTTGGAAAGTAAATAAATTTATATAAATGAAATTTGAAGGACAATTTGTAGTTCTATGCATCACTATGGCATCATCCTTCTTACCAACCAGAAGAGGAGTAGAAACTTAGCATGTCTGCCCTTGTAGTAAAAATGTTTAGCTTCAGCTATAATCCTTCAACAAGTATACGTCTATCACGTTGGCTCCACTTCATTTATTAAATGAAAATATAATATCTAATGCCCTTATACCCCTGGTATGTTATTTTCGAGGCTATCTAAGTAAAAGATTTGATGTTATATGCACATATATAGTTATTGCATCAAGGAATATATAAATATCTGAACTTACTAAAATGAATTTATCAACAAAAATGAATGAGTAGATAGATATACTCTAGAGTGCTGGACTACCAAACTATCTTACAGATATGAATACTGTGTTGGAAGAATATACTTCTTTCCTGCGACCGTAGAGACAATATTTATAACCCGACAGGGATTCTATCGATATGCATTTCGTCTGTGAAAGAGTATTTCGTCTTTTAGAATAAAGATAAACAGAGTACCAAAGAGAAAATAGCATGCGTAAAGAAGAAGAGAGAAATTTTGTCTTAAATTCTATACATTAAGCGAAGAATGCCAATAAATTCTGAGTGTTTAACACTTTTAAATCTAAAATTAAAAAACCTGTAAAACGAATTAATAAAGTCTCCTATCTTATAACAATGAAAATACCTTAATTCTTTATCTTATTATGATGATATTCTTTCTTGCGCCCTTTTTTCCATTGCTGAAAGTAATATGTTCTTCAGTGATTAATAGCATACCTTAAGCTGAGATAATGGTGCGATAAATTAATATATTTAGATCCTATTAGCTGGTTAAAATTAAGTGATTACACTGAATGGCGTACTTGTTACGTAAACTACATGAAATTAAAGTTTTAGCCTGAACAATCCCCTTAGGTTATGAAATGAAAATTGTATTTGAGATTTTTAAGTAAAGGGATTCTTGTGTGTGCCTCTTATTCGTCAAGGTAGGAGTATCCTAAAAATAAAACAACTCTATTGTTTGCCAGTTTAATTTAGTTATGGATTCAATATAAAGAACTCAACTGAACACTCACCTAAAAGAGGCAAGTTTCCCTCTTTGGAAGGTAAGTGTACTTAAATGATGTTTTAAAAAAAAAAGTTGTTTGGGTAGCATGTCGCTAAATTCTGGGCATGACATATTGAAACAATTTTATAAATCACAATCGTATTTCTTTACCTTTGATACTTGCATCACATAATACTGTTCTTATCATCACATACATGATAAATACGTTAAACATAAAATCGAAGATCATATTGATAAAAAAATTAATGATCCAAATTTAAGATAACAATAAGTACTAATGTATGATGAAGATCCTTCTATTGGTTTTTGTTAATCATAACACACCATATACTGAGATTACACATGAAATAGTATAAAAAAGACCCTAATACAATGTCTGACTTGAATTATTCCAAATTTATATCACACTTAGCACGTTTACATCATTCGTGACATCTTTATGCCGCACCATTGGTAGTGGGGGCACATTTTATAATGACAAAGATAGTCTCAAGTGGAAATTTGTTATAGCGATACATTTTTTGAGCATTTTAGAGACAGGCCTGATGTGAATGAACTCATTGCTTGGATACCTTTAAACCTGTAAAGCCATTTATGATTGTTACCTTCGCCTTCTTTACTACTTTAACGTGTTTTATGTGATACAAGGAGGTTCCACTTGTCTTTGATGATCCATTTTTCGGTCATAAAGCCATCCTCAGCTTCAATGAATTTTTATTACAGGACGAAATTTCTTAGCAATATAAGACGTAGAAAGAGGCGAAATTCCTCAAGAAAAACTGTGAAGCATCCTTCTTTATCCATCCAAATGCACGTTTTCTTTTACTTTAATAAAAAACTTTTAGTTTACAGAGAAATTTCTTATCAAAATGAACACAGAAAGAAAGTGAAGGCATGGTATTCGTGAGAGTTTCTTGCCGTGAAAGAAGTATGAAGAAAAATTGTGAAGTTCCAAGTTCGGCAAAGATTTGCTGTACATTGACCGCCACTCTTACTTTTCTTTATTAGTTAGTGAATTTCTTAGGATAATTTAAAATTATTTATATAAATAATTTTAATAGTTAAAAGATATTTTTAAGTAATTTATTTTTATTTTTAGATATTAATGAAACATAAAACTATCAATAATTATTTGATTTGATATTTTAAATTATAATGGTGAAATTCTTATATCTAAGTCATTTTTATTTAAATGCATCTCTCTTTATATGAAATGTTTTTTAACAAAATAAGCAGCAAATAAGGGGGGTGTTGGCCTTGTATACAACAACCCGTAGGCAGCAAAAAAGAAAGGCAACAACACAAGGGTGTCGACCCATAACAAATTTTAGGCCAGACACGGCTTTAACAACAAGTCAAAAGATCATTGTTAAAGTTCTACCAAACCAATAACAACCCAACTCAAGAGTGGGGAGAAAACCCCAAAAATTGACATAAAGGAGTTTGGGGGAGGAGGCGCAATGGGGAAGACTTACCTTTCTACCTATAACCAACAACAGCCTAGGCAATACTATTATTAGGAGCATCAATGGAGGGATCAAGTGGGGATTTCCCCACAAGGTTATTGTCCACAAATAGAGCATACTACTACTGCAAAACAGGATCAGGAGAAGACTCACCATGAGCAAATTGTTGTTGCAGAACAGGAGAAACAGAGGTAGAAGCCTCAAGGCTAGACAGGGCCACTTTAGTAGCAACCAGAAGTTGCCATCTACCATTGAAGAGTCATCAAAATTAACTGAATCAGAAGCCTTGACCATCAAATGATCAGGAGTAGCATCTTTCCACCAAGTAGCAGTACCTTTATGGTGTGAAAGAGAACAATCCAAGAGAAAATGACCCATTGAGAAGCAACTCTGATAGCTAAAGGGGAGGCCCTCATAATTCAACGATTGAGTCCATGTCCTATTCCCAACCACAAGCACCACAATCTTAAGGAAATTTTAATGGAATACCAGTAATAATAACTAAAAGTGTTGTTAAATGGTTTAGAGTTACAAATATTTGTAGTGTAATGGTTAAGCATTGTACATGTGTTTTGTCTGGTACATGTTGAATGGAATTGGAAAGGTAAATTATATCAACTAATGTTGGTATTATTAATTAATACCAACATTTGATATGGAAATGTTGATCGAGACATTCAAATAAAAAGCATTACATGCATAATGTAACAATATTAAAATTAATGAATAACATGATAACACCTTATAGGAAACCATATTAATAAATCATACTATAGTTAGCTATGTAAACATCATATTTATAATTTTTCTTGCAAAGACAAAGATTGCTATATTAATTTAAATGCACCATGTTGGTTCATCACATCCATTCATAATCATACAGTAGATAATTCCCTTAAAGAGAAACTTATTGATAATAACTATAACAAATGCTCTTCATTTTTTCTATTTGTATTTTAGAGTAGCAATGAATGTTAGAACAGAGGAAAGTAAGTAGTCTGTGAGAATACATCTTTTTATTATTCTCGTGATATATAGAAGATACAGGTTTTTAATTGCAAGCGTCTGAGCGTTAGAGTCAGTGCTCTGCTGAAGTTTTTAACACCAGCCATTCAGGAAATTTATATATCTGATCTGAAATTGCCCAAGGATCAGCAAAATCCCCTCTTTCACCGGTTTTACGATACACTTGTAAGAGGTGCCGAACTACTGAAAAAATGCGAAAATATTAGCACTTTCAACCCCCCTCTCAATTATAGGTATGCTTCGCAGATTCTCAAGCTTGAAAAGGATATTAATGGCTTTCTGGGCTTAATTCCTGTCCAGATATTGCTCGATACCAGAGGTCTTTTAGCAGAGCTGAAAAATAATTACCCATCCGAGGCTGCAGATATAAGCAGGGGACTGAATGATTTCATCTTCAAGAAAGCTTCCATGCTAACAAAAGACCCTTCCCAGAATACCACGATGCTTCAGCAAATGGTTTTGGATGATTTGTTTGATTGTAACGACAGTGCAGGAGATTCTGCAAGCTATAATGATGACAATTGTTATGGAAAATCTGAAATTTTCGTTGGTCTAGAGAAATCCATTGGGGATTTGAAGGAGCTCTTGTTCAACAATGAAGTGTCTGTCGTTGGAGTTCAGTGTATGGGAGGAGGCGGTAAAACGACGTTGGCCTTGGCTCTCTGCAACGATACTCAAATTAAAGGTGAAAGGGGCTACTCCTCAATTTTGGTCATGTTTTTCCTGTTTTAAGTTTTCATTTGAAAGGTGCTCTCTGCAATTTTTAAGGCTTCTGCCTCGAATGCCAACATATTCCACGATTTCGGGTGTTTTTCCATCCCCTTCTCTTGAGAAGAGACGAACTTTTAACATCCCCATAAGCCAAATGTTGCTTTTTGGGGATGTTACTGCTGGAATGAGTTATTGACACAAGACTCTTTAAATCTCTGATCGTAAGGTGTTTTGTGTTGCTCTATGTACTGATTACTGGTTTCAGTTTCCAATAGACATCCTGCTTTAGTCTATTTTTCTTGCATGTTAAAGAATTTACTGACAAAAAGGAATTGTTTTGTTGTGGAGATCAGGTTATTTTGGAAACAACGTATTTTTCATCACAGTTTCACAGTCCCCAAATCTTAAAACTATTTTAGAGACCATGTGGGAAAAGATAGTTGGGAAGAACAAACCTGAGTTTCAGAATGCGGAAGATGCACATATACAGCTGAAACAGCAGCTTCTGAAGCAACTGAAGCCAACTCTGGTGATTCTGGATGATGTCTGGGACAGAGTAAGCCTGGAAAACTTGCTATTTGAAGGCCCAGGATACAAAACACTCATCACAACTAGAGACAGTTCCATTATACCAAAAAACCTCTCAACTCAAGTGTATAAATTGCCATTGCTGGGCCATGAAGATGCTTTGTCACGTTTCTGCTTCTGAGCATTCGGACAGACTTCAATTCCATGCACTGCAGATGCAAATCTAGTGGAGGAGGTATTTATTCTTCTCTGAGCTCTTTTCTGTTTTGCAAGTTGGAAGAAATCCGTCATACTTTTAAATATGCCTAATTTTTATTTTTTATTTTATTTTTTATATCTGGGATTTTTTCTACAGCAAAATTATTCCTCTTGAATTTTTTCTGGATAAGGCAGGAGGAAATAAGGAGTTTGCTAGCAAGAGTAAAACATTCAATTAATCATTTTGCAGAAAATAAATTTATAAAATCAAATTTTCAAGTGATTTAGTATAAGTAATTAAATTAAAAAGTTTAGAGATCCAAAATTAAATTAAAAAATTTAGAGATCCAAATCTAAATAAAAAATTTAGAGATCCAAATTTGCGATCTCTGGAGTCAGCTTACTTGTCTCAACTGTCATTTTGGGCAGTTCAGGTTTGGGTTGCATTCTTGATTTGCCAACGGTGCGAGTAAGTGTCCATTGTATATCACTTGAAAGATTATAAAAGAAAAGGACACAAACTATGTGTGTAATTTTTGTTGTCCTGCAATGACCTCTTGAATGTTTTTCCATTCTATGAGTTACAGGTGGAAGCAGAATGTAAAGGTCTGCCATTAGCTCTTAAGGTGATTGCAAGCTCATTGCATGGTGAACCTCCTGTAGTCTGGGAGATTGCAAAGATTAAGCTTTCCAAAGGGGAACCAATATCAGATTACCACAAAGAAGGGCTTTTTAAATGCTTGGAGACGAGTGTCGAGTTGTTAGATGATGTGGTGAGAGAATGTTTCTTAGACTTGGGGTCATTTCCAGAGGACAAAAAGATCTGTGCTGATGCACTGCTAGATATTTGGGTTTATGTTCGGAATCTGGAATGGCAGGATGCCTTTGTCATCCTGTTGGAACTTGCAAGCAGAAATCTGTTGAATTTAACCAGCAATTCAGGGTAATTATCTACGAGACATTAATTTGAATTTTTTAAAAGATTTTATTGTGTTTTTCTTGTTGAATCAATGTCTCAGATCGTGAGGAAAATTAAAAAATGAACCAAAAAACACAGTTAAAGCTCTCAAACATGTCTTTTATATATTAAATTTTTGTTAATATTTTTTTTTTAACATTATTGACTTGGTGGTTGCACTTATCAGGAGCGGAGTAGTAATTTCTCATGGAAGTGTCTCTGAGCTGTACTTTTATCAGCACGATGTAATGAGAGATTTGGCCTTGTATCTGGGATGCCATGGCGATTTAGTCCACAGGAAGAGGCTACTTATGCCCAGAAAAGAGCTTAATTCACCAGGGTCATGGGCATTTTGTGATACACAGTTTGATGCTCAAATTGTCTCTGTTCACACAGGTGGGTTTCAAGATTTCTGACAGATGGGATCTGAAATTCTGGCCATATGTTTAAATAGATTTTAAATTTTCTGTACCAAATTTTGCGTCTAGTTAAAGTGTCATTAATTGATGTTAAATTTACATACCAAATTTTGTGGATATATTATGAGCATAACTGACATATAATAAATAGTAGGATAATTCAAACTTCAATTGTCCTATATTTTAGACGGTAATTGAATTTCATTTTGTGATTTGTACGTGCAGGCCCTATGGGGGAAAATCAGTGGTACGAGATGAATTTCCCGAAAGCAGAGGTTCTGATATTAGTCTTTACTGCGAGCGAATATCACCTCCCTCCATGTTTGAAATCCATGAAGAAACTGAAATTTATCATGGTCTACAATTATGGAACAAAGAGGGCAACTGTGAAAGGTTTAGAAGCCCTATCTTCACTCACTCAACTCAAAAGTGTCCGCTTGGAGAAGGTGATTGCAACAGCTGTACTAAAACAGAGCAAAGCACTGCAGAACTTGGAGAAGCTATCTTTAAGCTTATGTGAAGGGTTCAAAAATTCCTCCGCATTCAACAATACCAAGCTGCATGATTTTAACATGGACCACTGCAGTGATTTAGAGGAGTTGCCCCCAAACATCTGCTATATGCCATCTGCTCATATGTGGTCTATTACCAACTGCCACCAGGTTCAGAGGTTACCATATGACCTTGGGAATCTGAGCTCTTTAAGAGTGTTAAGGCTGTCAGCACTGCCAGGCCTAAAAGAGCTGCCATCATCAATTGGAAATCTTGGATGGTTGGAATATCTGGACATTTCAGTATGCGTGGGTCTGAAAGAACTTCCAGAGGAAATAGGCCTACTGAAGAATTTAACAGAGTTAGATATGAGAGAGTGTTCTCGTTTGAAGAGGCTGCCTAGAAGTGTTTTGGGACTAACATCCCTGGAACATGTTAGCTGTGATGAAAAGATTGGGAAACAGTGGTTGAAGGCCAAGGGACTTGCTATTCCAGAGCTCAGAGTTGAAATTGTGGAACTACAATTCAGTTTGGATTGGCTTGATAATTGACTCACATCTTGGTAAAATATCAATAATTTTTTTTTTCTATTTACTAGAACAGATTTATAAAGGTCAAATAATTTATTCAGCTATTAGACTTACATTTGATCAAATTAATTAGAAATTAGAATACAATATATTTTATATTTTCAATTAATTAATATATATAAATATAAATGTACAATCTAATGGCCGCATATACAATACAGGGTATGAGCAAATTTATAAAGGGCATGAGCAAATTTTCACTCAAATGCTCACTGAAGTAAACCTTTTTTTTCTTATTTATAGTTTCTTTTTTGTTGTGGTTGCAGAGCAAACGTTTTCTCCATTCCAAAGTCCGTTCGATTATGTTTTATGTGTAGCGTGGATTATGTGGCAGTGGAGTTCCATGGTCACTTGGACATGCACCGCAGTTATATTAGTTTGGAAATTTGAATTGTCTACAGATTAATTAAACTTCTCCTGAACATTAGTTTTAATTTTCAGATTGAGTTATATGTAATAGTTAGCTACAATTTGTGATAATTATACAATCTTAAACTCTGTTTGACTATTTTGTATTTGATGAAATTAAAATTACTCAAAATTTAAATTTAAATTATATTTTATTATATTATTTCTCAAAATTTCTAATTGACTTCGAACACTTAGAAGTCGATTAACAGTCCAATTTAGCTTCTAATAATTATTGTTCATTTATTTTATCTTTTCAAATTTTTATTTCTATTTCTATTTAAAAATTTAATGCTAACATGTTTTGCTTCAATCTATATGATTTAGAATTTAATTGAGATCCTCAAGTTTCAAAATGCCATCATTATTTTATTACATTATTAATAAAAAAAAAAAGAAAAAATATTTTATTCATTACTATTCTAATTTATTGTAAATTTTAAATTGAAGTCATGATAATAGATATCTAAAATTAAAAGTGCTAATACTAATATTAGTCATTGCATTGTGAATTTCTTAAATTTGATATATAACAATTGATATTAAATGACTTTAGTAAAAATATGTTTTATTATATAGTTTTTTTTTTTAAAAAAAATTTAGTATAATTGTTTCTTTTACTTGTATTCTGGTGGTTTAGTTATTTGTTTATTGTTTTTTTGCAATTTTGCATATAATCAATCAAACCACAATACTTTTAATCATGTTTAATATTTTTTTTGTTTTTAATTTAAAAGGATTCCAATTTTATAAGTTGATTGGAATTGATGAGGGTGAGGTCATGGTCTTTAATTATGATATTAATCATTATTCATTAAAATTAGAGGTGTCATAAATGAAAGATGGAATTGGAATTGTGCTTATGTAACTTCAACAAAATAGATGCCTGATAGATTGTGCTAGTGTAGATTATATAAATACTATCACACAAAGTTGTAGATATTCACTTACAAAGTTTATATTATAGAGATGCTAGCATATAAAATCATAGGTATAGGAATATTCATTTTCTTTTAATTATGAGAAAAATTGCTTACCTTGCATTATTGTTATAATAAATTGTTTTTATTTGTATTAATTGTTGTAGTATATTTTTATATTATTTATTTTGGTTTTATTTTATTTTTTAGTTTGAGTGTTGAATAGTTTTTATGTTAGTGTGTTATGATATAATATGTTATTATGTGTTTGATTTTATTATACATATTTATTTATTCTTATAATCATTTTATTTTGTATATTTACGTTACAATGTTCAATATGAGTTTTTAATAATAGTGTGATTGGGTAACATTGATGTAATTAAATTTTTGTCTTGTGATAGTACAATCTATGGATTCAATATAACAATCAATAATCAAGTTGGTGATGTTTTGACTTTATTTATTTTCTAATAGGCATTTGATTGGGTTCTACCAAGTTTGCAACCAACATTTCCTAACTTGACTAAAAATAACAACCTTGGTGATTGTTAGGATAATTTGCCATTCCCTACATGCATTGAATGGTTTTGATGGTTTTGATATTCTAGTAAGTGTGAGACTTCCTTTCTTGAAATCTTTGATTTTTCTAAGGTTTATTAAAACATTATTGTGTAATTCTAGAGTTAAACATTTCTACAATATATCCATCCACCATTACATTATTGGGCGTGTGCACAAAGATGGTGGTTAGAAAAGTGGACACCATCCAAAAAAAACTTGGAAAAACAAGCAGCACGTACATAGTTTTAAAATTTGAAATTCCTGCGTACGCACTTAGGTTTGTTCTTCCCGAGCTTAGAAAATGTAGCACGTACGCGCTTCTTTTAGGAAAATGAGCGCGTATGCGCTACGCCTTGAAAAATGAGCGCGTACACGCTGCTCATAGGAAAATGAGCACGTACATGCTAATAGACCAAATAAAATCGCGTATGCGATGCTTGGTAAAAAACAAAACAAAACTAGGTCTCATTTACCCGTGAATTGTGTTTTTAACTTCGTTTTTTCCCCATTTCCTCTCCTAAACCGTGAACGGGGTGCTAGATTTGTCCTCCAGGCTATGGATTAAAGTTAGTTTTTGTTTATTTTTGTCTTTCTTTCTGGTTTATGCAATTTGTTTTACATTTTGAATTTAATTTCATTAATTTTGATTATGTTTTTTCATTTTTTGTTTCAAAAACCAGATTCTTCTAATCTAGAACAAGAACAACCAAATGCACCTCTTGAAAACCCACAAGAACAACCAAATGCACCTCTTAAAAACACACAAGAACAACCCCCAATTCCTCTTTTTGATCGCACAGCCGAAACACAGGAAGAATTAATTAATCAGTTAGGACAAAATACGTTTAAAATCAATAGACAGATTGTAAAATTGAAAACTTCTGAACTTGACCATCATCAATCCCTCACCACTAGCCTAGAAACATTAGCTAGTGGTGCCATAACTGTTTCCATAGAAATTACCAAATGGGGAAGCTTTAGGGATAGGTGTCGTCAATTCTATGCCAATGGGCTATCATACGATGGAGTAAAAACCAAAAAAAATTCTTAACAACAAATATGTGCCCTTTTTGTTGATCCCAAAACTGGTCAGTCATTACCTCTTAATGCAAAGAGGTTTCCCATACATTGGTGTACCAATGCGCAGATGAAAAATCATTTTTGGTAGAGGTGGTGGATGGTCTTTGATGATCCACCTTGTAATAATTATGAGGTGCCATTATATTTTTTGAAAAAAATATATTGTGAGTTTGTGCTCAATGTGCGGCAAAACTATTTTGACATGAGAGAGTTTCATGGTAGAGGTGGTGGCTCTGCCCAAGATAGACCTGGAGCCCATAGGCGATTAGCTGTGGAGAGTCGCCGCCCCCTAGCACCCAAACCCAAGGTGCATTAGGCTATCCCATTAGAGCTGAAAGAGTCGATGGAGCTACAGACTCTTCAGGCAGCCACAACATTGACTAGTGCCATCATCCAGCATGGGACATCATTACCACACCCTATTGTATTGGATGATGAGTCGTTAGAGGGTGACAGAGAGCCCATCGAGCATATGTGTGTCAGTTGCTCGAGGATAGATGATGCAGCTGGTGCAGATGGATACTCATATCATCTATGCATAATTTGCGGTTGTAGATGTCAGGCTCACATGGTTGAGGATGTCGTGCTGACAGATGAGTTGATGGACATGGTATTTGCCCATGAGCCACAAACACAGGTGTGTTGATTTGAATTCATAACATTTTATTTACCAGTCACTTTAAATTTGTAATTACATAAATGAATTTTCATTTATACATCGATTTAAATTGAGACAAATAATATGCATTTCAGGATGCAGTAGCGGTATCCCATACACCTCCTCCAATTACTAAAGCTGCAACTTCAATGCCTGAGGTATAAATTTTGTAACATATTAAAATAGAGTAGTAAACTTTGAATTCAAAAAACTACAAGATATACTAACTATCTTCAATGCTTGGTCCAATTTCTGGTTTGTAGGTGTTGACAGGGGACGAAATGTCCCTGATTGATGACATCATGCTCTCAGCGATCGATTTTGGCCTACAAGGCTATACGGTATCATATTTTGTACAACTCTTTTTATGTATTGTTTTGATGGAATATGCAAGTCATTTCATTTTAGATTTTTAAAATTATGTTTAATTTATTATCTGTACTAATATCTCATGTTAATTTTGTGGTTTTAGGGTACCCCCTCCTCGTCTAGGGCTCGTCCTAAGAAAAAGAATTCCTTGAAGATGCCGAAATGTGTGAAGAAGGTAATTGAAGACATTTTTAGTTGTACAACTATTTGAAAATGTTGAAATAAAGTATTAGTTGGGGTTTGTAGATTGATTTATTAGTGTTTTTTGTCTATTTTACATGTACAACGACCATTTAGCTTTGTGGATATGTTGAATGCACCTGATTCACCCGCGGTTCAAGAGAGGGCAGAGGTATGTATCTCTACTTTATTTTCTTGATTTCATTATTATATGCACGCGTACATGTGAACTTGTGATATATTATAATCTTATAATTTTTTCATACAGGAAAAATCCATACCTATTTCGTCAATGGCGAACCCTCCTCCCTGAACTGGAGAAGCATCTCAGGATCTAGTACACTTTTGTTTGATATGTAAAATTAATTGTTTTTAACCTTCAATACTTATCATTATATTAATTGTATTTAATCTTTGTACATTTTTTGTATAGGTAATAGTGACAATTTCTACATCGATGGTGAGCCATCCTCAGTCCATTGGAGAAGCATCTCAGGCATAGGTACGCCATTGTTCTCTATATTATAGCTTTTAAGTGTTTTTTATATATTTATGTTAGTACATTATATTAATTGTACATTTAATCTACAATAGACTTCTTCGCGGTACGACCATAACGTGGATCCATTTAAGTATGTCTTCAAGAAAACTCCTAAGAGTGACAAGGAGAGGAGAGCAAAGACATTAGCTACTAGATCAGCCGATGAGGTAATCTACATTTCAATTGCAAAGGAATTAAAGTTAAATGCATAGTTCTGTTGTTAATTGTGAACTATTTTCTACAAAAGAATTCTAACTTATTGTGGTTTTGCAGCCATCTACAGAGCCACATACTGCGCCGAAGAGGCTTGATTTTGATGATGCACCACAAGTTTAGGATCATATAGTGTTAGTTTTGGTCATAGAATGACCAATTCATGTAGATATATTCTACATTTTTATTGTATATTGATTTAGACATGGCATATGCCACATTTTTGTAATACTTGTATTGACTTGGTAGACATGCCTTTTTTTATATATATAAATATCGATATTCAATCTAATAAATGTGTAATGAGTTCATTATTTTGTATTCATTATATTTTGTGGTTTTCCTTTTATAAATTTAAATGAATATTTGCATATGTAATCAACAATATGAATATAAACAAAAAAAAAATATGATATAAAACATTGCAATCGTGGAATATGATTTGATAAAATTTCTAAAATGTTGAATTAACCCTACAAAACTCCTTGTATTCAATTCATTATTGTGTATTTGCTGTATTTGGTGGCTGCCCTTTTATAAATTTAAATGAATATTTGCATATGTAATTAACAATATGAATATAAACAACAAAAAATGACAATATGAATATAAACAATATGCCCCTGTTGTGCGTCCGGGTGGGCAGGTTACGCTAGACATGCCCCTGTCATGCATCCCAAAGCACTAGAACGTCGAGAGTCATACTGTACCGGTGCGATCTCTCAAGTGCCCTGAGTCCAAAAA